>NC_135325.1:105603014-105908431 GCF_048772815.1 Callospermophilus lateralis
CCCCTAGGAAAGCGCCCATGGGATTCTGGGTACCTCGCATGAGTTTCCTCTCTCCCCTGCAGAACTAGTTTTCAGTTTGTGAACCACAAAGGGAATAAATTGGCAGTGAAGCCAGAAACCTCTTTGCAGCTTAGAAACCCAGGAGTGATAACCAAGGCCAGGTTGGGGTCAGGCCCAGGCTGAAGAGAGAAGGCTACCCAAGGCCCTTCCTAACTCAGCAGAGGACACCAGAAAGACACAGGAGGCATATCAGGCACAAGTCCTGCCACTTGGGAGAATTTTGTGGGTGTTTGAGAGTGGTCCCAAGTGATGCCATCCTGCCCTGACACCCAGCAAATCACTTCCTCAGTGCTTATCACCTACAGTGCATCAAGGACCAGACCTCCTTCACCCAAACCTTCAGGCAGGCTTGGGGAGCAGGCAGGATCCAGACCAGCCAGGGTCTCCAGACAAGGAGAAGCTTCCAAGTCTGGGGTGCCTGAGTCAAGGGTCCAAGCCTGGCTTATCTAATATCCCAGTCCCCCCTTCCCACACCCCCACCACCACCCTGGTCCACATAGGAAGATACACACAATCCTGGAAGGTAGGAGGTGTCTCCATATTTTCCTCACTGCCCAGTACTGGGACCTACTCCTTGCAAATATTTGCTGAGTTGAATCTGAGTTTTAGGCACTACATTAGAAAATATCATAATGCCAGTTCATGCCTCCTGTGTGCCACACACTGTTCTAATAAGTAACTCCTATGTTTTAACACATTTGGTCCTTATCACAACCTTACAAGATAGGTCTCATTTGCCATATAAGGAAACTGAGGCATAGGACTGACTGGGAGCACACATGGAGTAAGTGACAAAGCTGGGGTTTCAACCCACCCAGACAGACTGGCTCTAGAGGTTAAAGGTAAAATGAGAAAACTGGGTGTGGTGCTGGGAGGGAGAAAACCCAGGACAGGCTCAGGAGCAGTTTCCCTGGAAAAGCAAAACCCTCAGCTGGTAGCTGGCTGGGCCTTCGTGGGACAAAAGCCCTGAGTTTTGCAGAATTAGGGGCATTTTGAACATGCTATCCATCAGGTCCATGGCAGAAGGACCAGAATACCCTCATTTTTAGATCACAGTAAATGGCAGAGGAGATGGAAGCCACTGTGCCACCACTTAGAACCAGGAGAGGGAAGGTGGGTGGATTTGGGGCCCCCAGCTTGTCCAGGGGTGGGCGCCAGTTCCTGAGTAACCACCGAGCAAACACAGCGCAGCAGAGGGAGGAATGCCAGACATAGTTGCAAACAAGCCACTCCTTCGGCTCCCAGCGGCTCCCAGCAAGAGGCTGGGTGAGGGTGGCAACGTGGAGCCTGGTTCATGGTCCTCTGCAACAAGAGGTTCTAGGATTTGAACCCAGCCCCTGAGACAACCGCATGCAAGGCAGCAGTTGTCCACACCATCTCCCAGGATCTCCCGGATCATCCTCATTACTTCAGATAACTCCTGTTAGACGGTTTCTGCATTGGGTGCGCTGAATTAATGGTTGAGGAAGCACTTTATAACTAGGAAAACCCTGTGTAACCGACTGCAAGGAGGGATTGACATTCTTACATATTCCCTGGGCATTTTCAGTGCCAAAGTGCCCTGTCCCTCCAAAGGGGAGAGTGAGCATAGGTTCCCTTCACCTCTCCCCAACCTGGCATTGAGGCCAGGGGTCAGTGCACAGGGGTTGAGTCCCCAATGGGCGTGCCCACCAGCTGTTGGGGCCAGCAGTGGTGGCTCAGGCCCTGGGATGGTGACCTCACTTCCGTTCCTACCTCCCCACCTCCCTAGCACTCCTCCCATTTGAGGCCCCACCAGGCCAAAATCGAGAAGTCCAAGGTTAACTGTTCCTCCCCACTTTAAGAGCTAATTAAAATGATTAGCCACAATGAACTGTCAAACATTAACCAGAAGAAGCTGCAGGACCAGACAGGCCTCTATCTCGGGCAGAGGGATGAGGGACAGGAATCAAAGGGCCATCAAATCCCTCAGTTGGGGTGTGGTGTTGCTGGGGGGCACCCTGGAGAACTTCTCTGAGCCAAGGTGCCAAGGGGTCAGGAGGTGGCTCCCATCAGGAAGTCTATGTGGCAGGCATAGTCACGAGGAAAGGATAACAGGGTTAAGGTGCCACGGAGGGGCCAGGAATTCACAAAGTCGCTGCCAACCCAGAAGTCCCCCCAAACCTCCAAAGCAAGGCTCTGGCGTCAGGGGACTCTTCGCCCTGCTTCTGCAGAGTTCTCTTGGTGGTAGCAGGGGAGGGAACAGATAGGCGGGAGAAGCTGGGAGAGCGGGAACGCAGGAGCGGGAAGGCTGGCGTCTGGCTCACACGGAAACTCCAGCCTCTGCCAAGAGGTCTCTATTTTGGCGATTCAATACTCCAAGTCATAGGTTTATGTACGTGCATGTGTGTGACCCTAAAGCACCTGGCCCCAGGAGCTCTAAGGGCCGGCTCAATCAATCTAGCAGCCCTGCCACAGTCCACCAACATCCTGCCCTCGGGCGTTGGGCTTTTGGGGGCCCCCAGCTATCACAAACAGCCCTATCACGGAACTAGGTGGAGCGAGCCTCAGGAAAACTGGCCCCCGACCCGACTCAGGAAATCGATTCCATTTCTACTCTGGTATCAGGAGCCCGGGTTCCCCACCATGCACGCGGCGGGGCGAGGCAAGCACCGCACTCCA
Organism: Callospermophilus lateralis; assembly: GCF_048772815.1. Lineage (NCBI taxonomy): Eukaryota > Metazoa > Chordata > Mammalia > Rodentia > Sciuridae > Callospermophilus > Callospermophilus lateralis. The sequence continues at coordinate 105,605,715 of NC_135325.1, forward strand.
CGCGCCACGGCTCTCCCACCCTTTCCAGGGCCCCCAACCCCACTCTGGGGCCCCGCGGCCCTCGCTACCGCCCTCAAGCAAACTTTTCGAGGTCTCCGAAGGCTCAAAGAACCGGCGCCATCGACGTACCTGAAGCTGAGTGGCTTATGGGCCAGGCTTGGTCGCCAAGCCAGGGTCGGAAGCCGTGGTCCCCTCCCCGTTGCAGGGGCCGAGACGAGACGTGGGTCTCCAGCCCCGCCAACCCTGCCAGCGCGCCTTTACCCCTCGTGGAAGCCGGGCCGGGCAAGAGGCGCCGGGGGCTCGGCGCCAGCGAAAGGAGAAGTGGAAGTCGAGCGCGGCGCCCGCTCCGTCCCCGCGGCCGCCGGGGCCGCCGTCCCCCTCCCTGCTTCCCTCCCTCTTTCTTCCCTGCCCGCCTGCCCCCGCCGCCCCGCGCCCGTGACTCACCTCGGCGCCAGGGCAGGCTGGTCCGGGCGGGCGAGGCGCAGGGCTCTCCCACACGTCGCGCCACCAATGGCAAGTTGGAGGGCGAGATGCAAATACCAGGTGAGACGGCGGCGGCCCTGATAAAAATGAGTCGGGGGGCGGAGTGGAACACCACGGGAAATGGTACACGAAGGGGAGGGCCGGCCTGGGCGAGGGAGGGGGCGGAGGGGCGCCCGGGGAGGGGGCGCCAGCCAGCGGAGACCTGCACTGAGACAACCGAACGAAAGGGGAAATTGCAGTAGAGACACACACGTCCCCGCAGGCGGCGGCTGGGGCGGGCGCGAAGAAGGCTGGGCGGGAGGGAGGGAAGAGCCGGAGGGAGGGACCGACGGGAGGGACCGCGGGCGGGCGGGGTGGAGGAGGGAGCGAGGGAGGGACGAGGCATCTTGGTGGAAACAGCGCCCCTCCACCCCCGGCCCGCCGCGGTCGCCAGCACGGCAGGAGGAGCCATGCCAGGGGCCCGCGCGGCCTCTCCTTTCCCTCGCGGCCTCTCCTTTCCCTCGCGGCTAGCTCGCCCGGGGAACAGCTGGGGCAGGGCTCCCGCAGAGTCCACGTCGCGTGATGCTGCCCTGGTCAGCCCCCCCTTCATTCCGCTCACTGTGGGCGGGCCCCGGGGCCGTCAACCCTAACCAGGGCCCTTGCGGGGCGGGAACCACCCCCCACACACACACAATGTTCCTCGGAGTAACCTATTCCCAGTGGACTCGAAGGCTGCGTCCAACCACCTTGGCCTGTGCACTCCACTCATTTGACGCCTTTGCCTCTGGCCCTGTAATGAACACTATCAAGCGCCTGCTGTGTGCAAACCGCACGGGCCCAGCGGGGGGGGGGGGGTGATACCCAGAGGCTCTAAGTTGGAAACTTAGACAACCCCCGTGGAATCCCTGGTCAAATGCATGTTGAAGTTTGTGTGACAGGAGAGTTTCCGGACTCCTAGGGAAGTCCAACCCAAGGCTCCAGCGGAGGAAGGCAGGGAGGATAGGAATCAGGAAAGGGGCCGGAGGCAATGTGGCTGACATGGCAGGTGCAAAGGCAACCAGAGTCGTGGTGCTGGGAGGAAAGCTCCTGCCCACCTTTCTTCTCCAGTCCAAAGCCAATCTGCTCTACTTGAAGTGTCCATGTGAACAGGTCTCCCATTCTATCTCCCCTTTGCCCCTCCTCTGAACCGCCTCCACACCCATGCCAGCTCCCACCTGGTTCAGCAGCAATGAAGTTCTGGGAAGGAGTTGGCTGGAAATTGTCACTCCTTATGGCTCTGCATGGTCTGGAGGAGCGATCCAGCCAGGCCTTGACCTTGGCAGAAAGCAGCTGAAGGGACCTCAGAGGAGGAGTGCCCTCTGAAGCATAAGGGTGGCCAAAGGGCCTGCAGTTCAAGGACTTACCCAGCCACTAGCATCTGTCTGGCTCCTCAGCCTTGGAAAAGATGATCCCTGGCACAGGGCTAGGGACAGGGGTGGTGGTGGCAGATGATGGTAGCAAAGGTGGCTGTAGATTACAGGTTTCCAAGGAAAGATGTAGTGGCTGGACTGGGACAATGGCCCCTAAAACCTCCTGGATACCCATAGCCAAGTCCCTGAAACAAGTACTAAGAACAACTTTCCACTTATTTTTTAAGGGATTCTGGAGACACACAGTTCTCTGCTGGCTCTTGCTTATAAGACTTGTTTGCAGTAGGTCTCAACTCTCTCTAAACCCTATTACCTTGATCTTGAAATTCACTAATGGACACACACACACAAACATATTTACCCTTTGCTAAGAGTTTAGTGTTCTCTGTGTGTTGGGTGGTGGGGGTCAAACCCAGAACCTTGCACATGCCAGGCAAGCACACTACCACTGAACTATATCTGCAGTCTGAGTTCAGTGGTTTGTAACATCAGACAGACCCCTGTCTATTCCAGCTGCACCATTAGTTTGTTGTTGGTTTTTTTCTTTTTTCCTTTTTTGGTATTGGGGATTGAAACCAGGGGTGCTTAACCACTGAGACACAGTCCTTTATGTTTTTTATTTTGAAACAGTGTCTCACTAAGTTGCTTAGGGTCTTGCTAAATTGCTGAGGCTGGCCTTGAACTTGCAATCTTCCTGCCTTAGCTTTCAAAGTCACTGGGATTATACACATTGCCATTATGCCCAGCTAGCTGCACCACTATTAAGTTAGTGAACTACGTGACTTTAGGCCAGTCATTTAAACTCTTCTGAGCCTCACTTTTTCTTTCTTTCTTTTCTTTTTCTTTTTTTGTTTTGTTTTTGGCACTGGGGACTGAACTCAGGGACACAGCACTGCTGAACTATATCCCCAGCCATTTTTATTTTTATTTTAGTGAGACAGGATCTCACCAAGTTGCTGAGGCTGGCCTCAAACTTGCCATCTTCCTGCCTCTGCCTCCGGAGTTGCTGGGATTGCAGGCATGCATCACAGCACTTGGCTTCACTTTCCTTATTTAAAAATTGGGAATCATAAGCCTACCTCACAAGGTCTGATGAGGATTGAATGAGATAATCTGTATCTCTGGCAGTGCCTGGTGTGTAGTAAATGTTGACTGTCTTCAGCATCATCTTTATCCTCATTTTGCTTCCTCAACCCAGGTCTCGGGAGAAAATGTACCAGGACCAGGGCAGATACTGCTAGGGAGTAATAGTGGATCCCTCCTGTGAGTGTATATGGATTCAACCAGGGCAGAAGCCTCAAGGTGGAGCACAAGGCAAGGTCTCCCTTTTGGAAGAGCAGGGAAAGTGTTCAGCATTGTGGAGCAGCTCATGGTGACTGGCCCTAATGCCTGCCAGGGACCTGCTGACCAGGGCTTGTAGGAATCCCTTAAACTCCCACCTTCCTCAGCCACTTGGAACTAATGGCTGCCCCATGATATGGAGGTTGTAGCCAAAGCAAATCCCCCCTCCCACCTTGAAGAAAATCTTGTGTCTGCCTCACCTTGGGGAGCCATGAGCCACCCAAATGACCTTCCTGGATGCCCTTCTCCATGACCTTCATGTTCCACAGCCTGTCAGCTCTTCCCCACCTGGCTCCCCACTTAGGTGTTGGGTGAGCCCCAGCCAGGTGGGGCCAGCCAGGCTGAGATCACCATTCTCCTGACGACAGCCACACTGTCTCTGCCAATGGCTCATTCCCTGAGTTGGCAGGAATTCCCCTTCTCGGGTTGCCTGAGTTGCCCATGGATGCCTAGGCTGTACCATCTAGCAGTGGACTCGCAGTCTCTCTCCTTCCTCCCTGTTCCCCCCACTCTCCAACCATGACTGATTGCTGTCAGGGCCTCAGAACCTGGATCCTGGCAGGAACTGAGGGCCCTCCCAGCTGCCCACAGCTTGTGGGCAAACTTCTCACTTGTTCATTCACTTGCCCTCCACCTTGACAACATTCCTAGTCCCTCTTTGTGTCTCATTTTTCAAGTGGTGCCCAATGGCCTCATGTTATTCTGCAAATCATCACCTCCCCAGGTTCTTTGGAGATAAGATGCCTGGTTGCTTCTCTCTTCATTTAACCCCTTGGCCTCAACAAATTTTAGTCAAACTTGTGACCAGAACAAAACACCACAATGCCACCACTTTTGTAGCCCTTGCTTTCTACCACAGGTACATGCTAGGAAAGTTGTCAACCAGTCCATCATATCTTTGAAGGAAAAATATATTCAAAAGCTAGAGAGAAGTTATGGTTTCAAAAGAGCCTGGAGAATCCTTCTATAATTCTTTCTGTAAAGCCAGTTGTCATACTTCTGTTGTGTTCAGTAACCCCAGGGTTGCTTTTATTGTGTTTACATGAAGAGGTCCTCACTGGGTGCAGTGGCACACGCCTGTGATCAGGAGGCTGAGGCAGGAGGATGGCAAGTTCAAGGCCAGCCTTGGCAATTCAGTGAGACACTCTCCCAAAATTTTTTAAAAATATTAAAGGACTGGAGGTGTAGCTCAGTGGTAGAGCAACCCTGGGTTCAATCTCTAGTACAGATAAAGCTTGTTGAGTAGCTGCAAAATAGAGTTCCTTCCCTGGCTAGATTATACCAAAGTTTTTCTGCTGTTCTGGCCTGTGATAGGGGTGGGGATGCTGTGCCCAAGCTATAATGCAGGCAGATAAGGGGATGGAATTGGTAGCAATTTCCCAGATCATGATTTTTTCATCTGTCTTGCCAACTTCCTTGATCAGGGACAATGCCCGACTGGAGCTCACAGAAAACCACTCAGCCCCACTCAGTTTTCAGTGATTAAAATAGAAAGTTCTACATTTGCCCTTTAAACAGGCCCTGGCACCATGAGAACCCCTAAAACACATCAGATAACAGTGGGTCTCACTTCTTGGGGGATTATACAACAGTACGGGGGACTGCCTGAATTGAAATGATTCCCAACAGGAGGTGCAGTGCCCCAGATATGGCACTCAGCATGCTAACCCTGGGCACGGTAGCTGCTTGTAAGCACTGTACCCACAGCCAGTAGCAAGGCTGGTGTTTAGGAAACAGATTTAGTGCCCTTCCATTGTCCCTCTGGGATGGCAGCATATTTGGGAGGTGGGAAGGGGGAGGGACCCAAGACTGTGGTTCATTTGAAAAGAACAAGGAAGAAGTGACCTCACACAGAGTTCTGCAAATGACCGCAAGCCCCCAGGAGTCTCTAGTCTCATGGGTCCACAGCCCCTATCTTGGAGCAAGAGGACTGTCTGGAAAAGTTCCTGGGGCCAGGACAGAGGTGCAGGCACCTGCTGTGGGCACATACCAGAGACAATACAGCATCCAAGGGTTTGGGGCCACTGCCCAGTGGAGCCACAGTTAGTCCCTCGGCCCTCAACATCTGCTAGCCCAATACCTATCTTGTGTCATCTTTTTGATATCTGATGTGTCCTCAGAGTGAAACTGGGGAGGCCCTGGCCTTGGCTCACTGCCCACATCCCAGTGCAGATGGGCCAGAATATCAACAAATGGAAATGTTGCCACAGGGGCACTGAGTGATTTCTGCAGACCCTTGAGTGTCTTAGGAACAGGGACACTAAATGGCCATCATGCTGACAGTTCCTCCTAAGATGGAGAAGAGATCTGGGAGAAGGGAGGGGGTTCTGGTCCCATATGGGACTCTACATATTTTATAAAATGAATGGTGCCCCTGGAGTTGTGGAAAGAGTTGGCAGTAAGTACAGATCTAGGAGATTCAGAGAGGGTGCTTGAATAGGAGAGATCAGAAAGGGCTCAAACTAACTTGCTTTGGTGGTGCACACTTGTAATCCCAGTCATTTGGGAGGCTGAGGCAGAAGGTTTGCAAGTTCAAGGCCAGCCTCAGCAATTTAGTGAGTCCCTAAACAACTCAGTGAGACCCCGTCTCAAAATAAAAAATAAATAAAAAGGGCTGTGAATGTAGCTCAGTGGTAAAGCACCTGTGGTTCTAATCCCCAGGAAAGAGGGGGGGAAGGAGAGACAGAGAAGGAAGGGAGGGAGGGAAAGAAAGAGAGAGAGAGAGAGAGAGAGAGAGAGAGAGAGAGAGAGAGAGAGAGAGAGATGGGGGCTGGGACTGTAGCTCATTATAGAGCGCTTGCCTAGCACATGTAAGGCACTGAGTTCGATCCTCAGCACCACATAAAAATAAACAAATAAAATAAAGGCATGATGTCCATTTACAACTAAAAAAACAATTAAAAAGAAAGAAAGAGAGAGAAAGAGAGAAAAGGGATGGGGAAGGGCTCAGACTGAGATGCCCAGTTGAGGGCATAGGGTCCTGACCCCCAACATCTGGTTCTGGGGATGAGGGGGTGGGATAAGAGGCTGTGATAGGGGCTCATTAGACCCCACTTTACATCCTGCTAAAGGGCAGGCTCAGGCTGATGGTTGTACCAAAAGTTAGTTGGTCCTGTTTTCTGAGGATTGCCCCATCCCACAGGGAAGCAATGATAAGCCAGAGACATTTGCTAGACAGATGATAGCACAGGCCCAATGGGAAGGCAGCCACACATCAGTTTCCCCACCCTGCCCACATGTCACGGGTTGAGGTTGATGTTGTTGTTTAATGCAGAAAAATACAACATTTAATGTCTATAAAGGTGCAGTGTGAGTCATTTCACGGAATGTCTAGGCCCCTTTGCTGGCAGCAAATAAACTTTCCAGCCCTCTTTTGAGGAAGCCATCCAACTGGGCTGCTGCTGCAACTCTGTGTGTGAGAAAGTGCACGAGTTTGCCTGAGGGTCTTTGCTAGGGCCTTGCCTGCCTATGCATGCATCTGTGTGGGTCTCACAGATGTGATTGAGGGTGTAATTGTGTTCGGGGTTTGTGTGTGTGTTTGTGGGCCCAGTTTTGGATATCAGTGTCCAGTCCCCTCATGTGTGCGTGTGTGTTTGGCGGGGGGCGTGTGCATGTGTGCATCTGCAAGGCAGTATGGTATGTGAGCCTGTGCGTCTGAGGGTGACTACGTGTACATTTTTTTTCTCTTTGCTGCCAAATTATCTTCCCATCTCTCCCCTCACGAAGCAAAGGGCTGACGGAGGGAAGCTAGCAGTCCAAAAGGGAGGTAGCAGGGGAGGGGAGAGGGGCTGGAGAGAAACCAAAGCTATTCCACTAGTTGGAGGAAAGTGTCAGCCAAGGATGAAACTGAAACTGGAGTAGCAGCTCGAACTAAAGCACCAGCACCCTGGGATCATCCCTGGGCTCTGGTTCCTCCCCCACCCCCTCCCGCCAGCAAAGGAGATTAGTCAGCCTGAAATTCCCATCCCTGCAGCCTGGACTTGGGGTTGAGGCTGTGAGGCTGGGCTAGAACGTGGCTGGTGGTTAGCATGTGACCCCGTCAGTGCCCATTATCACATTAACACAAATTTTTAAATCAGATCTTCATCCCAATCACCTCTTAGGGCACAGATCCAGGCTGGAGGGAGGGCTGTCAACTCAGGTCCTGCTCTGAGTAAAGACGGCAAGGTGGCATCAGAGAAGGGCATAGGCTTAGGACTGAGGATCACGATGGGGGCAGAGAGAAGGGGCAAAAGAGGGGACATGAGGCATTGAATTTTGCCAATTTGATCCTTTCCCTTGGTTGTGCTCTGGGAGGAGACACCTTGGGGAGGGGGCTAATAGAAAGGAGGGGGTTTCCAGGAATAGCTGGGCACCGCCCTGTAGGAAGGAGGCCCGGGCTCTGAGGTCTGGGCGGGAGACAGACAGTATTTCTCCTGGCACACAGTGAAACCTGGGAATGTTTAGGATCCTTTGGGTTTTTCCCCTCTTTTCTCCTTATGGAAAATCTTTAGATAACTTTCTCAGATGGTTTTGGACACCCTGAAAGCAGGAGAGCTGGATGGACTGAGGGGGAGAAGAGTCACCCAGAACACTAGGACAGGGTGTATCTTTTATTTCTTGGCACAGAAAAATAAAGGGACTCACTCTACCCATATATTTTGTTGTGAAGTTGTATCGTGGAAATGGCCACTCTAATCTCTAGGAAGGATGGGTTAGAGTCCCTAGCTGTTTTTCCCCCTCAGCTGGGAGGTGTCTTTTTTTTTTCTGTCCTGATATATATTTTTTTTGTCCTGATATTCTCAATTTGTTAACTAAACAGTCACCGCGTAACCATGAACCATAGGTCATAGCCATGGGAGGTCCAGCACAGCATAGTGACTTACAGAGCTCGGGGCCTGTGATTAGTTAGGACACAAAACTCTAACTACAGAGACCGAGGTTTCGAGTTAGAGCCCCAGATGGGCCTCTTAGCATTTTTTTTTTCTTAAGTAGCTGCAGAAGACAAGCATGGATCTTTAAAACTCGCTGGAGATCCTGTCTTAGGCTGAGCCCCTAATTGTCATATAGGCCCAGTCCTGGTCCCAGACTGAGCCCCAGCCCTGGCCACAGTCTATAACTCTGTGCTGGAGATGCATTCTCAGTCTCAAGGGAACCAGGCTAGCGAGTGGCTGTTCAGGGAAACCCACCCCCAGCTCTGGAGACGCGACTCAAAGTTTCCATTCTACTGCCCGCGGATCAAGCGCACCATCTCCGGGTTGCAAACACGGCCCTGAAACCACAATCCCTTTGCTGAAGTTAGGAGCCGCCCCGAGCTCTGCGGGGCCTGGGAGGTGGCCCAAAGGACTATGAAGAAGCGTCGCAGGAGCCAGCCCTTAGCCTGGGGCGCTGGCGCCGCAGGGCGGCTCTTTTGGCTCCTGGGTGACAGCGCAGCCTTCTCTCGAGTCCCAGCGTCAGACCTGAGGAGCAGCAAGAGCTCTCCTGGCCCCTTATGTCTTTTCCTTGCCACCCACCTTCTCCCCTTGCTCACCCCCCAACTCCGGGTTCCCCGATGCAGCTGAACTCTCCACCCTCCCTTCAGTGTGAGCAGGGCGCCTCTGTAGCGCCACCTACAGGCGGGACGTGCGCGGCGCGGCGACTCCGGCTATAGCGGAGGCGGCGGGAACTGGCGTCCCAGAAGGAGGCGAGGTCGGCTCCTCTGCCCCCCTGCGTTCCCAGCTGGTGCAAGGCCTCCCCTCACCGCCCCAGCCCCAAACGGCCTGGCCACAGTCGCTCAGCCCAGTGCACTGCAGAGCGCAAGCCGCCGGTGCTCCGACCTTTCACTCCTGCTCCTGCACTCTGAGCGGCCTCCTGCCCTGGGCGCCTCTTCTCGGGAAGCAGTGAAGTCACACTGGGCCCGATCCGCTGACTCATGAGAATGAGAATCCTCCCCGCTGCCCGGCACACCCCTTGAAACTTCCCCTCAATCTCTTCTTTCCTGCTCCCGCCCCCCTTCCTCTGTCCCGGCAGGCGAACAAGGACGGCTCAGGGCTCCCAAGGAAGGCTTTGGCAAGGCAGCTGGGAGGGAAGTATTCGGCCGGTCCCGTGGAGACCGCCAAGCTTCTGTTCCAGCCTCGCCACTCTGCACTGTTCTGGGGCGCATGGAAATTGTCGGGAGGGGATGGGAATTCATGTTTGCAACTTCGGGCAAAGCTCCCACTAAGGTATCCTTTTGCAATTAGCCACCTCATACAGGAAGCGCTTGCTGAGGGGAAGGCAGCTGGGCACCCCCTTCCTTCCACAGGCCTGAGGGCAGAGTAGGGAGTTCACCTGAAGCTGAGTTCTCTTCTTTAGCACCACCTATTCCAGTGAATAGACAAGCACAAGTGTTTGGTTGGGGTCGGGTAGGGGCTCAGAAGGGCTTGTGCTACCAGAATGACAACTGTGCTATGAGCTTTGAACTGTCTTGACATTGCATCGAGCTATGGCCTGACAGGTCACTGTGGCTTTTCTTCCTGGAACTTGTCACTAGAACAATTTCAGATTGGGATGGTGGTGTCTTTGAGGCAGTTTTAACCCCATTCCTTTATGCCCCTAGTTTGAGGACAGTGGAAGGATCACAGGATTGGTGTGTCTCATCACTGGAGTGGGAGACCAGAATCCCACACTAGTTGCTTGGAACAGTAATTTCAACATGGTGGTGGAGGGCTCAGGCCCAGGCTAGAGAAGGCTTCAAACTGGAGCTCTGCTGGCCTCAGAAATACCTAAAGCTCCCTTTTCTTTCTGGAGGGGCATGGTCCTTAAGCATCGTTTCCCACCCAGCAAATCATGGAAATGGATTGTCATTCTTGCTGTGTCATTTCCTTTGTCTGAATGGTAACAGCATGGCGCTAAAGTTTTCAAGCTTCCTGACTCACTTGTCAGGGCACAGTTCTACCATGGACATGGACAAAGAGCAAGGAGGGGGAGGTATAAGGCTAAACTTGGAGCTTATGTAGTCTGAGGGATGTTGATCTTGCTGTTGTTTTTGCAAAGCTGGGCATCAAACCTGAGCTCCTATCTTGGCATCAACTTGAGAACTGCCCTGGATTATGGTACCTGTCCACCTACCAGCTCTTTAAGGTGTGTTTGCTGGGAATTGGAAAATATTAAATGGCTGGGTAGAAATACATGTGGTAGGATCCTCACTGAGAACAGTCACACTATAAAGCCTTCCTGAAGAAATCCTGTTTGAAGCCAAACTTTAGGGGCTAAAGGCTGCTGTGTTTCATAGAACCAAGTTTTGAGGCTACCAGACTCTCCATGGAGGTGAAATAAGATAAGGTGAAATCTCTAGGAGTCCTAGGTCCACATGTAACTTGCTAGTTCAAAGAAGCTGAAAGCTGAAAAATAAAAAACAAACCAACAAACTTGTGAAACTAGTTGAGGCAAAGAGGCAGCAGAGCCATGGTGGGGAGATACTTGCCCAAGGCTTCAGGTTCCATTGGCATCTAGAGATGTCAGATGACTGAAGCCATGAATTCATGAAGCACCAAGAGACTTTTCCATACACAGGTTAGGGCTGAAGGTAGAAAGATGATCTAGTCTGTTCCCCTCATTGTACAGATGAGGAAACTGAGGCCTAGGAAAGTAGCTGCCAGAGGCTATGTGTATAGTAGGTGGCAGAAACAAGACTCAAACCCACAAGAATGCTATTTCCATTGAGGTCTACTACTTCAGAGAAAAAATGTGGGCAGGGAGCACTTATTGGAACCTGAAGAAGAGAGAAGGAAAACTGAAGTCAGGGGTGGTGAAGGGGGTTGCCAAAGTTCTAAGAGGAAGGAGGGAGAATAAAAGGCTTGAGGAAAAGTGAAGAGAGATGTCTAATCTCTTTGGGCAAAAAGACTGTCAACTCCATCCTCTATCCAGCATTGGACTCTCCATGTTCTGTTCTTAGGTTCCATTGGCATACAACCAGAAAATGGGGAAGAACCATGGTTTTGTCAGTGAAAGAAAAGCCTAGAGTAGACAGAAGCAGGACAATAAGACAATTTGAGGGACACTACAGTTCTAACTGGAACTTACTCATCATTCTCCCAGGACTGATAGTCCCCGTTGGCTTGTATGTCACTAGGTTATAAAGCTATCGAAGGTTGGGACTATATATTACTTATCTCTTTATCTCCAGGGCCTTGCATAGTACCGTGGCATGCAGTAGTTGTCAGAAAAATATTTGTTAGCAACGTGACATCAGTGAATACATTTTTGTGTGTTTTTCTAAGCCCAGTACATGTTAGGTGATTCCCAAGAAGCATCTCTGGGTTGTATTGCAAATGCCAAGACATCCTAGGTGGGAACCTCCCTGGGAGACCAGCCACTATCTGCCAAAATGAGAAGGGACTCCTGGGATTTTCCCAACTGAGACGACAGACTGCAGACCTGGGAGGCCCCATTGGGACTAGGTGAGGTCTTCAAGAAGGAATAGGACTAGCAAAATTCCTAGGGTCTCCATCTGGCAATGGGCCTCCAGAACAGATTTTGGCTGTTTGTCTCCCAACTATCAATGCTTTTCTGCCAAAGGTCTCCAGGAATGCTTGGTGGTTGAGCAAGCTGCATTTATTGTTCATTGCAGCAAGGGAGAAGGCACACCATAGGGGATCATGGGGAGTCTCAGGAAGCGGGTCCTAGAATGGACTTATTATAGGATTCCAGTTGGGTTGGGAGGTTTGGGGGGAGAGATTAAGGAAGCTGGACTCACTCTGGATTAGATACTGTCAAGAAACAGGGATAGGACTGGGGTTGTGGCTCAGAGATAGAATGCTCGCCTACCATGCATGAGGCACTGGGTTCGATCCATAGAACCACATAAAAATAAAATAATGTTATAACTAAAAATAAATATTAAAAAAGAAGCAGGGATAATCCTTTAATTGGATAGGAGGGCAGGCTAGACCACCACCAAAGCTATAAAAAAGCAGCAGTCACTCAGATTAGCCAAACTGGGGGGATCATTTTTGTGGTCTGGGCAATGTTGATGTTTTTGTGTGCATTCACACGATTGTGGAGTGGTCTCTTTTTTTGTGTGTTGGTGCATCACGGTCACACAGTGACCTTGTATGATGCCAATGTCCTGTGAATCCATGTTCAACAAAACACCCAGACCCAGATATGAGTGCCAAGCCAATTGGCAGCCACACCAAGACCTTGCCAGCAATACCAGGCCAGCTTCCGAATGTCAGGGACTGCTTTCCTTTCTCAAAATGTCCATTTTGAGGTGATCCCGCACTTCCAACCAGGGCTTGGCAGTTCAGTATCTAAATATTTAGGCCCTCCCTGTACTCTGACCCAGTCACACCCATATGTAGAACCAGCCAGGCAGGGGGACGTCATCACTGGCTTGGGCTGCATGTATCTGTGTGTGGTTTTGTGTACGTGTGTCTGTGCCCGCCAGAAATTCCCTGATAAGATGGGAAAGAAGCCAGAGGCAGTCCTACTTCTCCTCTGGGCCCAGCAGGACTTCCCCTTTGCCCAGAGAGCAAGGCACTGGGATTGAGTCCCAATAATCTCTAGGCAGCAAGGGTACTCTGCTTTAGGTGGAGTCAGGGAAGGAGGGACAGAAGGGATATTGCAGCAGCCAAACTTGAGAGGAACGGGAAGGGAAGGGGTAGTAGTGGAAGGGAGGGGAGAGTTCCTTTGTATAAATGGGTCTCTAGAGAAGCTGCTGGTTTTCCTTCAAGGAAGCAGCCTGTAGTAGGTCACTGTGTATTCCCACCCCCATCCCTTTCTGTTCTAAGCCTCTTGTCTCCAAAACAGGCCTCGTTGATTAGAACAACAAAAAATCACATATGTTGACCTCATCGTTCACTCAGAGGCTTAATCTGACCCCTTTCCAATCACACAAACTTTCTTCCCTAAGTTCTACCTCTTCAGCTTTAAAATATTAGGACATCTCTTGCTCTTTGTTATAGGTGGCCAGGCAAAGGCTACTATCATCCCTAAGTGGTACCAAGGTGCCATCTGAGATCATTTGTAAAATGGCAAAGGAAAGGAGGGTAAAATCAAGTGGGAGAGCTCAAAATGCTTGGTATTTTGGCAAAGCCCCAACTCTTCTTCCCAGGGCATGACTTGCCCTGTCCTGCACTGTGGTGTGGCCTAGCTAATCACAGAGCTGCTATCAAGGGCCAAACCTCAATTGCCACTGCTAGTCTGTGGAGTCAGAATTCAGACCCTGTGATCTTCGGTGGCCTATGCAAATTAAATGTATCCTGGGTAAGTGGCAAGTTGTGGCAGGGGGTGACATGATGAGGATCTGAATGTTCTCCCATAAACAACCTGAATTACAGAGATCAGAGGCTACAAGACAGGATTGTTTTCTATGGTCAACCCTGTTATCTAGCATCATCCAACCAACCAATCAAGGACTGTTCAGCACTTTGTCAGGGTTTTGTGGGTGTGGCATGTGGTCCCCATCTTGAAGAAATAAAAAGTCCCTAGTCTGGGATAGCTTACAATTCCTTTAGAATGACTTACAGAATAATAGACATGTGCTGGAGGTAAAGCTCAATGGTAGAGCAGCACATGCTCTGGATTCCATTCCAGCACCGCTAAGGATCTCTGATCTTAACACTACCCAATGTATACATGCATCAAAACATCACAATGGTAACTCCCCAACTATGTGCAATTTTTATGGTTTTGTTTTTGGCGCTGGGGATTGAACCTGGGGCCTTGCACAGGCTAGGCAAGTGCCCTACCTCTGAGCTATATACATCCCAGTCCCAACTTTTGTTTTATGTATCAGTTATGAAAGAAAACTTAAAAAGACTTTCAGAGATCAGATAAATCATGCATGGACACTACTCCACTTGGCATCATACCATCAAGGCAAGACTTGGTTTGGGCCTTGAAAGACCAGCATGATTTCGATAGATAAAAGAGAAGAATGGCATTCCAGATCTATGTGTGAGTCATAGGAAAGGTGCTGGACACACAGAGTGGGCCGAGATCATGATGTATGCTACTGGAGACTTTGGATTTGATGTATTGGTGACAGGAATTCACTGTACATTCTTAACAGGGAGGGGAACAAATATCAAGCAGTACTTTAGTAAGTAACCTAGCAGCAGTTGTTGGCTAAGGATGATATTTTCATTGAGCTCTATTCTTGGCATGTCCATAGTACTTTGTCTTTCTATGGACACATCTCATTATATTGTACTTGTGCATTACTCACTGACACCAGGAGTCACTTGTTAAAAAGTAGTGAATATATATATATACACACACATACACACACATATATATACATACATATATATATGTATGTATATATATATTTGGCATCCAGGGATTGAACTCAGGGGGCTTTACCACTAAGCTGCAGCCCCAGCCCTTACTATTTTTTTTTTTTGAGACAGTGTCTCATTAAGTTGTTCAAGTTGGCCTTGACCTTGAGATCCTCCTGCCTCAGCCACCTGAGTAGCTAGGGTTTCAGGTATGTGCCACTGTGTTCAGCAATGGCAATGTTTTATCCATCTTCCAATTATAACATTTACCTGGCTCATAGTAGGCAATGAACACTGATTAAATGAATAGATCATTTAATTTGAATTAACTGAATTATAATGACATACCACACAAGGATAATAACTCAAAGAATTAGGCTGAATTGTACATATCACTGAAAAAAGACAGATCACAATTTGATCTTTTCTTTATGATCTTCTTACTCTTACCTTTATAAGCAGTAATTATTTTTTTAAATATATTTTTTAGTTGTTGATTGATAGATCTTTTATTTTTTAAAATTTATCTATACATGGTGCTGATAATCGACAATGCCTCACACATACAGGCAAGTATGCTACCACGGAGCCACAGCCCCAGCCCCTGTAAGCAGTAATTATTGATGCTAGATGAGTTTTCTACATAGGAGTTTGGGTACATCATATGTCAGATCATATTCCACTTGACTTGTATCCACCAGAGTAAGAACCTGTTTTAGTGCAGCTAACTGTTACAATGGAATTCTGGCCTGTTTTCCTAGTGTTCAGAAAGGATTTGGTTGTAGCTTCAATTCTCTAAAGCAAGTATTTTTTTTTTTTTTAATTCAGGCCAGCAATAATTTTTTCTTTATGGAAAGATTCATAAGACTCTTACAAGTAGTAAGCATTTAGTCTCAATTGAAATGAGTTGACTTTTATTTTTTAAATTTTAGTTTTTTTGGTACTGCGGATGGAATCCAGGGTCTTGTGCATGCTAAGCATGTGCTGTACCACACAGAACTATGCACCCTCAGTTCAGGTTTAATTTTTAAAAGTTAAGTAATTTAAGCCAGGTGTGGTGGCACATGCCTATAATCCCAGATGCTCAGGAGGCTGAGGCAGGAGGAACACAAGTTCAAGGCCAGCCTTAGCAATTTAGTGAGGCCCTAAGAAACTTAGTGAGAACTTGTCTCAAAATAAAACATTAAAAGAACTGGGGATATAGCTCAGTGGTAAAGCACCCCTGGGTTAAATTCCCAGTATGCCCTCCAAAAAGTAAATTTAAAATGCCCCCAATGAGTTGACTTATGAAACTTTGATTTGTATTCCTTGATCATCTATAAATTCTAGAGAAAACGTGTTGAGAAGGGTGGGTTTCTGGTTTGGGGAACAACAGGCAGACAAGTCAAGAAATCATGAACTTATCTAAGGAGTCCATCTCTAAGTTTAGCCATGAAGCACCTGGTTTTTGAACACTTCTTTGTATCTGTAAGATGGGTCCTTCTGCCACTCAGGAGCAGTTCAGTTCTAGAACAGGAGTTATTCCAGGTAAATCTGAGTCTATTGTTTGTTCACTCATTCAACAATAATTTATTTATTTTATTTTAAAAAATATTTATTTTTCAATTGTAGTTGGACATGATACCTTTATTTTATTTATTTATTTTTATGTGGTGCTGAGGATCGAACCAAGGGCCTCGCACGTGCTAGATGAGTGCTCTACCACTGAGCCACAACCCCAGCCCCAACAGTGATTTATTAAGTACCTACTATGAGCCAGAATCTGTGCTATGTTCTGGAGATATAACTGTAAGCAAGATGTTAATGCCTTGCATGGTTCCTGTTCCAAGAAGCCATGGGTGAGCACGTAAGACACAAAAACAAGGATCAGCCTTGGAAGGGTCAGGAAAGTCTTCATTGAGATAGCAAATTTCCCTGGAGGAAAGGACAGGGTCAAGTGCTGTAGGCAGAGGGGTCTGGAAAGAGGAGAGAAGTTTAGGGAATGATAGGATTTTGAGTGTGGAGTAGGGAATACTGGTATCCGCTCAGAGCGGATACCAATCCCTGTGGACAATCCCACAAGCACACACACAAAAATAAATCTACACTTCAGCAGTGCCTGCTGTCTGATATGCACAGCTTTTCTCCCTCCCTCATCCACCCACCCCCTTTAAAAGAACAGAATTTAATTTAGAAGAATCAGATTTTATTTCATGATGTGAACATTTAAGAATTTGCCTACTGGTTGAAAATATTCACAAAGGTCTCGATCATTCGCTCACATATACACAAAGTCTGCTGAATAAAAAATGTTCCTTTACCCATCCAACCCATTGTTAGGGACTGAGAAGTTCTTGCCTATTCCACTGTGGCGGTTCAATCTTCGTGAATATTGAAGAGTTTGGCTACTTCATTGAGATCTTCATGCTGCTCACCATCCTTAATGATCTGAGAGAGAGAGTAACAATAGGTCTCTAACTCACTCCATGTGCATACAGGCCTGGCCCACACAATAGGGCTTCCTGGGCTAGGCCCCAGCAAACATTGGGCGGGAGTTGTGGGAACATCTGTCTGCTAACCTCAAATGAACAGCTTACTAACTCCCAGGCCACCCCGCCAAGTCCCAAGTGAAAAAGAAATGTTCCTGAGCCAAAGCTATACCTTTGTCCTGCTTTAGGTACAATGTGAACCGGGCAGACAATGCATCTCAGGGCACCAGATGAGGTCAGTAAAATACGACCCACACTTCCCACCTTCCTTTAAGAACTCTGAGAGACACCTACCTTTCTTGCTATTGGCATTCGGTTAAAGATGTTCCACAACACGATCCCCACTACCACTTTGTCCCTGAGATAGAAGATGACACCTTTGCCATAGTCCTCTCCTTGGACAGGGGCCTGTGGGACCGCAGGGGTGGTGGGAGGAACGGCGATTTCAGATGCCTCTGCCTCAGTCTCACTCTCTGAGCGGATACCAGTCCCTGTGGACAATCAATCCCCCAAACACACAAATAAATCCACACTTCAGTTATTACGAGCTTGGGAAATTCTAGAAGGCAACTGTCTTTCGAGACTTGTTTCAAGCTATTTTTAGATGATTTGCTTTTCTACGTTCCTCAGTGAACTCTGGGCTTCTTCAGCCTCTCTCTATTGGCAAAACCAAGGGAAGTTCTTCCTTGCCAGCTGCCAGACACTGGTCAGTCTGACCCTGAACTTCCCTCACTATCTCATTTTAAATTTATGCTATGGATATTTCCTGGTATCTGGATTCCTTCAATCTGCAGACGACTTGCTCTTGTTCTGTGAGAAATATTCTAGAGCTGCATGGTCCAGTTCAGTGGCCACTAGCCACATAAAGCTATTTAAATGAAAATTATGTTGAATCCAATAAAATGCAGAATTCTGTTCCTTGTTTGCACATACCACATTTCTTCTTTAAAACAATTTTTTGTGGTACTTGGGATGAAACCTAAGGGCCTTGCACGAGCTAGGCAAGTATACTACTACTGAGCCATACCAGTCCTTATGTGCTATATTTTTAAGTATTCAACAGCCACATGTGGCCAGTGGCGAATGGCCTGGACAAAGCAGAGATAGAACACTGCCATCACAGCAAAAGTTCTACTGAAAAGAGCTGCTAGAGAAACAGTTTAGCCAAAGCAGAAGCGACTTCCATATGGAAAACCCCAGTGGAGGTATGGGAATGAAATGGAATCACAGCACAGGAAGGGGCTACTTTGTCTTCTGAGAAGCACCAGGCTTCAGATAATACTGTTCAATGGATGGAGCTCTGACCTAGAGTTGATAAGTATCTGGGTCTCTCTCCTGTATCCACTTACCAGGAGAGATCAGAATTAAGGAGTATGGAATACACTTGAATTACTCAGGAAAAGGACCTACATATCCATAAAATGTCTTTCTTTCTCCTTCTTCAAAAGCATGCTGCCCTTGAAACACCTCTGGCAAAAAGACACAGAGCCAAGGTCACGGAACAATGCCGAGGAGTTAATGAATGAGACCTATGTGGGAGGGAAGCCCAATCCAAGAGAGGTGCCTCCTGCCTGAAGCAAACCTGGCATTCAGATCTGACAACTGGAACTGGAAGTAGTTCAAGAACTACTCACCCCAGTGCCTCATTGCCTAGGGCCCATGGGAGACAGAAAGTCCTAAGCTAGGGTTCTCAGGCCTGGTTCTTGAAATTAGTATGAAGAAATTTTTTTGAAAAACAAAAGGGAAAAAAATTCCAAACCTAAAAATTTCAGGTTTGTTTCATCATTGAGGTCTTCTCATCCCCTCGAGACAAACTAAACAACAGAGGTGTTGAGTCAGTTGCTAGCCACTGTCTAGGACAGATATAATATTTGAGTCTATGCTTTGCCAGAACCCAGACCACTGAAGAGTAAGGACTTTGGGTTTGGTTTCTTTTAAAGCACAACATGAAGAGAAACTTTTGCTGCCAGTTCCCTCTGACCAATACAGAATCCCCTTGTTCAGGAAAACTCAGGCCACTACTTATGAACACTCTTCTAAGAGAAGGGGCTGGGTTTCCTTACCTGACTGCTCAGTGGCAGATTTTGGGTTGTCTTGTGCAGTTGCTTTTGCAAAAACACCAACTGTGGGCAAACTACTATCCACAAGACCAATAGCTTCATAGCCAACATCAGGGCCCAAGTCACTCCTATGGAAGGATATAGAAGAGGGTGTTCTGTCAAGGGACTGTAAGGAACGATATGATAGCACATATGTCCCACAATGCTGCACTCTCATATGTCAAAAAGAACTTAGGATGGGTAACAATAAGAGAAATGCCAAACTTATCTAAGGCCACTAGGACATCTGGGGACAACCATGAAAAAGCAGGATTATTCCAAATAGCCTTTATTTTTCCTTAAGAAGGAAATACATGTCACATACTCATACAATGATTTTTCTGAAATTTATTTATGCTTTTAACATTTGCCACACTTGGGAAAGGATACTTTTGCTATTCACTCCCTTCCTTTAACTTGTCCTAAAATGTTTTTTTATTTGTTTGTTTTTGGGTATTGGGGATTGAACCCAGGGGCTCTCTACCTCTCGGCTACATCCCTGGCCCTTTTACAGACAGGGTCTTGCTAAGTTGCTAAAGCTGGCTCAAACTTGTAATCCTTTTGCCTCAGCCTCCTGCATCACTGGGATTACAGGATGCACCATGGCGCCTGGCCTGAAATTATCTGTTTTTGTTTGTTTTGATACCAGGGATTGAATGGTACCAAAACAAACAAAAGAGGCACTTAACCACTGAGCCACATCCTCAGTCCTTTTTATTTTTTGAGACAGGGTGTCGCTGAGTTGCTTAGGGCCTTGCTATATTGCTGAGGCTGATCTCACACTTGCTATCCTCCTGCCTAGCCTCCCAAATCGCTGAGATTTAGGTATATTCTACTGTGCCTGGTAAAAATGCGTTTTTAAAGCTTAGAAGAGTATTTCATTTTTGTGGAACTTGGAATTTGAGATGTTTTATGCTTTCATTAGGTATTTTATTTACCTTTCACCTTCATTTTTAGAGACTGGAATACCTTCTGTAAAGAGGCCCTGTTTATCCAGTTGTCTATTTTATTTTAATTGTTCTTCTTAAAAACTTTTCCTATCATCATCATGCCCTTAATATGCTAGGAACTTCTCATATTTGAGGCACAGACACATCATCACCATGGTTTTGGGTGATAATCTAGGATACTCTGTTTTGTTTCTGCAGCTCTACATTTTATCTTCTTGGCCACAGTAGCTCATTGGACTAGTATGTTCAGGGAAGAGTCTCCAATGCCTCCTTGGAATCTGTTCTTAGGCCCTAACTGATAACTGTATTTTTCTTAACTGCAGTATCT
The DNA here is from genome assembly GCF_048772815.1 of Callospermophilus lateralis. NCBI lineage: Eukaryota > Metazoa > Chordata > Mammalia > Rodentia > Sciuridae > Callospermophilus > Callospermophilus lateralis. The sequence continues at coordinate 105,625,994 of NC_135325.1, forward strand.
TATATGTGTTGAACCTAAAATTCATCTGTTAATTTTTGCTGCTCACTCATAAAACTGTGACTGTCCTCAAATGTGCTTCCATCAGCTGAGAATATCCCCAATAGCAACCACCAAGAGGCTTCTGAAACCCTGAAGTTTTCTATGTACTCCATCTTTTATAGCAGTAAGATGAAAGTGTATTTAAAAAGGCTAGCTCTGGGATTCAGGACTATTCAGAGCTAACCTTTATCCAAAGAACTGCCCTATCTGCCTTTGAATCGCTGATTGTAAGGGTTACATATGAGTGGGCTGTCTTTTTTCTTCCTGTATGTTGGGCTGATTAGAGTTCCAGTAAAGAAAAAATAAAACATACTGTTGTCTATTCCTAATACTGTACTTTTGTATCACCAACTATAGTTCAAATTCTGAGCTCTTTTGCCAGAAGTGCTGGTGACATTTCCATCCATTCACCTCATCTAATTTATGCCAAACAGGACTCTTTTACCAGAAGGCTAACAGAATGGATGGATATGAAATGGACTCCTCCTGCCATCTATATGAAGCTAACTGGCCCACAAGGAAACTAAACCATAACTCTGTGTTATGACCTTATTAATATCAAGTTCTAAGCAATGGAGTTCCCAAGGCACAGAACTATTACCAGAACATTGACTGATGCCAGTACGGCTTAGCAGCTCCAGTCATATTTTCTCCAGCCAATCTTCCACTCACAACAGCATGATCATGGTGTTCTACTCGCCTTCTACCCAACTTTATATCATAGAAGCATGCAGCATCTCCTGCCTTTGGAAAAAATGTACAACATAGACACATGATCTTTAAAAAAATCAAATTAAAGGTATAATATAAACTTTGGGGGCTTGCAGGACCCTTGCAAAATTAACTGATTCATGTTTTCCATCTTCAGGTTAAAATCCTACCTAAATTATTAAAAATAGTTGAGATTTAATTTTCTCCCAGTACTAAGGCTTGAACCCAGGGCCACGCTACCACTGAGCTATATCCTCATTCATTCATTCACTGCAGTACTAGGGATTGAACCCACGGGGCACGCTCTCACTGAGCTATACCCCCAGCCCCTTTCATTTTGAGAAAGGGTACTGCTAAATTTCCCAGGCTAGCCTCAAACTTTCAAGCCTCCTGCATCAGTGTTCCATACTGGGATTACAACTAATCATGCCCAGCAAGATTCCATTTTTTTTTAAGAAAAGCTAGTCTATGCTTTCACAAAACCAACCTAAATCTCCTTTGCTTCAGTTTATGTATGTCTGTTTCTTCTCATTCTGTCTTAAGCATACAGGCTCTTTAATAACCATAATTTGCAGAATATTCTTTTCAATATGTAGAAACCAGTTTTTAGAAATACTTTCTAAGATAGGGATTTTTTCTCATCATTCAGTATTCATTCATTCCTTCAACAAATATTTATGGAGTGCTTATTATGTACAAAAGCATTATGCTGTCTGGGTTGCTGAGATGAAACTGACATGGACTTTGCCTATGAGGAGTATATACCCTAGTACAGGAAAATGCAGTACTATTCATGACTACAGGGCAATGTAAACAAGTAAAGTTCCTCCAACAGGTAGAGACTCAATGAGCTAAGTGTGTCAGCCAGAGGGAGAGACAACCCAGCTGGGGGTGAACAGGGCCAGCTTCATGCAGGATGTGGTATTTGCGTCTTCTAACCCTTGTTCATCTTTATGGCTATTTAGCCTTCCCCAAAGCAACCTAAAAATCCAACAAGTGAGCAATGGCAAAGTAAACTATGAAATCCACTTAATGGAATATTACATAGTCATTAAAGTGTTTACAGAGTCTGAAGTAACATGGAAAATGCTTACATTTATGATATTAAGTAAAAAAACAGCACAATACAAATTTTATATATAGTATGCTCACTATGACTATGTAAAACAAAGAAAAAACTTATGTGTAAGGAAACAAAGGGAAGAAACACACTAAAATATTCATGGTTGCTGCAGATGATTATCCATCCCCCTTTCTTCTTGTCTGTGTCTTCTACACTGAACACATATCACATTTATTACAGGTTTTAAAAATCCAGTATATTTTTTGCAGTTCTGGGGACTGAACCCTGGGGCTCTTTACCTCTGAGTTGCATTCTCAGTCCCTCCCCATTTTTTAGTACTGAACACAGAACCCAGGAGCACTTTACCAGTGAGCCATATTCGCAGTACTTTTTAAAAATTTTTTATCTTGAGACAGGGTCTTGCTCAGTGGCTTAGGGCCTAAGTTGCTGAGGCTGGCCTTGAACTTGTGATCCTCTTATCTCAGCCTCCTATGTTGTTGGGATTATAGGCATGTGCCACTGTTCCTGGTTCCCCATACCTTTTTTTTTTCCTTATTTATTTTTATGTGGTGCTGCAGATCAAACCCAGTACCTCACAAGTGCAAGGCAAGCACTCTACCACTGAACCACAACCCCAGTCCCCTGGCCCCTCTCCAGCCCTTTTTATTTTTATTTTTGGTACTGGGGATTGAACTCAGGGGCATTAACTACTGAACCACATCCCTAGCCCTTTTTTGTATTTTATTTAGAGACAGGGTCTCACTGAGTTGCTCAGCACCTCGCTAAATTGCTGAGGCTGGCTTTGAACTCAAGATCCTCTTGTCTCAGCTTCCCAAGCTGCTGGGATTACAGGCGTGTACCACAACACCTAGCCACTTTTTTTTTTTTTCAATTTTGATACAGGGTCTTCCTGAGTTGCTGAGGCTGGCCATGAACTTGCAATCCTCCTCCTTCAGCCTCCCAAGTTGCTCATAACATAGATGTATGCCACCACCCCTGGTAAAATCCAGTACATTTCATCTAAAAAAAAAAGCAGTCTTTGAAGGGAAAAATCCTTTCAAGGCTCCCATGTCCTCAGTTGTAGAGTCCATAATCAAACACAATACACTTGTAATGATTTAGCAAAGGGGAAATTACCTCATGGTTCCTACACACACTAGAGTCTTGTTTGTGTCATAATAGGTTTCTAAAAACAGCTAAATATAGTACTCAAAGAAAATGAAAACAGAGTGATTTTCCTTTCCAGGGAACATGTAGAAAATTGCTTCATCTTCCATTCCCTAGTCTCACGTTTGAACTATGGGAACAGCAGATCCATCTGTGTTGTGTATGTACTTGCCAGGGGTTATGCCACGGTTATTGCCAACAAGTAGAATTCGAAGAATTCTATTCCTGTAGGTACATACACTATTCTGATCTTTTACTACTTGCAGATAAGTCCATAGTTCATCTTCTTTTTTTTTTTTTTAATTTCTTGATCTTCTAAATCAAGCAGTTCACAAGTTTCTATTCTATCCCCTTGGCCTCGAAACACTTCAACCCTATTTGTTTAAGCTGTCAGTGAGCTTCAGCACAGCACCTGGAAGACTTGCCCACAGACTGGAGACAATGACTCGTGCCTGGTTATGCTATAGCACACTTACCACCCAGATGTTAGAGCGTGCTTGCAGCTCTGCATTTACCCGGAAGCCACCAAAATCTGAGTCTATTTCTAGGCCACCAGTTTTGGCCAACTCAACATTGGGCTCCAGGCCTACAGCTGCCACTATGTGGTCAGTTTCCACCTGAGGCAAAAAAAGAAAATTCAATTACCACAGATGCCACTTACGCCTATTCACATAACAGCTACAATCATGCAACTAAGAATAGGGACTTTAAAAAATCGTTGGTTAACTTACCTCTGGTACATAGATCTTAAGTTCCATTTCATAAGCACCCCCTTAGCCTGACACACATATCATACATCATCTGAATGGAAATCTGCCACCCTAGCAAGGACTCAAATGATACAGATAGGACGGGGGTAAGGGAAAGTGTTTCACAAGTGCCTACTCTGGCTTTCATCATTCATTTGTGTGTGCATGTGTGTGTTGCTGAGGATAGAACCAAGGGCCTTCTGCAAGCTGGGAAATTTCTCTACTGCTGAGCTATACAGTTTTCATCATCTGTTTTAATGAAGGGACAATTATGACAGTTAATGGAGGCTGCCGAGAAAACGAAATATAGTGGTGTCAAATGAAGGAGTTAGAATGAGGAAAGGGCAACCCACGAGGCTGTGGTATGAGGATCCCAAGTTCAAGGTCAGCCTCAGCAATTTAGTGAGACCCTGTCTCAAACTAAAAACTGAAAAGGACTGAGAATGTGGCTCAGTGGTAAAGCATGCCTGGGTTCAATCCCCAGTACCAAAAGAAGAGCGGATGAGGGAGAGAGAATGAATGAAGAAAGGGGAGGAGAGGGTTGGAAGACTTTCTAATGGTCTGTTTTCCCCTCCTTACCTTCCTGCCATCTTTCAGCTTGATAAGTAACTTGCCACCACTGACTCCAATTGATTGTACAATCGCATTGGGCATCACCTTTACCCCCTCTGTAGAAGCAAATGAAACATAAGGTTGAGTCCAAGGCCTATCACCTTCATGAAAAGTGGGGAAGTTAACTAGAGGTCTTCCCTGTAATCAAATCAGTCGTTGTAAGTATGCAGGCAGCCTTGGAGAGCCATAAAAACCTCTTTCCACAGTCTGTTTTTAGCACTTCTGGGTATCTTGTGCATCAGATTCAGAATCCTGGGTGAACTTGGTTGACTGGGGAATGGTAAAACACTGCATCTGCCAGGTGATAGGCCTTATGTCAAGGAGTTCTTAAAAAAGCTAACTTCCCGCTTGGCTACTCTCAAAGGAAATGGAATGGCAGCATATGGAAACAGCCTCTACCTCGTCTGACTTTTTCCATGGTCCAGTTGCTGAGGTATTCAGGGAGGACTTTTCCCATATTTCCTTTCTCAGGGAAGAGCTGAATCACTTCTGTGCCCAAGGCTCGAGCTGGGAAGAAGAAAGGGAGTAGTTATAGCAGGAGGCAAAAGCCAATCCCAAGAAAATAGGAAGGGAAGTATAGGAGCAGTAGGTACCTCTTACTAGATACAGAGCAAAACTGCCCACCAGGCCAGAGCCCCTGCCTATGAGACACTGTGCCATGAGGGCCTTGGTGCTTCAGTTCATCCATAAAGCAAGAACAACAGGTGCCAGAACTGCTGTCCCTGGATGAAGCTACCAACTGAAAACTCAGTACATTTCCACCCCTGCAGTCACCTGAGGTTTGCACAAGTGCTTTGTGACCTCTGAACAGGAAGTACCCTCCTGAGAAGTACCTGAGCTCAAATAGCTGAAAAATAATATTAGGAAAAACAGGTGCAATGAAACAAACATTCAAACTGGAATTCAGAGACCTGTCAAACTGGGAACCATCATATGCCTGAAGGAAGTATATGGCTTTTTACAGGGGAAACCTTTCAAATATACACAGTTCTATAGTCTGCACTGCCCTTGTCATCATAATAACTGACTTCTCTTAATATTTTATTTTTAAGGTATCGTGGTATAGATAATTGAGGAAAGGAAGCACTGCTGGGAAGTTGCTCAGATGACAGCTTTTTGGTCACCCTTCATCCTCACTGGGACTAATCTCAGTGCTTAACTTTTCACTCTACAAACCTTAATCAAATGCTTTCTATTCCTCCTGGTAAATACATCTCTGAAATTTATGACAGTCTACCAAGATATATGGGATGTAAAACTAGAGAAAGAAAATCAAGGTCACTCCCCAGTACTCACCCTTTCTGCCAAGAGCACAGGCCAGTTCGCTACCGAGGAAACCCCCACCGATAATTGTAATTGACTTGACTTCCCGTGAGATCTTCTCCAAGGCTCTGAAGTCTCCAATCTGCAGGATCACACCAGCTTAGTCCACTGATTTCCCAAAGGGGCACAGAATAATAGTCCAAGGAAATATTTTCCTTTAAATCTTTCACAACAATAATTTGCACATAAAATCTCCTTGTATAAAGTAGTTCAATTATAGCTCTGTTATTAATGCAAATTCCTTTTTTCCTTTGTAACATGCCTTCTAGTAACAGTGGTTCTCAACTGGTGGGGTTTGCCCTCTCTTCTCCAGGGGGACATTTGGCAGTTTCTGCAGATATTTCTGGTTGTCAGGAGAGGGAAGTACTCCCAGCATCTATTGGATAAACAAGGATGCTGCCAACATCCTACAATGCACAGGACACCCCCACACCCCACACAATTATCCAGTACAATGTGTCAACAGTGCTAAGGCTGACAAACCTTTTTCTTTCAAGAACTTAAAGGACAGAACAAACTTTACCAAATATCCCAAAGTAAACCACCCACTTCCTCTTTACTTGGGCATTTCTTTTGTGGATTTTTTTGTTGTTGTTACTAGGGATTGAACCCAGGGTACTTTACCACTTAGCTACATCTCCAGCCCCTGTTCTTCAATTTAAAAAAAAAATTTTGGTACCTGGGATTGAACCCAGGAGAACTGAAGCAGTGAGCCATATCCCCAGTCCTTTTTATGTTTTATTTTGTGACAGGGTCTCGCTAAGTTGCTTGACCTTGCTAAGTTGCTGAGGCTGGCTTTGAACTTGGTGATCCTCCTATCTCAGCCTTCCAAGATGCTTGGACTACAGGTATGCACCACTGCACCTGGAGATTTATTTTAAATTTTGAGACAAGGTCTTGTTAAATTGCCCAGGCTGGCCTTGAACTTTCAATCCTCCTGCCTCAGCCTCCTGAGTTGCTGGGATTACAGACATGTGCTGCCATGCCTGGCTATGTGAGTAGTCTTCATATTTCTATTCAAAGTCTCCACACAGCACTTGCAATGAAAAATGCCAAGAGGAGTTCCAATGAATCAAATCCATCCAGAAAAACCAACTAAGGACGAGCAGTACAAAGGAACTATAGCAAACAATAAAAACACTGACTGTATTTTCTCCTAGGATCTGAAAATCCTTGAGTGAGGTATTTGAGGTTCAGAGAGGAAGTGACTTGCTCAAGGCAAGATAACAAGTCTGAAGAAGAGGGACACATAGCACTCAGATCTCCCAATTCTAAGGTGGGCACTTGGGGACTACAAGATTGTATTACTTCTTCAAAATAACACAATGAAAACAGTGAAGCAGACAATTACCTTTCTAAAAAGTGTCGTTCTGCTCTTTACTTCTGCTCCAGCCCTATCAATGGCAGATAGACTCCTTGGAGTACCTCCTGGAAATAAGAAGAGGAAAACCCTTTTAGTGCAACAAGCAGGACTTAGCCCAAACAACCCCCCAGGTACAGCTCTCTTCCTTTAGGACTGTGGCATGAGTGTGCTCCCTGTTAGTACCATGTCAGCCATTACAAGATAAGGTGGCTTTGTGTTCTTTCAACTCTCCTCACAGTAGGCTTTTTGATCAATTTCCTTTGAGAAGCAGATCTGAGTGTCTTTTTAGCCACCCCCCACCCCCGCCCCCGCCATAGCAGGCCCAAGAGCCTCCCTCTACTTCAACATCCTCTTCTAGTTTCTCAGGCATGCTTATAGGCTGGCAAGGCTACAATGCTCTCAGCTGCTGCTTTGGTCTCCTTTTGATTTCTGATTAGAAAGCTGGCAATGATGCCACATGGCTACATTACTTTCAGGGCATGGGGTGAATGCCAGGAAGGGAGGCAGGAAAGGGCAACTTCTTCATGCCTTTACCAGAAGGAAAGGCAAGGACGATCTAGAAGGGCCTACCATCTAGGATACATGGGACTTAGCCGGGTTTGGCATCAAGAGAAGACATCTACTTTAGGGATGCTAGGTTTTAGTTTTCTTAACATTAAGTGGAAATGCCTTCTATAGGGAAGGCCAAATTCTAAAAATTGAATGAGCTACTATAGCTGGGAAGACAGACATCTCCAAAAATACTCACCTGTTGCAATCAAGCATTTTTCATAGGTTATCTGAGAGCCATCATTAAGTTTCACCATGTTGCCTCTCACATCCAGGTGTACCACCTGGTATAGTCATACACAGAAAAGAGGTAGAGATGGAATTAGCTTTGAAAAGCATTTTATTGAGATGATATTCACATAACATAAAATTCATCTTTTTAAAAAATTATTTATTTTTTCATTTTTATGTGGTGCTGAGGACTGAACTCAGGGCCTCACACATGCTAAGTGAGCACTCTACCACTGAGCCACAACCCCCTTCCCCATCATTTTAAAGTATACAAATCAATGGCTTTTAGTATATTCATAAGGTTGGAAATTAGATAGTATATTCATAAGTATATTCTTTTATTTTAGTATATTCATAAGGTTGGAAATTAGAAATTAGATAGTGGTTCATCACCTCTAATTCCAGAACATTCCTATCACTCTCCAACCCCCCAAAACCCTGGACCTATTAGCTAGTTGGCCCAGTGAGGATTAGTTCTGAACCTAAAATTATCCTTAAAAAACATTTCTCAGGCCCAGGCACAGTGGCACACACCTATTGTAATCCCAGCAGCTTGGGAGGCAGAGGCAGTAGGATTGACAATTTTGAGGCTAGCCTCAGCAACTTAGTGAGGCCCTAAGCAACTCAGCAAGACCCTGTCTCAAAATAAAAATAATAAAAAAAAAGAGCTGGGGATGTGACTCAGCGGTTAAGTGCTCCTGGGTTTAATCCCCAGTACCCCCCCCCAAAAAAAAAAAACTCAGTAGTTAATAGAACCATAGTTTCTAGTGCCCAGTTTCTCCAAGTGGTCATAAGTTCCTAAGCAGCCAACAATAGGGCCAGTGAGTGCTCAAGATTCTAACCTGATTTGTGGAAGTGGAGAACAGGGACAACCTTTTCTACTTGGCTATCTGGAAGTCTTACTTCTTTGTTAACAACTCCCCTTCATCCTTGAGGGAGAGCTGAGTTTCGGTGGAGAAAGCATTCTATAAGGATGAACCCAGGGGTGCATAACCACTGAGCCACATTCTCAGCCCATTTTATATTTTATTTTGAGACAGGGCCTCGCTAACTTGCTGAGGCTGGCTTTGAACTTGCAATCCTCCTGCCTCAACCTCCTGAGCTGCTGGGAGTACAGGTGTGTGCCATAGCTCCTGGCTCATTTAAACTTTTTTTTTAGTATTTTTTTTTTTAGTTTTAGGTTGACATAATATCTTTATTTTATATTTACGTGGTGCTGAGGATCAAGCCCAGTGCCTCATGCATACAAGGCAAGCACTCTACCACTAAGCCCAACCCTAGCCCCTCATTTAATCTTTTTTAAAAAGTAGTTTAGCCTCATTTCTAACTTCACAATGGAATCTAAACTGCCAAATTGAATGGGGCATTTTAGAATTCTTATCTTTTTTGGTGCTGGGGATTGAATCCAGGGCCTTGTGAACACTAAGCTACTAAGCCCTACCACTGAGCTATATCCCCAGAACTATAATTCTTTTCTTACTAAGTTCCTTAGTCATGTAACATACTGGATCACATCTTCCTTCTTGCAACTCCCTATATTCTTGGTTCTGGTCCTGGATTGTCCCTATACTCCTCTGGAACTCTGTCCTTGACTCCTTTGTGGATTCTCCTTCCTAAGCCTGTCTTCTAAACTATGAGATTCTCCAGGGCCTTCTTTTTTTGCCCCACTTTCTCAAAAGGTAAATTCCTTCCTGGGAGGCCTCACAAACTCTCAAGGTTTCAACTCCTACACCTACTCAGATGATTTCCAAATCTCGAGTTTTTTTTTTTTTTTTTTTTTTTTTTTTTTGGTACTAGGGATTGAACCCAGAGGCACTTTACCACTGAGCTACATCCCCAGCACTTTTTTTATATTTTATTTTGAGACAGTGTCTCACTAAGTTGCTTAGGGCCTCACTACATTGTTAAGGCTGGCCTTGAACTTGCAAACCTCCTGTCTTGGCCTCCAGAGTCCCTGGGACCTGGGATTACTAGTGTGTACCACTGCACCCAGATGATTTCTGAATCTCTGAGCCCAGGCCTTCCCAAGTGTTATATCCACATAACTGCCCAGAAGACACATTTCGATATTCCAGCTCATACTTAGTAATCCAAAACTTAAATTTGTCTTCTTCCCTTAAACTAGCTCTTCCTTTTTTTAAAAAAAATTTTTGGAACTGGGGCTTAAACCCAAGGACACTTTACCACTGAGATAAGTCCCCAAATCTTTTTGAGATAGGTTCTCACTAAGTTGCTTAGGGCCTCACTAAGTTGCTGAGGCTGGCCTTGAACTTGCCATCCTCCTGCTTAAACCTATTTAGTTGCTGTGAGTTCAAACATGTGCCACCATGCTTGGCTAACTCTTCCTCTTATAATGTCTTTCTCAGTTGGGGGTCCACCACCATCCATTCAGACACACAAGCTAGAATTCAGAAAGTCATTTTTGTCACTTCTCCCTCCTTCAACGTCCACCTTCAACCAACCTCAAGGCTTTGTTAAGTTTAACTCCTAGGTATGCTACAAGTCTGTTCCCTATATTTGTCACCTTTCTTTTATTCCTAGTACTAGGGATTGAACCTAGGTCCTTGCAGATCATCAGCTTTGTATCAGGAAGTAATAGAGCATTGAGAACTTGATCTCTGGAATCAGGAAGTCTGAGTTCCAATTCTGTAGTCAGAGAGACCTGTTCTCAAATTCACTTTTTTTTCCTTTTCTTTTCAGTACTGGTGATTGAAACCAAGGATGTTCTACCACTGAGTTATATCCCCAGCCCTTTTTACTTTTTGAGACAGAACCTCACTAAGTAGCTGTGTCTGGCGTCAAATTTGTGATCCTCCTGCCTCAGCTTTCCCAGTTGCTGGGATTACAGGTGTGGATCACTGCACCTGCCTTCAAATTCTGTTTTTGTTTCTTTGGGGTAATGAGAATCAAATCCATGGATACTTTAGTACTAAGCTGTTTCCAGACCTTTTTACTTTTTATTTTGCAACAGGGTCTCACTAAGTCACTGAGGCTGGCCTCAAACTTGCAATCCCCCTGCCTCAGCCTCAAGTCACTGGGATTACAGGTATGCAGATGTATGAAATGCTGCACCCAGCTTCAAATTCAGTTGTTGTTTGGGTACCTGGGATTTAACTGAGGGGCACTCACCCACTGAGCTGCATTCCCAGTCCTATTTCATATTTTATTTTTAGACAGGGTCTCACTGAGTTGCTTAATGCCTTGCTTTTGTTGAGGCTGGCTTTGAACTTGTAATTTTCCTATCTCAGCCTTCCAGTCGCCAGGATTACAGGAATGCACTACCATACCTGGCCAAATTCTGGGTTTTTTTGTTTGTTTGTTTGTTTCTGGGAATTATATCCAGAGTTGCTTAACCACTAAGCCATATCCCCAGCCCTTTCCCCCAGCTCAAATTCTGTTTAAGATTATTTTGAGAATAAGAGGAGATAATGCACATTTAAAAACTGTGCTTACAAGATCACAATAAATACTATATAAATGTTCTGGGGGCTGGGGTTGTGGCTCAGTGGTAGAGTGCTTGCTTAGGACATGTGAGGCACTGGGTTCGATCCTCAGCACCACATAAAAATAAATAAAATAAAGGTTAAATTCTTAAATAAATAAATATTCTTATTTTCTTTTTCTTCTTCATCATCATCATCATTACTATCCTACTTTGGGCCTGAACCATCTCTTATCTGGATTATTATAATAATCTTCAAAATGATCTATCTCTAGTCTTACTTCTCTGAAATCCATCCTTGTCATAGCCAATAGTGATCATTGAAAATCCAGTGCAAGTGTTTTATATCCTTGCCTAAAACTTGATAGCTCACTACCACAGAAAAAGCTCAAGCTCCTTCACACAGCAAACAAAGCCCTTAACAACCAGAGCTCTGCGTAACTTCTGTTTCATCTCTTACAACTCCCTAACTTGAATTTTCTGCTCTTTTAGTACCTTGTAACTTGTTTTTTAGTACCTAGTAACTTTGTTTTTTCTTGCAGCAAATATGCTTTTCCATACTCTTCACTCTTTTTTATGTTATTCATTTTTTAAAATTTTTTATACAGCTGTAGGTGGACAGCATGCGTTTATGTATTTATTTATTTATTTTTATGTGGTGCTGAGGATTGAACCCAGTGCTTCACACATGTCAGGCAAGTTCTCTGCCACTGAGCTAAAGCCCCAGCCCTATGCTATTCATTTTTATTTGAATGTTTTTTTTTTTACTTGAAAGCTCTTTGTTCTTCTCTACTTTATATCTCTTCATTCCCTAAGACTTCCCATTCTATAAGAGTTCCTCTTCTAGGAAACTTTTCCTGATCCATTGCTGTGCTGGATATTCTTCCCTGTGATTCCCACGACACACTGCATCACTCTTATACACATCTATGTGTTATGATCTGTTCCTGCCTATTACCATTATACCCTAGTGGGCAGGGCCTGTGTGTCATTTATACATGGGGGACACTTAACATATAATGTCTCATTATCAGTTTATCCACAAACCTATATCCACCTTTTTCTGTATTATGCCCCTTAAAGAGAAGTCAGGCTCTCCTTGTCAAAGATCAAACCCCCATTTATGCTCTGGATTCCACCCACTGAGCTTTGTACCTTCAGCAAAATATTGTCATCAATAATCCCAGAGAGAAGTTAGTATGAAAAATAGGAAGGAGGAGGAAGGGCAGAAAAGCAAATACAATCAGAAACAACTTTTAGAAATATGATTCTCAAAAATAGAACTTCCTTAAGAAAGTTTAGCCAGCCCAGTTTCCTAGGCTTCGAAACTAGTTTTCCCCGAGACAGATACACGAAGTAATATTAATCCTAAAATGACTTGGTCCTTTTTTGATGAACTACAATGGCAGGGCAGACATCAATGATAGTGGAAATACACATCAACATACTTGCTGGTTGGCACCTACACAGAACCTGACAAAGGAAGCAGCCTACCAGCTCACCTTCTTCCCAGTGAGGACAGCCACACCACCATTCTCAATATGAGGCAGGTCCTGAGCAGAGACGTAGAAAGAAGGTGGCTGGAAATATATGCTGTATGGAAAAGAGGCAGAAAAATGTTATAAGCACCAGGAACTGGTAGATCTGTAAAATTTAGTTCAGTATCAAAGGGATCACTTAATGAGAAAGAATTGAAACCCAAAGTATATAGTGCTGGAATCAAAAGATCTTCTAAGGAGTCCTTTGTAAGGGGAAAGGCTTCTGGACCTGTAGCTCCAAGTCTCTTAAGCAAACATTCCGATAAAGAGGCTCTTCTTTACTGTTTTCCCACCCTATTACTGAAATTCTGAATGCAGGCTAGGGTGTAAGAGAAAAGGCCATTAAACAGTTTCTTTTCCTTTTATGGGACATTCCCAGGCAAGTGTGAAGAAGTGACAACAGAGGCCAAGTGCATCGTCACCTGAGAAATCTATCCTAAAGGTACCAGAAATAGGTACCTTAGCATTTTGGAGGCTAACATTTACTACCAATTGTTGGTAGATCTGGTAACAGAATCCAGAATGTTCTTTGTAGCCTATTGCTTCTAAACTGTAGGGTATTCCAGCATATAGCCAAGTCATCCTTCCTATTTGTTGCACACATGGCAAAATCCTAACCTGCTCCTATACTCAGTTGAAGTTGATAGTTAGGCCCATTTTACATAAGCAAACAAACCTTCTTTCCTTTCCATTCCACTGTTTGAATCGCAGTGTCTTTGTGACATTTGGATCATCTGAAAACCACAGTTCTTTTGAAAGAGGAGGTCGCATGTATGGCAGCTCAGGATCTTCAGATACGATCAGTACCTTTAGATACAAAAATAGCAATTCGTATCAAAGCCAAGTCATTAAAAAAGAGGCAAATGTCAAAGTGTTCACATAGGCTGAGTGCTACCAGACTATATCCTCTGTGCCAAACAAAATAACATGCAACTTACCCTGGCCCCAGGATCCCGAGCCCGGATGGATCTGGCTGCAGCAAAAGCAGCAGTGCCTCCACCGATTAGTAGGAAAGGAACATGACTTGGTATTCTGACCTGAGGAACCGGCTCGCCTTCTGGAGCTTTAAGCAATAGACCAAACAGGGTGAATCTTTTTGTTGTTGTTGTTACTGGGTATTGAACCCAAGGGTGCTTTACAACTGAGCCACCTCCCCAGTGCTTTTTTTTTTTAATTTTGAAACAAGGTCTCTCCAAGTTGCTTAGGGCCTAAGTTACTGAGGCTGACCTCAAACTTGCAATCCTCCTGCCTCAGCCTCCTGAGCCACTGAGATTCCAGGCATTTGCCACTGTGCCAACCCAGAGTGAATCTTACAGACTCAGATGACTCTTTGTTATTATTAAAAAAAAATCAACTTGCACTTGGTCTCAATCTTTTACATAAAGGTAGTAAAACAGATGGGTGCAGTGGCACATGCCTGTAATCCTAGCAGCTCAGGAGGCTGAGGCAGGAGGATCACAAGTTCAAAGCCAGCTTCAGCAACTTAGCAAGGCCTATCTCAAAATAAAATATAAAAAGGGCTGGGGATGTGACTCAGTGGTTAAGCACCCCTGGGTTCAATCCCTAGTACCAAAACAAGTAGCAAAACATAGCACCTACACTAAATAAACTTGCTAGGGTGTGGCTGAAGCACTTGCCTAGCATGCTTGAGCCCCTAGGTTCAATCCCCAGCAATGTTAAAAAACAAACAAACAAACAAACAACCTTCACAGTATCCTAGTAGGAGAGGTAAAGCAAGTATTCCTTTCACTTCACAAGTGAAAAAATACCCAAAAAGGTGAATTATTTGGCCCATGTCATTTATTCATTAGCTCTGTAGTGAATAAGGTCCTAGCTTAAATATTCAGTTATTTCTAAAATATATTAGAAAGTATATATTAGTAGGCTTGTACCCTGCCCATTAATTTCCTACTGACCACCAAGATAATATCAAGTTCAGTTTCACCTTTTGTTAGCAATAAAGGGAGAACACCCAGGAAGTCAACTGGGGATTATTATACAAGGATCAAGAATAAGAAGGCTATTGAAGAAAGCAAGGCAAACCACCCACCCATATCTGAGGGGCTTATTAAAGGATTAAAACAATTCCTCTCTGAAAAACCAAGTCTCAAAAGGGGAACATAACAGACAAAATTTTTTTGCTCATTGAAAAAATGGCTTTTATCTCTTTTCCAGTAATTTTCCTCACCAACCTTGTATTTTAAGAATCTAATATATCAAGCACAGTGGCATATGCCTATAATGCCAGCCATTCAGGAGGCTGACACAGGAGGACTGCAAATTTGAGGCCAGCCTTGGTCACTTAGTGAGACCCTGCCTCAAAATTTAAAAAAATAAAAATAGCTGGGGATGTGGCTTAGGGTATAGTGCCCCTGGGTTCAATCCCCAATACCCTTCCCCAAAACAATCCAATATGAAGAAAAAAGGAATCATAATCACCACTCATTTTATCATCAAGCCCAAATGCCAGCCAAACATTTTAACAAATTGCTCCTGGTTTGGGTGTTACACCATGATTCACAATCTTACACTATCATCATTTCTATAAGATAATTTATAAACCATGGCACCCAAACCACTTAGAACTTTCTCTTCATAAGTTTCAAATTACACATAGTGAGAGCTCAGGACATACTCACCAGATGATGTGGCCCTTCTCTGTTTCTCTTCTGGTGTCATCCCTAACTCTGATATTCTTTCATTATATCTTTTTTGGTCATCTTTTATTGTTTTGTAGGCCTGCAGATCCAAACACAGAAAAAGATTATTTCAGCATACAGCTAACTCAAACCACAAGGAATATCAGGAATATCATCTTTCAATTAAATGAGAAGCTTTTGTCTACATGAGGCTAGTTCCTCTATATTAATATTACTGAGGCAAAATTCTTTAAAACTTTGGATATATACACACTTGGTGTATTCAAAATTAAATGAAGACTATTCAAAAATTAAATCAAGACTATTCAAAATCAAATGGAAATACAACAGTTTCAGATTTTCTGAGGCTCTCTGTAAAAAACTCTCATGATATTTAATTCTGAAGGTACAGATAAAGAAAAAAATAATTCATACTAGTAAGTGCTAGAAAGGGCTAATGTTTATATCAGTATAGAATAGGGCTCCGGGCTATTGCTGGACACTGGCTATGAAGTCAATCTACATGGTCTCAAGCAGAAGTTGGGAAATAAAAATTTCTTGGTAGACCTATTCCAGGTTTGCTAAGGTACTCAGATAATTGCTTGGATATGTGGCCACCTGTGTCCTATTCTTATAGAGTAACTCATCTTTCCCTCAACAGCCTGTCCTTTTCCTAAACTGATGAGGCAAGAGTCTCACTCAGAAAGACTACACACATATATTATGAAGGTTCAAACACCTTGCCTAAATACTTGTATCAAACATACTATGTTTTCTACCCTTTCATACTAAAGAAGGATATCTTGGTATTATGACTAGGTTTTGTTATTATTGGTAGTTCATTTTATGACACACAACACCTATTAGTGACTTTTTGTTTATTTTTAAAATTTTAATATATTTATTGGTACTGAGGATTAAACCTGGAGCCCTGCACATACTAGGTAAGCATTCTATGATTAAAGTACATATCCCTGCTCTAATAGTGACTTTTTAAAAAGTGGTAGGCAAGAACAAGAATTTAAATGACCACATGTCAAATGAAGCCCCAGATTAATTAATTAATTAATTCTGTAATTAACTAGAGTAAGCAGAGCAGCCCATTAAGTGACATATTACAACTGGGGAATCTGGACCCTAAGAGTTCAGTTTAACATTCATCAATCTGAAACAAATTAACATGAGACAGATGGAGTAGAAACTACTATATGTTAAAAGACAATGGGTATTCTTTCAATTTACCACTAAATTCATCAAATAAGTGGACTGAATTCAATTAACATTAATTTCAGGAAGGAAGAGTTTTTTTTTTTTTTTTAAATCTTGGCATCAGGTTACTATGTATATACAAGTTCAGTATTTATCCATATTTAATTTTTTTTCTATTTAGGAAAGAGACTTTTGGGCTGGGGATGTAGTTTAGAGGTAGAACACCTACTTAGTATGCACAAGCCAAGGGTTCAATTCACAGCATCAAAAAAAAAAAAAAAAAGACTTTTACCAAAAGATGGTTTAATCTGGTCAACAAGAATGAATGGATAAATAAACTAGGGCCATGTTCATATTGGGAACGACAGCAGAAAATGGCCTAAGCCTGGCTCATACCTCCTAATGGCTTCACACATGAAGGGAAGAGCAGAGAAAGAAACAGAGATTTAGTAGGGAAAGGGCAAGAATGAGGTTATATGTGTACATATATCAGCTTTTAAGCTAAACGTTTAAGAATATAAATAAGCTTACAGGCATACTAAATAAAAATTTACCTTTCCCCCAAGGGTTTCTATAGTCCCACTTTGCACAGATTTCTAATTAGTGACATAAATACATGTTGGGTTAAGAAATACTATAAATTTGTGAAAAGTATTAGTGGGGAAAACCTTTCTAAAAAGATGAATATGGTGCTGTTTGTCTTAAGCAGATTTGGAACCAAACAGGTCATTTTTTGGATGAGGCAATGTGCTCCTGTCAGTTGAATAATGGCAAAGGCCCAAATATTCAATTTCATTAAATATTCTAAATGTCATTTTGGCTATAGCAGACTGAGACTAGGAGATCTACCTGTGGTCCTAGAGAAAGTTACCAGCAAGAGGAAGAAATGCTCTCATGTGGATGCCAATCAGAAGCTCATGTTTACATCTAGGCAGCAGAAATGCTGCTCAAAACCAAAGTTTCTCAGACTGTGTGGTTGCAAACCATTAGTGGGCTGTTAAATCAGTCTATAGGTTACCACCAACCAGCATTAGGGAAAACATCAGAGCATATCACATCTAGTAAAAGTATCATTGCTTGAAACTTTCAGTTTTATGTATTTGTAGCTATATAGGTTGAGCTATAAGACAAAAATGCATTTTTTACTGTGGAACATGGTGAAAGTTTTTAAAAAGCTCCCTTCTTTGTGTGTGGGGGGGTAAAGTGGAAAGATAGTAAAGAGCTTTTGATAAAGGAATTGCTAAAGTAGTGATTATATTCAAATTAGGAACATTTCCTCAAATGAGAGAAAACAGTTATGAAGGAATAGTTAAGTACTGTAAGTTTGTGTCCTCTCCCCAATTCACACTCTGAAGTCCTAACCTCCAATGTGACAGTATGTAGACATGGGGCTTTTGGGAAATGATGGAGGTTAAATGAAGCCATAAGGGTGGGCCCTAATCCTTTAGGGCTGGTGCCTTTATAAGAAGAGAAGAGCCCTGCATAGGCCTCTAATCCTAGTGACTAGTGAGGCTGACGGAGGAGGATTGCCAAGTTCAAGGCCAGCCCCAGGAAATCAGCAAGACCCTGCCTCAAAATAAAAAGAGCTGGGGATGTAGCTCAGTTAGAGTGCCCCTAGATTCAATCCCAGTATGGTGGGGGGGGGGGGACGGGGGAGAACACAGACACAACAAAACTACCTAACTTGCTTTCCACCATGTAAGGACACAGCAAAAAGGTGGCTGTCTGCAATCCATGAAGAGAGCCCTTACCAGAAACTGAACCCTGACTGACCAGGATCTTGCACTTTCCAGCCTTCAGAACTATGAGAAAATAAACTTCTGTTGTTTAAGCATGCAGTCTGTGGTGTTTGTTATGGTAGTCTGAGAATCTAATACAAACACTAAACAACTTACAGCCACATCTCACCAAATCCAGGCTCTAATTTTAAGTTAACATTTCTCTTGAGACTAATAACAATTTCAGAGAAGAAAATCCAAGTCACCTGACATCAAGGTTTCAACACATTTAAAAGCTAAAATACTGGGGCTGGGGTTGTGGATCAGTGGCAGAGCACTTGTCTCGTACATGTGACGCACTGGGTTTGATCCTCAGCACCACATAAAAATAAATTAACAAAATGAAGATTTTTTTTTTAAAAAAAGCTAAAATACCAATTACTCAGGAAGCTGAAGCAGGAGAATCACAAGTTTGAGTCCAGCCTCAGCAACTGGTGAGACCCTGTCTCCAAATAAAAAGAGCTGGAGGTATAGCACCCCTGGGTTAAATCCCCAGTATTGGATAAAAAAATTAAACAACAGTGTACAAAGTAGTTTGATAACAGCTGTAGGTAGACAAGAGCTTATCATTTAACCTGGATCTACTATAATATCATAGTTTTATTACCACCAGTGTTGGATAAACACAGAGGGAGATGAGGCATTTAACTGAATGGCTTGAGAGGAACTCATGTTTCTTGCTATTTCTAAGACAGGAAAAAGCAACAGTGATGACCCTGTCTCATGGCTTGACAGCAAGAAAATTTGCATGGTCAACTCTGTGGAGGCATCCAACTCTGGTAAGGCAACAAACCAAAGGTTTAATGGGTTTAAATTATTATAAACACACACATCTGTTGCAAACACTTCGAATCTATTTTTGAACGAATGGGGTTGAACCAATGGGAAAAGCTGAGAGAGACGTGAAATGGAAAAGTTAAGGCTCAGACAGAGGGTAATATCTGAATGATGAACAAGAGGCATTTAGGAAAGCAATCTACATGAATATGTTAGCGTGTATCACTTTAGCCACTAGTTTGATCAAATTAGAGATTACAAAAGGGACACTGCCAAATGCATTTACTTGGAAGTAGAAGCTGTGGGTGGGTGGGGAGAATACTGCAATTTCTATGGCTTTTTGGCCCTCCTCAGAAGCATTCAATAAAATGCCTTTTCAGTCGAGTTGATCATTTTCCACAAACCAAAAAAATTACATTTTACCTAGAATAATCCAAAAAGGATGGTTCTCAAGTTAACTTTATTTGCTTATTAACATTTACTCTTCATGACTCTTGTTACACATGCAGCACTAAAGCACAATATAATTTAGTGATAAAAATAGGTATGAAATTGGAAAAAGTTTCCAACAAAGTGTTGATGATGAGGATTTGGCTTTAAATTGATGGTTTTAGATCTATACAGGAGGACTTCAACAGTTTAAAGAATGTAATTTGAGGACTCTCTAGTGACTGACAATGTCCCTTTAATAAATGCCTAGAGAAAGCACATGCTGTGAATATTTTACTATAGTCTAATGGATCAAGATTTCATTAGTGCCATGGTCTCACCCACCATACCCCCAAATATATTTTAGTGTAAGCATCTTACATAATAAACTCCTGCCCCAGTGACTGTTGCTCCTACAATTAAGAAGTATACTAGGCTGCTGCCATCTTTCCCAGAAGCACCTGCAGACGCTAGTGATCTAGAAGGGGATCCTAGGTGATGACACTGCACAACTGTAGGTAAAGATAAGGCCAGGAAAGAAACAAAAGGAAATAGAAAAGGCACTAAGTATTAATGAAGAAATATTCAGTACAAAGGGAAGTATTTTTTGATTATTCTGTGCTAAAAAAGAAAAAATTTAAAAATGCTGTACCAGGATTGAAGGAGAATATTATCTTTCATCAAAACGTTATCAGACAGATCTCACCTATTTCTTACTGATTTGACTCACAACTGGCAGGGCTGGCTACTCTTCTTGTGCATTTGGGAGTCAGGTCAGATAGGAGGACAAAGGCAATTTCAAATAATTTTCATGTCCCCTTCCTTTTTTATCTTGGTGCTCGGGATTGAACCCAGAGGTACTTTACCACTGAGTCACATCCCCAGTTCCTCTCCTTTTTATTTTTGAGATAGGGCCTTACTAAGTTGCTGAGGCTGGCCTTGAACTTGTGATCCTCCCGCTTCAGCCTTCCAAGTTGCTGAGATTGTGCTGCTGTACCCAGCTGTCCCTTTTTTTTTAAAAATTAGTGACCAAGGAACAAAGATAAGTTTGCTGTCTTGCCAATGAGAAAGAACAATGGTTTCCAACCATTCACTCATAGTAAAACAAACAGCTCTCTTCAATCAAGTGTGTTACTGAGTGATACCTGAATTGGTTCACTCAACCTTACAGGGTCCAACTTTAGACTGATCTGCTTAGTCACAGTAAACCCTGCCAAGTTTAAAAAAAAAAAAACACCCACAGAATAATTCCTTTGTGACCCACTAAGCTGATTAGAGTTCATTTAAGGAGATATAATTGTGCTAATACTACATAGCAATTAAACACCATATTTCTCACCTCACACAAACTCCACTCTAAAATTGAAGATACTAGGCCTGCTTCTAAAATTTAGTCTTTGGGGAAGATTCAGGGATAGTTTTCTTTTTAGTAATGCATATTTTTGATTGAAGGCTGTTGCTGTTTTTTTTTTTTAAGTGTCAATCGCAAAGTGAGGAAAAATAAAATATTTGATAAATGGATCAAAATCAAATATTGTGCTAAGGAGCTGCAATGAATTTTTGCTTTATTCATAAGTTAGTATGTTATATCCAAGAGAACAGGTACAATTTTCAGGTTAGTCAAACCTAAGAAAACAGTGGCTTTCAAATAAAGAGTAAAAAGACAACTGAAAAGAATGAAGATCATCAATCAACATGAAATAAAATTTCAGTCATTTCCACATTGGCTCAATAGGATATTAGACAGTAGGCACTTTAAAGAAGGCTTTTTGAAAAATTTTCCAAAAGGAGAAAGGAGAATTAGTTGCAAAAGTTTTAAAGCAGAGTAGTACTGAATCTATAAATGGGAGCTGTTTGGCAGCTTCTCTACACAAGCTGCTTTTCTACTTACATATGCACCAGCTCCTATTGTTGATAAGCCCACAATAAGGACTAACACAGAATTATCGATTTTGCCCCCTGATGCACCAGAGCTAGCCATTTGTCTTGTCATCTGGAGTTCTAGTGGAACATGCCATCGCTGGATCAAGTTGCCTAAAGGAACACAATTTATTAAGACACACATACACACACAAAAAAATAAAACAGTTAATACATGTTTATGATTTGATTAAATGTCAATGCATTGTAGATGTAAAGACTTACTACACATTGCACTGCATGGTGTTTAATGTTCAATGACCAAAAAAAAAAAAAAACAATTAAAAATGTACACATAAATACTACAGATATCTGAAATGTACATTCTTAAGTTGTTGAAGTTTTTTTAATACCATTATTTATTTATTTTTATGTGGTAGTGAGGATTGAACCGAGTGCCTCATATGTACTAGGCAAGTGCTCTACCACTGAGCCACAACTCCAGCCCCCAAGTTGTTGGAGTTTTTGAGAGACAATTTAATGCTGCCCAATGAGGAAATTGATAGCTTCCAGAAAAGTTCATTAAAAACATATAAGCAGTTCATCAAATACTTCTCCTTTTACATATTTACCATAAATGAAGAAAACACAGAGAGATGACTGATTGGGTAGATATAGTCATCTCTTGGTATCTACAGGAGAAGAGGATTGGTTCCAGGACCCCTGGAAGATACCAAAATCTATGGATGTTCAAGTCCCTTATATAGAATGATATGGTGTTTGCATATAACCTATATACATCCCCTTTTATACTTTAAATCATCTCCAGATTACTAATACAACTTAATGTAAATAGTTGTTATTCTAAATTATTTAGGGAATAATGACAAGAAATCAGCCAAAACATATTCAGCACAGAAGCAACTTTGAAAAAAAAATATTTTTGATCTGTTGATTGGTTGAATCTATGGATATGGAACTTGTGGAAACAGACGACCAACTGCACACAAAGTTAACTACCAACTACTTGGGACATTTCAGGAGTAATCTAAATAGCTCAAACCCCACACAAATTAAACACTGCAAAACAACTTAGGACACAGTTCAGTCTGGCATGAAAGGTAATGTGTCTTAGAAAAAAGAAATGTTAAAACTCAGAACAAAATCAGAAAAAAAAAATTTCAGAAGTGAATTTATCTCCCCAAAGGAACTGAAGACTTTTAGACTACGAAATATTTTCCCAAATGACAAAATTTAAAATGTCCACCAATGATCTGGCTCCTGCTCCTCCAAAATAATACAAGGTTATTCTGATGTAGTACATAGAGCTATGTAATGATCTGATGATCATCATAACACTCATACATGGAAATGTAAGACTTTCATAGATTTCTTTCTCCAGGGGGATGCTGACATTTTCAGATGAAGGAAGGTCTCAGTACCTTCTTTGCTTGTGCCATTCCTCATGGTTGCTGACTATTGACCTAGAGCAGCATTTTTTTTCTGTAAGGACCAAATAGTAAATGTTTTCAGCTTTGTGGGCTGTTTGGTCTCTGCTATAACTATTTAATTTTGCTGATGGTGCATAAAAGCAGCCATGAACAACACATAAATGAATGGCATGACTGCATTCCAATAAAATTTTATTTATGGACATTAAAAGTTGAATTTTACATAATTTTATGTGCTACAAAATAGTATTTCATATTTTTGGTAATTTTAAAAATGTTAAAACCATTTTTAGCTTGTGAGGCATACAAAAAGTAGGAGGCCATAGACCAAGTTTGGCCTATAATTGTAGTTTGCAAACTTTAATCTAGAATAATGCTTCTCAAACAAAGTATGTTAGAATCCCCTGGAAGGTTTGTTAAAAAGTAGTTGGGGCCGGGTACAGTGGCACACACCTGTAATTCCAGTGGCTTGGGAGGAGGCTGAGACAGAAGGATCGTGAGTTCAAATCTAGCCTCAGCAACTTAGTAAAGCACTAAGCAACTCAGGGCTGGGGTTGTGGCTCACTGGTCAAGTGCCCCTGAGTTCAATTCCTGGTATCCCCCCCTACCCCTGCCAAAAATAGTAGCTGGTTAGGCCCTACTCCCAGTATTTCTAATTCTAGGTCTGGGATGGGCCTAAAGAATTTGCATTTCTAAGGCTGGAAATGGAGAATATTATGCTAAGTGAAATAAGCCAGTCCCAAAAAACCAAACGCAGAAATGTTCTCTGATATGTACATGCTAATCCATAATAAAGGAGGGTAGGGAGGGGAAGTATAGAAGTTCAGTGAATTAGACAAAGGGGAATGAAGGGAAGGGATGGGGAGGGGGCTAGGAAAGATAGTGGAATGTATTGGATATAACTTTCCTATGTTCATATATGAATAATGGACCAGTGTAACTCCACATCATATACAGCCAAAAGAATGGGAAGTTATACTCCATGTATGTATGATATGTCAAAATATACTCTACTGTCATGTATAACTAAAAAGAAATAAAAAAAGAAAGGCAAACAAATTTTATTTAGAATTCTAGGACATGGGCTGGGGATGTGGCTCAAGCGGTAGCGCGCTTGCCTGGCATGTGTGCAGCCCAGGTTCGATCCTCAACACCACATACAAAACAAAGATGTGTCCGCCGATAACAAAAAAATAAATAAATAAATATTAAAATTCTCTCTTTCTTCTCTCTCACTCTCTCTTAAAAAAATAGAATTCTAGGACGAAGAATTTATGTTTAACTATATGCATAATTTGGGAATAACAGAAGAGTGACCCTAAAAATAAAGGAATTTGCCTTCTTACAAATTCCTAGATAAATATATCTGATGACCCTGGGTGGGTGACACCACAGCTTGAAACTACTAGATGCTGGTGGATACACTCCAGTCCTGACTAGGTTCTTTAATTCTGACCCTGGCACCTCTCTTCCTCCTTCTCTTTCCCCATCCCTCTATGATATTTCTGCCATTTACTTATATTTTTTAAAATTAATTTCTTGTGAATATACACAATGTAGAGTCACTGTGGTATATCCATATATGAACACAGGAGAATTATGTCAGTTTTATTCCACTGTCTTTCTTTTTCCTATTCCCTATCCCTTTCCTTCATTCCCCTTTGTCTACTTCACTAAACTTCTATTCCTCCCTGATTATGCTTATTGTGGGTTAGCTTCCACATATCAGAGAAAACATTCATAAAGACAAACAGAATGGGCCCTGGTAGTGGCATTTCACCTGTACTTGCAGAGATTAAAAATAAGGTGCTTTCCCCCCAGCGGCTCAGGAGGCTGAGACAGGAGGATCACGAGTTCAAAGCCAGCCTCAGCAATGGCTAGGTGCTAAGCAAGTCAGTGAGATCCTGTCTCTAAATAAAATACAAAATAGGGCTGGGGCTTGGGCTCAGTGGTTCAGTTGAGTGCCCCTGAGTTCAATCCCCAAATCATCATCATCATCATCATAATGCACTTTCCCTCTTGCTTTCACAGTGCCAGGATGGGGGGGGGGTGTAAAAACCAGTCCAATACAGATTTGCAGTCTCTCATCTAAAATACTTGGGCACTCAAAATTGGTCTTAAATATATAACTCACATACCACGTAGTGACACCTGGCATAGTAAGAGGCAGCTAACTAGAGTCAAGCACATTAATATTTCTATGACCAACTACACTACATGGGGATTTAAAAAATTATAAGTAGGGCTGGAGACATAGCTCAATTGGTAAAGTGCTTGCCTCATATGCACACAAGGCCTTGGGTTTGATCCCCAGCAAACACACACACACACACACACACACACACACACACACACTTATAGTAGCCTCTCTCCAATTCAGGTCAAGTTTTATACTGACCTGCAAATGAGTTACAAAACCCCGACAGTTCTATTGGGATTTCTGAATTACAGATAGAGACACTGGATCTACACTCTTAGAAAAGGAAATGTATTTTTCTTCACTCTTCTTATTTCTTACCTGCTTTAGAAACTTTCATCACAACATGAAATAAATGGTTAATATTTGGAAATAACAATAAATCATGAAAATAAAAATGTGAAAGGGGGAGAAGCTTATCTTAATCTGGGCAAGTTTTTGATTTTCAGATGCCCATAAAAATGATAAAAGATTTAGAAGTAGAAATGAATAACTGGAAGAGCTTAGAAAATGAAACTGGCAAGAAAAAGTTTCATGTAATTAAGCTTGGTTTCCATCTTTAGCCCAGAACATAAATGTTCTTTTAAAAAATTCTGTTTATCCTTCTAGAAGATACTAAATACAAATACTATAACAACTTGAATTTAACACTGTTGTGTTTATTCTGGTTTTTTTTGCTTGCTTTTCATGGACTGATAAAACAAAGCATAAATTGAGGAAAGTTCCAGTTTTGCCTCAATTTACCCTGAAAAGAAGATAAGTAAAAGTAAATTGACTTTGGGACCAGGGTTATGGCTCAGTGGTAGAGTGCTTGCCTAGCATGTGTGAGGTACTGGGTTCCATCCCTGGCAAATTATGTCTATCTACAACTAAAAAAATATTTTAAAAAAAGTAAATTGGGGCTGGGGATGTGGCTCAAGCGGTAGCACGCTCGCCTGGCATGCGTGCGGCCCAGGTTCGATCCTCAGCACCACATACAAACAAAGATGTTGTGTCCGCTGATAACTAAAAAAATAAATATTAAAATTCTCTCTCTAAAAAAAAAGTAAATTGACTTTAAAAAGCTAACATTTAAGCTACTGCTTGAAAAGAAATATAATACACAACTATCATTAAAAGAACTTTTTACATAACTACAAAATTACTTTAATTTTGTAAAAGGTACCAAGGTAAGTATTATATGGATGTTTATATTCTTCTCTGATTTTCTTTTACCCATGAAAGTACTGCTATACCACTCTCCCCAGAGTTTCAAAACTTTAGAAAAATTTCCATCATGACTGAAACATGCTTTTTCACTTATCTTACCAAAGTGGGAAAAGTGGAGTTACTTCTTGACTTCTCATTATTGCACTAGTTTGCTTGTTTGGAATTTTCTGCAGTCAAGCTAGGTGTGGTTACATAAACCTGTAATCCCAGTGATATAGCTCCCAGGTTGAGGCAGGTGGCAATTTATTAAGACCTCCAGCAACTTAATGAGACCCTGTCTCAAACTGAAAAATAAAAGGACTGGGAATGTAGCTCAGTGGTAAAGCATCCCTGGGATCAATCTCCAGTATCAAAAAGAGAAAAAGAAGAAGAAAAACTGCAGTTAGACTGCACATATACAGGTTGAGCTTTCTTCTGCACACTGTTTGATTTCCAATAAGCAAATTTGTTCTGTGTAACAGTGCATGATACAAAGGATGTGTTTCCTCAATAAATGTTTGTTGAATGAATAAATGAAGGAAGGAGATAGAAATTGATGTTGACTTAACATTTAAAAATTATTTGCAATGTTCTTTTAACCAGATCCCATTTACTTTCATGTTGTTTAATAAATTAGCAAAAATTAAAAAAAATTTAAACACCACAGATTAGCATCAGAACAGTACCTAAACCAGCAAACTCATTTCTGTAGGTTTCATAATCCATTTTTCCATACTCCCTGAAGGCCTGTTCCAGAAACATATCTATACACTGAGGCACCTAGGAATCCCAAATGGTTAAGAGGTCTATATATGCTCTTGAGACCTGATTCCTGAGTGTCAAACTGATTTTTCTAACATGAATAAAACAGAGGGCAGGACGCCTACAGAGAGAGCCTATTTATTTATTTATTTATTGGTACCATGGATAGACCCCAGGGCGCTTTACCAATGAGCCAAATCCCCAGCACTTTTTGAGACAGGGTCTCGCTAAACTGCTTAGGGCCTTTCTAAATTGCTGAGAGTGGCCTCAAACTTGCCATCTTCCTGCCTCAGCCTCCCAAGTTGCTAGAATTATGGGTATGCACCACCATGCCTGGATGAGTGCCAATTTTAGCTAGATGCTTCTTTTAAGGAGTATGACAACTATTTGTTTATTGATCCTTTTTTTGGTACAGGAATTAAACTTACACTAAGCCCTTTTCATTTTTTTGAGACATGATCTTGCTAAGTTGCTAAGGTTGGCCTTGAACTTGTGCGTCTACTGCCTCAGACTCCCAAGTTACTATGATTATGGGATGAGGCACGTGACTATCAGCCTTTTAAAGTATCAACTTTGCTAGAATTTCAGAAAAATCAGAGTGGTAATAACTATAGTATAGTATGAACCACTCTGATGAAAGGCACAAAAGGAAAAATTATTTCAATGACAAAGAAAGACATTTAACTCTATTCTGCAAAGTCTTCCACAGAACTAGCATTTAGCTATGGAGAATTTACCATGTGCCAGAGACTGTATAAGACACTGAGGGCACAAGAATAGATAGGACATAATCCTTCTCTTCAGGTAGTGTTTAGTTTAGGAGGAAAAATGACTCTGAATCTGAGAAAATGAGCTTGACACAAATCATCAGAGTTGCTCAGTTTGGTTTTATAAACCTTGGGGCGGTGGAGTAGAATGGAAAGAGTCATTACTCATGCAAAACAGTACTCCCCAAATTTTTCTGATCATATGAATTATATCTAGGACTCTATCCTGGAGATATTCATTCATTCTCATTCCCAGGAGTCTCTCCTGGAGTAGGTTTGGGTTCTGTCCTCCAATCAATTCATATGACCCAGAAACTTTTGGAAACATGATCTAGAAGAATGTTAAGACATGCAGCTACTCCCTTAAAAAGTTACAAACATTCTAGAAAATCTAACTTATTAACTGGTTATAGAAAAGGCTTACTTGCAAAAGATTTTCTTCTGAAAAGTCCTGTGTAAGCAAAAAAGAGTGAAGGAAGACTCATCTCCTAGGCTTTAAAAAGTATCATTTGGCAATGTCCATAATGCTAAGATCCTAGCCCACAAAGAATTCAAGTTTCCTCTTTAAAGAGGTGAGAATGATTCCAAATAGAGAAAAATATTAAACATCTGAACTTACAGTCAGGGAGTCACATGGGCAGCACAATGTTTGGTTATCAGATAAAATGTTACAGAACAGAAAAAAATATCTATTATCTAACCCATCTGCTTCTCAGGGTTGAATGCAGACATAGACTTGTGACTATTAGTTACCTTTAATCATTTCTGGAAGGAGGCAGCACATCCAAAAAATAGCACAGGGATTGAACTCAGGGGCACTCGACCAATGAGCCACTACCGCAGTCCTATTTTTATATTTTATTTAGAGACAAGGTCTCACTGAGTTGCTTAGTGTCTCACCATTGCTGAGGCTGGCTATGAACTCACAATCCTCCTGCCTCAGCCTCCCAGACTGCTGGAGTTACAGGCATGTGCATGGCACTACTACTGTGGTTTTAAGGTGAAAGGCAACATATAATGGATATGGAAATGAACTCGACAATGGTATATGTATATGAGATAGTTTCAAGGCAGGCTTAAAGTTTGCTGACACAAGAAACATAAAATCAAAAAGAAAAGATAAAGAAGAAAATTTGCTAACAACCTGGCAAAGAACTAGGTGAGGGGCAGAGAGGAGGGGAAAGTGGTGTATAAACCTTGCCTACCTCTGAAAAAACATATAGCAAATGCTACTATGTGAAAAAGAAATCAGATTAAAAGCAGTTGATAATCAAGCCACAAAACAGACTTAATTCCTAAAATGAGAGTATCATAATTTCTTTTTGAAATTGTAACCTTACCCCCATCCATTTTTTAAAGGCAAGTTATATCATGCTCTGGTGCATGGCCAAAGGACAAAGAATAAGTGTGTACTATTAGATAGATGAATATGTCAGGAACTCAGAATTTTCCTACAGTAGACTGCCTTCAAATGAAGCCATGAAATGGAAAAAACATTTGATTCCATATTTATCAGCAGTTCTAAATATTGTCAACCCCTTAAAATATCTTTAATAAAACAATTGAACTTTGCAAATGCAAATCCTTCTGGTTAGACTTCAGAATGCTGGTAAAGGCTGAGATTCTTTTGTTTGTGTGTGTGTCATGCTGGGATTTGAACCTAGGGCTTTCATCATGAAAATGCTCTGCAACTGGGCTATTACCTCAGCCCCTTTAATTTTATTTATTTATTTATTTTTGTGGCAAGTTTCCCTAAGTTGTTCAGGCTGGCCTCAAACTTGTGATTTTCTTACCCCAGCCTTTCCAGGGATTGGGATTACAGGCATGCCCCAATATGCATGGCTAAAGCTGTGAGTTTTAGCAAAATAAATTCACATTAGAAAGGCCAAATAAGTTCACACTGGAAAGGCTAGTGTTGATGAAAATCTTTACCTTATCTTTACCTTTCTGTGTGAAATTTACATAGAATACCAATATACTGATGCACAAAACCCCTGCAAAAGACACCCATGGTCAGAGCATTATTTAAAAGGAAGGCAGGTTCCAAAAGCAATATGCCCTGGGACATAATGCCCAATACACCTATCAGGAAATGTCTGACTCCCAGCAACTGGAAAAACTATTCAAATGCAGATTTGTATAGACTTTAAAAATCTGAGGGAAATAGCTTCCATGTTTTAAATTTTAAATCATCCAGAAGGGGCCTGGGGATATAGCTCAATGGTAGAAGCCTTGCCTAGCTTGTGCAATCCTTAGCACCACCACCAAAAAAAAAAAAAAAAAAAAAAAATCAACCAAAAGGTGTTTCCACAATATAAAAGCCTCCATGATAAATTCTGATTTTGTCAATGCAAATGCCCTGGGATTATCATTCAAATATTATTGATTAAAAATGCACCTCATTATCTCCATGAGATTGTATAAGCAGACAGATGTAAACCATGCTCTGTAAATTAATGGATATCAGAATCACAATGGACTAATTAATGCGAAAGGAACCAAATTCATTCTTAACTTTTTGTAACCTCAGAAAGGGAAGAAGAGTAGGACTGTAGAGGATTAGGGGCCTAGAGACTGGCAAACTATCCTTAGCTCTACCTATTAATTATGTGACCTTGGGCAAGTAATTTCACCTCTGTGCCTCAATTTGTTATCCATAAAATGAGTAGGTTGAATGTTACCACACACACACACACACACACACACACACACACAAACAACCTTCCAGCTCTAAAAGTTTGATGATCCAACTTCATGGAGGACAAACACAATGTGTTCTGCAAACTCTCTTTGAAGCATTAATGACCACCAAGAATTACACTGACCAGGCATCTCAAATTAATTTTGAGCCAATTCTCTTGGTGTCTGGTGCACAACAGATTGACATCTTGCATTAGACCGTTTCTGTTTCACAGGGCATTCAAATCTATAGATCTCATCTGGGTTGGAAGGTAGAGCAGGTATTAACCCCATTTACAGAAAACTTGTGCATATGACTTTAATGTCCTGCTGAAAGTCTCACCATTAGTAAATGACACAGTATACTTGACCTCATTGCTTTAAAAAGGCGAGGAGAGGGAGGCAGGAAGGCAGCGGTGGACAATGAGATGCCCAGTTTTTCTGTAATCCCTAAACAGCAAACCCTCCCCAGAAAAGGCCTCAAGCCAACTACTGGGGTTCAAATCTCTTGAAGGTCAGGTCGGCAAGGCTATGCCGACTCCTCTGCTTGCAAACTCAGGTTTGTATCCCTCGAATTCGGAATCCATGCGACAGTGAGTGTAAGATTTCCGAGGGGTGGGGGAACGCTGTGAGGAATGGGTAGCCAAGCCTATGACACCCAGGCCCTTGGACGTCGAGGTGGGGTTTGCCCGGGATGGGTCAGTCACCTGGGAGCCGGTTCCTCTGTCTGGGGCTTCGGACGCACACTGTCCGCACCAAGGGCACCAATTTCTGCTTGAAAGCACCCGCCGCAAGGCCTCCACACCGGAACATTTCGGCAACCGCTACTCCAGACCTCCTCCTTCCTTTTCCTCTCACTCACCGACCAACGGGTCAAACACCACGGGCCCGAGCCCGCTCCCCCCTCCTCTCACACGCACACTACGCAGGCTCCTCCCCCCAGATGCCAGTGGACATTGGACAGTGAAGCCCGCCTGCCGGAGCCAGGAACTGGGAACTGCGACCAGAGGCCTACTGCGCAGGCGTAGCACTCAGCGTCGCAGTGCGATTGGTCCGCAAGGTAATAGGATTTGCGCATGCGTTTATGTGCTCGTATTCTTTGCAAAGATCCGGGCTCTGGCTCGGGTTAGCAAGTTTCTTCGAGTTGGTGGCAATGAGTTGGGGTGAACGAATTTGGAGAACTGTTTAAGGAGCTACCGGTGGAGCCATTTGACTGGCGGCTGTGGCTGGTATTGCCGCTCTGTCGGTGATGGAAACTGATAACAGTACCCCACAAAGTGTGACCCCTGAACCGCATTGTTTTTCCGTTTTAGGCCACAAGCTACTAGGTACTTAAGCCTTCCGGATTCTCTTGCTGTGATCCACTTCCAGTCTTTCCATGGGTCCGAATCTGGACCCCTGACTGCCCAGATCTGGAACGTACTTCCTTCTTTTACAAGTTTCTGGCACTTTTCCACCCAGCCTGTTTCCGGGACTAGTAATCGTTATGCGCGCTCTGTCCCCTTACCACTTTTATACTGTGCATTTTTATGTTCTAGGCACTGAGTAGGAGCAGTGGATAGTCTCTTGCTATGATGGCTTCTGCGCTTGAGAGCAGATGCTGGTAAAAGAGTTGGTGCTTTCCTAAATCCTAAGGAGGAGTTTTGAGTTGTGGGAGGAGTAGTGAGGGGCTGATTGTAAGTAGGTATTTTGACTCTGCTAAGTGTAAGCTAAACCGTAAATAACTTTTTTGGCTGTATTGAGAAAATATATTCCCTTTTCAAGGATTTGGGCTACATATTAATTTAACATGTTCCTTGAGCACTTGCCTCTTGGACTGAACTATGAAAGTGACTCTAAGTGGAAATACAAAGTATTGAAAATGGTCACTGTCTAGTTGGGGAAATGACATATACTGGTCATTTAAGTAATAATCCTATTTGGTGCAGTGCCAGAGCAATGAAGAAGATCTTGTGATGGAATCACTAAGGAAAAAATTCATGTGAAAATGTTATTTGAGCTGTATCTTTAAGGAAGAATAGTAACTTTCAAATAGTGGAGGGAGAGAAATTATATTTCAGGTGGTGAATATGTTGGGACCAAAGGTAACATTGTTTATTGGCTAAGCATGTTAACTTTGGATCCAGAGGGACCCAGGTTGAATCCTGGATGGTCCACTTGGGCAAATCACTTAATGACTTCACTTTCCTCATATACCAATCTCACCGGGGTGTTAGGAATACTAAATGAACCAATATTTGTAAAGTGTCTTAGAGCAAGCACCAGGCTATTTGTTAAATTAACAGGCCTTGAGGTATGAAAAGCAAAATCAGCATAGGTGTGTGTGTGTGTGTGTGTGTGTGTGTGTGTGTGTATACAGAGAGAGAGAGATTTTTTAGTTGTAGTTGGACATTTATTTATTTATTTTTATGTGGTGCTGAGGATGGAACCCAGGGCCTCACATGTGCTAGGCAAGTGCTCTACCATTGAGCCACAACCCCAGCCCCCAGCACACTTTTGTGGGACAATGACAGTACATACTGCATTAGGAAGTTGTGATAAAGACAGGTAAGTATGGTGGGGTGATATTTGAACTGGCAAAAGAGTTTCCTAATTTTGGAGGTGATGAAGTTAAATTTTTAGTGGAATGAGAATAGGAAATGAAATTACAGGTATTGTTTTAAGAAGTTTTTTTTTAATTTTTTTAAGAAGTTTTTAACCCTGGAAGCAATCTTTATTGGATGAAATGATCCAGAGTTTCCTTAGCCATTCAGCAAGAGTAGATCATTGTTGAGAAGTACAGTCAATGGGTGACATTTTACCTAGAGATGCTTCAGGGAATAAATATTGAAAACATCAACTGCAGAATAAGGAAATTATTTATAGTTATTTAATATTTTAAAGGACTTACAGGAGGGCTGGAAAGGCCTTGGGTTCAATCCCCAGCACTGCCAAAAAGAAAAAGAAAAAAACCCTTACAGACATTGTTGTATATTGATATTTCTAATACCTATAATATACCTAGAAGGCTAAGGCAGGAAGATAGCTTGAGCCCAGGAATTTAGGGGCAGCCTGGACAATGAGATCCCCATCTCTTAACAGCAACAAAA
The DNA here is from genome assembly GCF_048772815.1 of Callospermophilus lateralis. Lineage (NCBI taxonomy): Eukaryota > Metazoa > Chordata > Mammalia > Rodentia > Sciuridae > Callospermophilus > Callospermophilus lateralis. Next base: position 105,659,606 of record NC_135325.1, read on the forward strand.
TAATAATAAAAATGATAATAAATTGATTGAGTTGATCACATCTGTTGGTAAAAAAGGTGGAAACACTGTGAAATCATGACAATCAGGGCCTCATGAAACAACCACATATATTTAAAAGAATTTAATGATCCAAAGTTAAAACGAAAAGCATTTGTAAAGCACATTTGTTTTTTTAATAGGTGCAATGAGGTAGTTTTCTTATCCTTTTAATTAAAAACTATATTTTACGTTATAAAATAGCAAAATGCCCATCAAACCGATTCCAAAAATCTTATGTGAAAGCCCCCCAAGACTTTTCCCACACAAGTAACACACACTTTTTATTAGGACAAGAAGCCCATTTTGTTTTGTTTTTGCAGTACTAGGGACAGAACTAAGGAGCACTCAATCAGTGAGCACAACCCATCCCTTTTTATTTTTTATTTTGATATAGGGTCTCACTAAGTTTCCCAGGCTGGCCTTCCAAGTTGTTGGGATTATTACCACCTTGCCTGGCTACAGAGCCCATTTTGAAATACCATATTCCCAGAAATCAAAATTTCTGTCTTACAGAGGTAAACTCAGTGACAAGTTTTTGCTAGAAGCATACATCTAAATAATCTTATGTGGTTATAATGCTTATTTTTATATTTCTTAGGAAGTTAGCATTAACTCTAGGTATGAGTTGGCAAAGACTCTTTCCACCATATGTACATGATGTTCCCAATTAATAGTTATCTCTCCCTTACTGTTTACAGCTATTCTTTTATAGGTAAAGGACACTAGGGGCATTAGCTTTTAATACAGATGAGAATGATCCACAAACTATTATCTAGACATCAGGCAATAAAAAAACCAAAATACTGTGCAATGATGATTGATATGCTGTAGCATGGTAATTGGTATTCATGATGATGACCTTGGATTAGCCAACTAAGATTAATTCCTTCTCTGGATGGTTTTAATGTTGAATAATATGATCTAGGGTTTTAGAAATGGGTGACCCACATATATGATAAAGAGGTTAGCTATAAATATATCTGCTAACTCAGTTAATACACTTAATAACTAGAAGACCCCATTTTGAGTAACTTGAACTTAACTGAGTAGTCACTTCCACTTTTCTCACAGACATATCACTGATGCTGAATTGTTTTTCCTCTTGGTGGGAATGGATATAGTCATATTTGTCTCTTCCTGCAGCTCAGATTCACAAATAAGATGTCAGCTCATGTGTGCAGCTTGAATCCCTGACTTTAATGGCATTATCAATATCTCATATGATGGTGCTATTGGCATATGTCACTGTCACCTTAGCCTATGAAATACAGGGAGGAGTATTCTTTAAAGCAAATATAAAATGGGTGCCCTTTATTGTATGTAAATTGTTTCTCAGTAAAGTTGATTTCAAACAAATTCTGAACCTGCAGATCACTTTCGGAAGAGGGAATATGCGTCTTGACCAAAACGTATGATGATTAATAAGCTTTGGGAAGCTGCCCTCTAATACCGTAAGAAAGTTGTGTTCATTTATCATCTTCCAAGCATAATCTAGGCTTCTGGCAAATTAGACCCAACCACTTTGTTCTACATTCAGTTGCAGAGGGGGTGGTGAACTCTCCTAGGGATTCGCAATTCTCCTTGAAACTCTGCCATCCTGAAGGTTTAATGGATATATGGAAGGCTCACGAATGCAAGGCACTGTGGAATCTATGCCATGTCCTAAGATCCCTCACCTGGGCCTGTAATGGCTAGCTCCAGAAACAAAATCCCCTTTTTCTGGAGCGGCCACCACCAACTCTCCCCCTTCTCCTATCCTCCATGTGTCCCACTCCCGTGGCGGACCTTCCCTATTGGCCAGCCAAACACAACCGACTGCGGCAGCCAATGGGAAACGCTCTCCTGAACATTCAGAGGATGGGTGCTCGTGGTGTGATGAGGGGAGGTTGGCGCCTGGTACGCTCCCCCCTACATCTGGCAAGTCTGTGACAGAAACTGTAACACCCCCTACACATGCACACCCGCGCCCCCTGTCTCCCTTCTTTCAGTTGCGCTTCCCCCCCACACACACACAGCCCACTGCGTGTCTTGGCAGCGCCCTCCCTGGCTCCTTGGTCTCTGCCAGAGCACCTGCTTACTCAATAAGACAGAGCATCCCTTCATTCCGAGGCTTGGTGGTGGTGTTGGTGTTGGGGGAGAGATAGTGGACCAAGAAGGAGTGGTGCAGCTGCCTGCTGCTCCGGAGGTAAAAGAGGTATCTCTGACCCCCCCCCCCCACCTTTGAGTTGATCGCACTGAAGCCAAAGTGCTCTAGTGATGCCTTAGTGTGCAGCTCTCTTTGTCCTCCCCAGCTGTGCTCCCTGCCGACTGACTTTGTGCGCTCCAGCCAAGGGGGGAGGGGGAGAAGGGTGGGGGAGCTTAAAACCTATAAGACAAATAGGAAAAGGGAGAGAGGAAGACTATCCCAGGGTGGTGTAAGTACTCTCCCACCCCCTTCCTTTCCTTGGTAGTCGTCCTCCCTCCAGTGTGTCCCTGGGGTCCAGACAGGGGAGGGTCTAGGCAAAGGCACGGGAACAGGATCACATGCCCTAGCGTCCGGTCCTAGGGCACACACAGGCAGAAGGCTGCTCGCGGTTTGTCCACTCTCCTCCATCTCTCCTCTCCTTGGCTTTTGTGTTGATGCCTCGGAGCTGCAAGGAGGGTGCGCTGGAGGAGGAGGGGGCCTAGGGTGAGAGGCACCCCCTTCACGCGCGCGCGCGCACACACACACGTTGCCGGCGCACGCACACACGGGCGGACACACACTCACAGACACGCACACACACGCACAAAGCTCGCTCGTCTCGAGCGCACTAACGTGGCCCTTTCTTTGTGTGGAGCCCTCGAGGGGGGTTGGGGCCCCAGTCCGGTCCCGGGGAGATGGCGCAGCCCATCCTGGGCCATGGGAACCTGCAGCCCGCTTCAGCCGCTGGCCTAGCATCCTTGGAGCTCGACTCATCGCTGGACCAGTACGTGCAGATTCGCATCTTCAAAATCATCGTGATTGGGGACTCCAACGTGGGCAAGACCTGCCTGACCTTCCGTTTCTGTGGGGGAACCTTCCCAGACAAGACTGAAGCCACCATCGGTGTGGATTTCAGGGAGAAAACCGTGGAAATCGAGGGCGAGAAGATCAAGGTGATCCAGCTGGTCAGATCTGGGAAGGGAGGGAGCTGGGAAGGGGCTTCGCCTGAGGGATAGCTCTAGTGGTTGCAAATGCCCAGCATTGGCTGAATAGAAGCTTGCTGAGCCCCAAGACCCTCCACACTTTCTCATCCCTTTTCTTCTCTCTCACTGAACCTGGTCCCCACCTCACCCAATTTTTTTAGTGCAAGTGGGAGTGGTTGCATTCTTACCTTTTGCCCTGCCTGACAGTTTGTGCCAGGAAAAGCATGTTTGATTTCATCCTTGACCCTGACCTACTGAGCAGGAGCAGCGGCACCTGAGGGCAGAGGGAGGTGGGAGGCATCCCTTGGTTCTAGTCTGTGGGATGGATCCCAAAGCACTTTACACAATCTTGAAGTCTCTTATACCTCTTGAGTGCCAATAGGCTGGAAAAAAAAAAAAAAAAACACTTTTGCTAAGCCAGGTGGCATCAGAGGGAAGGAAAGCATGGATATCCACAGAGAATGAAAGCTGCTTATTTTAAATTGCACTTTATTAGTTAAGATTAGGACTGAGTTGGAATTGGGGTGGAGTAGGGTGTTTATTCACAAAGCCATGAACCCTTTTAAGGATTGAGACTGGATCACCTGCTGGACCTTTCTAATAGACAAAACTTGTTCTTGGGGAACAGTCTTTCTCAAATGATATTTTCTTTACTTGTCTGGGGGTACCTAATGAATGAACTGCCCATAACTCATTCTGTTGGTATTGTTCAGAAGGCCTTTGTAAAAGCTGCTGAGCACCTTAACCAAGGGCCAAAGAAAGTGCCTTTTTTCCCCATTAGTTTATCAAATAGGCTAAGTACAAAATATTCTTGTCTGATCATTTGTACTCACATTTAGTTCAGAAAAGGCAGAAACTCAATAGGACAGAAATATGTCAATGTGCAAAGGGTGGCAGGAGGGAGGACATGGCAAGGGCAACTTGCCATGGGAGGAGAACAGGGCAGGATGATGGGAAAAGAAGCTCCTGAAAAGCACTAGGGGGTGCTGGGGATATAGCTTACTTGATAGAGTGCTTGCTTCACATGCACAAGGCCTTGGGTTCAATCCCCACCAAAAAAGAAAGAAAGAAAGAAAGAGGCACTAGGGACACTGGAGACCCTCTGGACTCACAGTTGGCCTTTCCCTGAGTCTATGGTCAAACAGCCAAAGAAACTGCAAGGCCACTGTTCTTAGTGAAGTGGAGAGAAAGACTGAGCAACTGGGGAGACTGATGAAACACTCCCAAATATGCAAGACTCCTTGATTATTAAAATAAATGTGGGTTGTTTTTTCTTTTTTTGGTACCAGGGATTAAACCCATAGGTGCTTAACCACTGAGCAACATCCCCAGCCCTTTTTATTTTATATTTTAAGACAAGGTCTTGCTAAGTTGCTTAATGGTTTCTGAAATTGCTGAGGGTGACCTCAAACTGCAATCCTATAGCTTCCAGAATCATTGGGATTACAGGTATTTGCCACCATGCCCAGCTAAAATGAATGTGTTTAAAATGGCTTCAGAAACCAGGCCAAGGCACTAGATGTCAGGAAGATGAGCAGCTCAATACTGATAAGGCAGAGTACTAGGGTCTATATTTTGAGTTGTAGATGGACACAGTACCTTTATTTTATTTATTTATCTTTATGTGGTGCTGAGGATAGAACCCAGTTCCTCACAGGTGCAAAGAAAGCACTCTACCACTGAGCTACCACTTCCAGCCCAGGAAGATAGAGCATTCTTTTGAACTTGTGATCTTTTTTCTTCTTGCATTTTTTTTCGGGGGGGGGGGATTGCTACACACCCTTTTAAAGTCAAGGTAGTTAATTATCCCTAGATTTTCCTGGGACTCTCATTTTAATGTTTGCATCATGTTTGATGTTCCTCTAGTATGTCTAGCTTCTTTAATGTAAGGCTGTAAGATTCTGTAATGTCTAAAATATGCTTTTTCCCCCAAAGTGGAAATATATGGATGGGCTCTTAAACTCTCAAAAATCCTTAAATGTTGATACCCTGGATTTAAAAGTGGGGAATTAAATTCATTTGAAATTTGGGTGGAGGATAAAGGAAGTATTGGGGAGTCTAGGGGAGGGGAAAAGAGGAGAGGAGAGAAAGAAGTATGAAAGTGAGGAATGGGAGGTGAAGAATGAACCCTGCTTGCTACCCAATGGCCTCAGGGAGATTTTTTTTTTTTAAATGTTCTTCCCTTCTAATACCCTTGTGCTTAGCCCAACTAGGTTTCACAGCCTCTGCCAAAGATTCCAGACTTTTTCCCAGAGGGCAGAGCCTGTGACAGTGTGACTCACTAGAAACAGAGCTCAGCACACCACCACGTGCAGATAAGTGCTTAACATGGGCTTTTTTGGAAAGATGATATTTTCAAGAGGACAAAGCCTTGTGACACTGCTCAAGGAGGAGCCCCTCTGAGGGCAGATTCTGTAGGAACTCTAAGTGGAGTATGGGAATGGGGAGATGGTGAACCTGCTTCTTGTAAAGCTGCTTCAACATCAAGGCCAGAGCCAGCAGTCAAGAGACCAGCATGTCTGTGGGAAGATAGAAGAGCCTGGCAGCTGGCACATGATCTAGATAGGAGAAGATTTTGCTTCATCATCTGGCTGACCTGGAGTTTCTCAAGGAACAAGTGCCAAAACCATGCTAGGAGATGGCTGCCAAAGGCTTCCCCCTTCAGGCGAAGGAGAAAAGTCCAATGTGACAAGTTGAGATAGCCCTAGACCACAACCAGCAGCAATACAAGGCTGTCAGGTCATAAAATCCCAGCCCTGGCAGGAGAATGCTAGAGAAGTCTTAGGGAGCTCTTGTCCTGTGCCCAAGGGTAGGGTGTGGTCTCTCATGGACTGCCTCCCTGTGTCCCAGAATAGCACATAAGACAGTGCCTACTGGGAAATGACTGATTTGCTGTAGTTGAAGCTACACTCTTAATCACCAGGGCCATCCCTAGGGGATTGAAGCCCCATTTGGTCTCTCCTCTCACTATGACCCCCACCCCCACATCATCACAACATTTACAATCCAGTGTTTCCTGGTGAAAATGACCTCAAGAAGAGCAATACTAGTAAACAACTTTGATTTACTGAATTAACAAGGAGCCCAGGCTAGGTACTTTACATACATTGTCTTATTTGATACTCACAGCAACCATAGGAAATTAGGACTGTTATCATCCCTATTGTACAGATAAGGAGATTAAAGTTGAAAAAGAAATAACTTGCCCAATGACACATGGATCTGAGCTTCTGTCTTTGACTCTCACTCTCAAGCATTTTTCCTCTTTTTTCTATCTTGCTTTCCTTGTAACAGGGTCAGGATTTCAACCCAGATTCAGAACCCATGCTTTTTACCTCTGTGCTGTGCTCTAGGTGGCAATATCCAGTCTCTAGATTGGGAAGTGTACTCAGGGGGAGGCAGCCAGTCTTGCCATCCCGAAGATGTATCCCAAGGACCCAGGAGCCTTCAAGATGTCTCCTTTAGGGCTGGGCTTGTAGCTCAGTTAAAGAGTGCTTGCCTAGCAAGGATGAGGCTCTGGTTTCCATCTTCAGCACTGGAGAAAAATAACTCAGAGCACTTAGAGTCCATGGGTTTTGCTTTTTGCACCTTGGGCATGAGAATTAGAACATATTCCGAGATAGAAGAGAACTTAGAGATTCTCTAATCCAATGTAATAATTTTATAGATAGAAAACTGAGGCTTAGAGAGAGAGAAACATGCCCAAGATCAAACAGGAGCAGGCCTGCAACTCAAGTAGACTTCTCTTTCTTGTGCTATTTTCATGCATGATTCTTTGAAAAGCATATAAATCACCACTCGTCCATCCAACCTACAAGGTTACCTGTAACAACACACAGAGGGACATCATATGGGAAAGCTGACAGCTTTTCCTGATATCAGTCTAAGAAGGGTGGAGGCATTGCCTAACCCTAAAAGGTAGGACAGAACTTCCCTATGTGTCTGTCACAGGTTTAACTAAACCATATTGAGTCTGCCTCAGTCTAAAAGCACTGGAAAGGGCTGGGGATGTAGTGGTAGATCACTTACTTAACATGAGTGAGGCCCTGGATTCCATCCACAGCACCACAAAAGAAGAAAGAAGAAAAGAAAGAAGGGAAAATGAGGAAAAGCCTCAGAAAACAATGAATAGGGTTTGGGGGTAAGAAGTAGAAGGGAAACTCAGAAACTAATTTTTCAGCCATTATTGATAAATTCTCATGGAAGAAGCCCTCCTGTTTAGTTTGTTTCCTTCACCAGGCTGGGTACCCTTTCTGTCCCAGCCCTCAGAGCCAGGCAAACTGCAGGTCAGTTGTGGCTGTGGCAGGTGCAGCCTAGGACTGTGGATTTCTCTTCCTTTGCTGATCACTGAGAACAAAACACTGTCTTGGGTTACTACAGCGAATGGATGGAGGCTGAGCTCAGTGTTCCTCAGAAGCTGCCTGCAGTCAGAATGACATCATGTCTTCCTTAGGGCTTCTGAGCTTCCTCCCATCCTCTGCCAGTTAGCTTAATGGTTAATTATCCATCAGTGTGTGTGTGTTTGTCTCCCTGGCTGCTGCTTTTTCTCTGTGTGTTTCTCTTAGTCTCTGTTCTCCTTTGCCATTCTGTATCAGCTTTGTGTGTGTATCTTAGATGCAGATAGACAATCCAGCTAGTTGAAAAAGGATTTCTTTTAAACTTTTCCCATCACCCACTGGGGTGTCCCTCAAAGGTTAGAAATGTATTTGTCTCCCTTTTTTGCACTTTTACCCTCCCCCATCAGCCTCCAACAAAAGGACATTCATGCCTAATCTGTAGAAAGATATGTTCCCTAGAGAAAAGAAATACCCATGTCAGCTAAGAGCATGTGCAGGGGATGCAAGGCTTGCTAAATTTTTCATAGGCAGGGATAGCCCCAGGAAAATGGTTAAAAATGTTCAATTGATCTTTGGCGGTTCCCCATGCTGTGCCCTGCAACCCTCTTCTGGCACCCACCTGCCTCTGGCCCCTCATGGCATGTTGACCACATTCCTCTCTGTCTCCCCACAGGATTGCCCTTGCCTTGGCTGTATTTCAGTTTGGAGAAGCCAAGCTTTCTGTGCTTTCCAGGATGAAACCCAAAAGATCCAAGGAGCAAGACTAATGGGGAGGGCTGCTGAGCTTTCAGAGAATAACAACTAATATTTACAGAGAACTTTACATTTTGCAGAAGCTCTTTCTCATATTATTTCACTGGCTCATCCCAGCCACCATGAGAGAATGAGTTCCCATTGTGCAGAGGAAGAAAGTGTGGCTCAGTTGAGGGTGGTTAAATTACTTTCTTAGTCTTTTACTCAGATACTAAGGAGAAGAGCTGGAATGATGCCTTTCCAATAGCATCCAATCAGTTGTCCATCCAGATTCAGTGGTGGGGTTTCTGGGCTTCTCAGACAGTTGGTCCTCTATATCCATGGGTTCCACATGTAAGGATCCAACTAACCAAGGGGTAAAATTATTCGAAAAATTGCATCTGCAGCTGGGGCTGTAGCTCAGTGATGGAGTGCTTGCCTAGCATGTGTGAGGCATTGAGTTTGATCCTTAACACCACATAAAATAAATAAGTAAAATAAAGGTATTTTGCCTATCTACAACTACAAAAAAAATCTTTTTTTTTTTTTTTCAGCTGGGTGTGGTGGTGCATGCCTGTAATCCCAGCAGCTTGGGAGGCTGAGGCAGGAGGATCACAAGTTCAAAGCCAGTCTCAGCAACTGCAAGGCACTAAGCAACTCAGTGAGACCATGTCTCTAAATAAAATACAAAATAGGGCTGGGGGTGTGGCTCAGTGGTTGAGTGCTTCTGAGTTCAATCCATGGCATGAACCCCCCTTGGCATTTAAAAAAAACGTGCATCCGTACTGAACATGTGCAAACATTTTTGTCATTCTCCCCTAAATAATACATTATAACAACCATTTTTTAGCATTTACTTTGTATTAGGTATTATAAATAATCTAAACATGATTTAAAGAATATGGGAGGATGAGTATAGGTTATATACAAATATAACAGCATTTTGCATAGTGGACTTGAACTTCCACGATTTGGGCATCTTCCAAGGATTCTAGAACCAAGCTGCTGGGGATACTGAGGGCTGACTATATTTAGTCATAATGTCATGTACTTACAAGGAATGTTAATGCTCACATGATAGCTACTGCTATCTTCATTTATGCAGATAAGGACACTGAAGATAGGGAAATTAACTTTCCTAAGGACACCCAACAATTACATAATTTGGGCCATGAAATGCACACGCGTTGATTTGACTCCACTATACCCCACTGGCCCTCTGAGAGAAATGAGGATCTGGGGTGTGTGTGTGTGTCTAAGAGGTTGTGGTCATCCCTGCACACAGGGTAGAGGTGATATTTATGGAAAGGACATGGGCCAGGGGTTATAAAAATGGTGAGAAGAACAGAACGCTGAACCCCAAAACACAAAGAGATCATTTCCCATATCTGGTGAACCTAACAGCTATTGCTCCTTTTCTGAAGGCTCTGAGACTGCACTGCTGGGAGCAGCCTGCTTCCAGGCTTACCTCTCACCACAGACAGGGGTGCAAATAACTTAGATTAGGTTTTTAAAGAGCTGGATTGGGAGCAATGCCTACTGTTGAAATTCTGAGCCTCCAAATAAAAGCTTCCAGAAGGAGGCTCTTGATAGCAATACCCTTGGAAAGGCAGAGGAGATCTCCAGCAGAGAGGGCCCTCCCTGCAGTTCCGGCAACTTGGGTGGTATACACAATTAGGAAGCCAAAGAAAAGCCAAACAGCCAACCTTACTCAGCCTCAAACACCTCACATACTCCCACCCGTGTTCCTGCTAGTGGCAGGTATTTTTAGAGTCCTGAGCTCATGGTGTTAAAGCATCTGCCACATGCCTGAGGGCTGATAGGGATTCAGCCTTACTCAGAGGCAGGAGGGAGAGTTAAGACTACTGGGGGGCAGGGTGGGAAGTGGAGATCAGGAGCCAAGTGGTAATGATATTCCTGGGCTAGACCTGCTCCCTTCCCCATGACCTCCAGTCCTCTCTCAGCCTACTTCCCCTTTCATCCTGTTTAGAGCATCAGAGAGGTGGAAGAAATGAAAATCCTTTGTCTTTGCAGAAGCAAATCCATCTTCAAGGACATAGGTTTTTCTATGTAACAAAAGTCATATATTCTCTCTGAAATGGCCCTGGCAGATACCTAGACTGCCAGACTGTTTGTAGTTTTGGTGGCTCAGGCCAATAGTGCTTTTGATGATAATGAAAACCTTGATGGTGAGTGATCTGATGTAGAAAAAGACTGCTTACAGTCTAGCTGGAGAGGTGCCAAGAGCACTGAGGAGACAATCAGAGAACACAAATATATTCTAAATGGTATGATACAGACTCAAAATGCAAAAGAAATTCCTAAGGAAAAAAAATTGTATAGAAAGTGGGGAAAGTAGCCAGGTGCGGTAGCACATGCCTATAATCCCAGTGGCTCAGGAGGCAAGTGGATCACAAGTTCAAGGCCATCCTCAGCAACTCAGCAAGACTCTAAGCAACTTAGCAAGACCCTGTCTCAAGATAAAACATAAAAAGGGCTGGAGATGTGACTCAGTTGTTAGGTGCCCCTAGGTTCAATCCCTGGTACTAGAGAGGGGGGGGAAGGGAGGGAGGGGGAGAGAGAGAGAGAGAGAGAGATTGATTTAGAAAGTTTGAGGAAGAAGAAAGAAGATGGAGATATGAGCTTAGCCTTCAAGAATGGGTGGGATTTGGATAGGGCAAAGAGGGGGCAAACAAATCTACAGTAGAAGGGTAGACTAGCAGGATCAAATGAACCAGATGTAGCTATCTGAATGTTTGAATCCAGGTTGGGAGAGTCAACTTATGGCAGACAGAAAATTTTCCATTTGAAGTCACACACAGTAGAGGGCCACTATAATTTCCTGAAGTATAAGATGACATTCAGATACAAGTGGGGATTTGGGAAGGCTAGTTTGAAAGTAGCATTCAGAAGACAGTGGAGTGGATATATCCAGAAATCAAAAGAATACTGTAGTCTAAGAGCAAGGAGGGGAAGGTCTGACCAAGGGACATGAAAACTGAAATAGAAGAGGGGGTTATGCTGGAGACATCTGAAGCCATGTCAGTAGAGGATGATGAAGGAGAGCCAGGACAATGAAAACTGATGTTCAGAATGATGACTCTGGGGCCCTGTAAGATCTTCACTCAGCAAAGTGATTCAATTATATTTACTAGATTATATTTATGGACCACTAACTCCAAACAAAGGCTATACATCGTTTTAAAAGCCATAGTAATCAATTAGTGGCCATAATCAAATTTTATTTGATAGCCGAGAATTGTATAGGGCATTGGGACCATCACTCTGAGCATGAATGTCTCTTGTCCAAGATGTTGGATGTATAAAGGGCAAAAGGATTGGGCTTGAGTGTGTGTGTTCTCTGGGTGTTCTCTTTGTGCATGTTAGTGATACCAGCTTTTTTTCCTTTATAAATTGGTCTTATCAAAAAAAGCCAGCCGGGCACTGTGGCACATGCCTATAATCCCAGTGACTTGGAAGGCTGAGGCAGGAGGATCACAAGTTTGAGGCCAGCCTCAGCAATTTAGGCCCCAAGAAACTTATTGAGACCCTGTCTCAAAAAATTAAAAGGGCTGGGGACGTGGCTCAGTGGTTAAGCACCCCTGGATTCAATCCCCAGTATAAAAAAATTTAAAAAAGGTCAAAGTGCAGAAGAAAATTCCAGTGACTTGAATAAATTCAGCTGAAAGGTGAGATTTTAATACTAACTTTGCTTTCTTTAAAAAGTAATGTAATATGGCTGGGGATATAGTTCTGTGCCAGCCTAGCATGAAAAAAGGCACAGGGTTCAATCCCCAGCACTGAAAAAAGGAAAAGAAAAAGAAAAAAATTTCCAAATAAAGCAATGCATATTTATGGTAGAAAACTTGGAAAATACAAAAAAAAGTCACCTATAGTCCTGTTGCCCATAAATATATATAACCATTAATGATCTATATACACTTCCATTCTTTCCTATACATATGTTTATGTTTAGTGTTTTATTAAAAATCAAGACAATACCATATGAATTTTTTGGTGATGTTGGGGATGGAACCCAGGTTTTCTACCACTGAGTTATACCTCCAATCCTGAAAAAATCTTGTATCTATTCTTTTGTTTTTCACTTCCTTGTACTTTGTGAGCATTTCTCTTATCATTTATTCTTTGGAAACATTATTTTTAATGGCTGCATAATAGCCCATTGAATAGCTATACATTTTTGCTTCCTAGTGAGCATTTAGATTGTTTCCTGTTTTTAGAAGAGTATAAATAATACCATGGTTAAGATCTTTGTGCAGAATTTTGAGCACATCTCTGTTACGTCTTTTGTATAGATTTCTGGAAGTGGAATTACAAATTCCAAAATTTATGAATATTTCTTGGATAATATTGCCAAAGTACCCTCCAGAAAATTTGACCAATTTATGCCCCAGTGTTTAAACTAAAAGCCTTCAGATTTTCAACTCTATTTGCAACTAATAATCTTAAGAAAAACTTGACAAACCCTAAAATTTCTGTCTGTACTTTGATAAGTCCATTCTCTTATCTGTCAAGAACCACTTCCTATGTCGGGGCTTGTAACCACATTTTCTTTTTTTTTTCTTTTTGTTTTTTAGTTGTAGATGGACACAATACCTTAATTAATTAATTAATTAATTAATTAATTAATTAATTTTATGTGGTGCTGAGGATTGAATCCAGTGCCTCACACATTAGGCAAGCGCTCTACCACTGAGCCACAATGCCCTGTAACCTCATTTTCTTATGCTACAAGACCATATTTTCTTTTGTCTGTTTATGTTTCCTTTTCTGACTCCACATATGGGTTTTTGTATCTTCCAGGTTCAGGTGTGGGACACAGCAGGTCAGGAACGCTTTCGTAAAAGCATGGTTGAGCATTACTACCGCAATGTGCATGCAGTGGTCTTTGTCTATGATGTCACCAAGATGACCTCCTTCACCAACCTCAAAATGTGGATCCAAGAATGCAATGGGCATGCTGTGCCCCCACTAGTTCCGAAGGTGCTTGTGGGCAACAAGTGTGACTTGAGGGAACAGATTCAGGTGCCCTCCAACCTAGCCCTGAAATTTGCTGATGCCCACAACATGCTCTTGTTTGAGACATCAGCCAAGGACCCCAAAGAGAGCCAGAACGTGGAGTCAATTTTCATGTGCCTGGCTTGCCGATTGAAGGCCCAGAAATCTCTGTTGTATCGAGATGCTGAGAGGCAGCAGGGGAAGGTGCAGAAACTGGAGTTCCCACAGGAAGCTAACAGTAAAGCTTCCTGTCCTTGTTGAAACCAAATGTTGTAAATACAAATTATCACTGGAGTTTTTTCTTTCCCTTTTTCTGTGCCTGCATAATGCTGACACCTGCTTGTTTCCATATAAATTGATATCAAAATAAAATTTGTATAGATTATCACAAGGCTTTATGTTTTGCTTTCCTCCTAGAAGACATTTTTTTCTTTCTTTTTGCACTACTGTGGTTTGAATTTGGAGCCCTGGTGCATGATAAGTAAATGCTCTACCACTAAGCTACACCTTCAGCCCCAAGAAGACATTCCAGATTGTAATGAGCTTGCCCTACTATAGTGAAATACTCATGCAAATGCACACTCCCTACCAGACTTTCATGCTACCTGAAATACCCATTGAATCATTTCATTGGTACTAATTCATTCTCCTGCTCAGTGTCATCAGTGGGTAGAAGAAACACCCAGAGGGAATGACACATAGGCCAGATGTTTTTCTAGAAAGACAATGCAGGTGGTCAGGTAGAAAAGTTTTGAAAGGAGATGTGGACACAGTATTTCCTAGGAATGTGCCTTTGGATGTATAGATAGACTGTTCACTTCTTATTCCTAAAGTTTAAAAATAAAAAGTATACAGTAGTTAGATCCTGTTTCCCGTTTTTTACCAAGCTGGCTTGGACACCAAAGGTGTCACCCTGTCCTCCCTTTTCCTTTCTTAGATGGGACAGGGCTGAAGCTAGCAAATAGCTATTATGCTTCCAGATTTTTTTTTTTTTGGTACTATGGATTGAATCCAGGGGCACTAATCACTGAGACACAAGGGATATCCCCAGTCCTTTTTTATATTTTATGTAGAGATTGGGTCTTGCTGAGTTGCTTAGGGCCTCACTAAGTTGCTGAGATGGGCTTTGAAATCATGATCCTCCTGCCTTAGGCTCTCAAGCTGCTGAGATTACAGGTGTGCACCACTGCACCTGGCTGCCCCCAGAACTTTGTTGGATGGTATGGAATATATGTTACAAGAGACATGTCCCCTATGTTCAAAAGGCCCTATAGTCTAGTCACAGGGACAATGTACAACACTAACTACCTGAGAACAAGAATTAGACAACATCAAGTCCAAGGTTGTACTATGGGGATTGAAAATACTATCTACTTGGGGCTGGGATTGTGGCTCAGTAGTAGAGCGCTCACCTAGCTTGTGTGAGGCCCTGGATTCGATCCTCAGCACCACATAAAATGAATTAATAAATAAAATGAAGGTATTATGTCCAACTACCACTAAACAATATACACTAAAAAAGAAAATACTATGTACTCAACATCAGGGCAGGCTTGCAGAAAACCAAATGGAGTTATTGTGTCTATTGAATATAGTGTAATTTTTGATTGGTAAAGAGGAGGGTACTGGGCAAAAGTAAGGAGGTAGGAATGTCTTTGGGGTTGGATGGGAGGACACCTGGGAGTCTGGCCCAAGAAGAACCCTGGTGGAGAGCTGAGTTTGGAAAGGACCTGTGCATCAGGGAGAACAATTTGCACCTGGTTTTTGAGACAATGGGAGCTTTGGATGGTCCTTATAAAAACAGGCTAGTAAAGGCATATCTGCAACAGCCCCAAGAAGATGGGGGAGGGGGGCTCCTTTGGGGCCCCTCTTCTTGAAATCCCACTGTGAGCAGGTCCTGGGATGACAGCTCCTGAGCTGTTTCCTGTTCAGAGTATGCAGTTCTGCTCCCAGACAGCAAAGGGTAATGCACACCAGATGTGCTTCCCACCCAAACAAAGAGCCTGTCTGGTCCTCCCTGGCTCATCCCTGCAGCACTCTCCCATGCTCATTTAGCCTCAGGCTCAGCTCAGTCCCTGGTCTGGTTCTCATCTCTGCCTGGTTCTGACTTCTGCCTGGATTCATCTTTGGAACCTACTTAATATCTGGATTAGAGCTGGTCTTATCAGTTGTCCCCACACAATTCATTGCCCCAGAATGTCACCCAAACAGGAGGAGGGGTCCTGTTGACTGTTGATATGCTGATGGGTTGAACTCTAGTTACTATGCTTCTTCTGGGGGGGAAACCTCATGACCTTGTCTCATACTCTAGGTGCTCCAAGCCCAGGACACAACCTGCTGTTTTGGCACTTTTTGGCCCAGCTGCAGAGGTGAGCCACCTCTGAGTGACTTCTCTAATGGGCACATTTTGATCTGGTTCCTAGTTCCACTTGGTCAGGACCTCTTTCTGCTGTAGCAGGGCCAGGTTGACAACATTCCAAGTCCTCTAACCAGGACTGCCTCTTCTTCGACCTTGATTAACTCCAACACCTTCCAGGCAGCTAACAAAAATTTACCAAGCACCTATGTGTCACTATTCTAAGCCCCAGAGATACAAATGAGTAAAATATACATACAAAATGAAATCCTGTTGTCAGAGAGACAGACACTAAACAAGAATGAGATATATAAGAAAGATCATTTGAGAGAGTGACAAGGACTCAAGGCCATAAGACAGGGTAAACTCAGAGAGAGAAACATATTAGATAGCAAGGTCACAAAAGGCTTCTTTGAAAAGAGAACATTTGAGTTGAGAATTGAATGAGAAAAAACAATCGTCTGTGAGATCATGGGGACAAGAACCCCAATCAGGGGAAACAACAAATATCAAGACCCTAAGACAGGAGTGAGGCTGATATATTTGAGGGACAGAAAGGGGACTAGTATGGCTGGAACAGAGCAAGCAAGGGAGACAGTAATGGGAGATGAATTAGAGAAGTAGGGGCTTTGTAGGCTTTGACTGGGATGGATATATATATATATATATATATATATATATATATATATATATATATATATAAAACAAAGTTACATATATAGTTGTCAATGGACCTTTGTTTAATTTATTTACATGTGGTGCTGAGGATCAAACCCAGTGCCTCACACATGCTAGGCAAGCACTCTACCACTGAGCCACAACCCCAGCCCCTGATGTTATTTTAATTTTATTTTTGGTGCCAGGGAATGAACCCACAGGCATTTAACCACTGTGCCACATCCCCAGTCTTTTTTATCATTTTTTATTTTGAGACAGGGTCTTACCAAGTTTCTCAGGGCCCCATTAAATTGCTGAGGCTGGCTTTGAACTTGTGATTCTCTTGCCTCAGCCTCCTGAGCCACTGGGATTACAGGCATGCATCACCATGCCCAGTAGGATTTGGGTTTTTAAGTGCAATAAGGAGCCAGTGGATTTTAGCACCATCTAGACTCAGTAACCTTCAGAAAGATTCAGCAGGCTGGCTGAATGCAAGAAGGAAAAGTCTTCTCTTTCAGCTCCTCTGAGATTGATACACACCCCTTTCTGGGTGATTCCTGAGTGTGTGCCTCAAGGATGCCACTTCCATGCCTGGGTCCCACCCTAAAAACCAGGCTCTGAAAACTTCCCCTAGACTGTCAAGGCTCTTGTCATTGTGCTGTGAACAGCAGACATTCACTGACCTGCCTATTATATCTTCTGTGCCTCACCTACCTGATCTTACCCCTCCTCACAGTATGAGATTTTTTCTCCCCCAGTCACCTGGCAACACTCAAAAAGTTCTGGGGCTCACCATGTGTTTCCAGGAAACCTGAGAACCTCCAGAATCCACCCAGACCTCCTTCCAGTCCATTGGCAGGGTCCCTAGGTAAGATGCAGGGGAAGATGGGACCCTAGTTCTAGTAAGGTCCCTTTCCAGGTCCCAGCACTGACTCATGGTAACAGAAGGTGGCATGATGGTGCTCAGGCATCCCTTGTGTTGAGAGAAAGGATTTGGAAACAGGCTGAACCCAAAGCATACCTAATGGAAACCCAGAAGGCTAGAGAACCTTGTTGCTGTGAGGATGGAGAGGAATGGAGGCATTCAAAGGAAGTTGGTGTTTCCAGGTTCCTCATTTGATATCATCGAGTTTCTAGAATTAATTATGATGGCCACTGCCTCTTCTCTATAGTTCTTCACTATCTAGACCTGTCACCTTGGGATCTTTTCTAGTGCTACAGAACAGAATTAGGAGAAATAACTACACTTAAATGCTTATTATGTGCTGGCACTGTGGTAAAACTCTTGACATTCTCTCATTATCTCTTTTAATGCTCTTTTATTAATCTATGAGGTAGGGATGATTTATGTTTTATAAACAAGAACATGATACACTGACCAGATACCTCCAAGAAGCCTGATTGTCTGACTGAAGTGTCAGTCTCTGAGCCAAAGGAGTCCCTAAAATATCCTTGCATTGGACAACAACTGGGGACCACACAGCCAGCAAGACTTGCTGTTCAGGCTTTGGGGCTGAAGGATCTTGCCACTAGGCTCTCCAGAGCTGTCCCTCCCTTCAGTATCTGCTCATTTGCTCAGGCCCCCAGATTCAGCCTGTGGATTTGTTCTGGCTGAGCTCAGTGAGGCTTAACATGATCTTTGCTGGGTCCTGCAATCAGAGCTCAGGGCCAGAAGCTGCTCTGAGCACCACTGCCTAGAGCAGGGCCAGGAGGGATCCCCAGTAAACACCTGAAGCTCCACCTGCATGGGAGACTGCAGCCCACCTGAGTGTATGCCGGGAGTTGGGGAAGGTCCGAGCATGTGCTGAGAGCTCCATGGAAAGCAAGGTTCAGCTTCTTCTGAAACCCTGACCTACAGATGCAGACAGAGGCCAGCATTTATTCTTTCATGACACTGGGGGATAGAGTTGCTATCTTGCTTCATAGAGGCTCCTTTCTACTGGTCGTACCTCATCACTTCACTGGAAGGGGCCTTGCTCCCTCTGGAAGAGCTGACCTACTGTCCTGAACCACCTAAATTCCCCTGAAGATGTCAGCACCATTTAAAGGCAGCAGTCTCCTACATGAAAATCTTGTTCTGCCTCTAAGCCCTGTTGACTGTACATGTTCCTAAAGGTTGGTGCTGGGGCATCAGGACTGAGATGGAGATCCCAGAGATACTCCTGGACTAGTGATTCCCTAATGATGGTTCATAACCTACTTCAGGAAATCTATGGGGCACTTGTTAATGAACAGATTCCTGAGGCACCAGCCCCAGCCACTCTGATCTATTAACTCTGGGTATGGGGACAGCAAATTTGAACTTTACAAATGTCCACAGGTGGTTCTGATGTACCTCCAGGTGTGTGTGTGTGTGTGTGTGTGTGTGGTATTATCCCTCGGCTTCCTGATGAACTCTAAAATCAGAAACTGTTTCCTGAGCCAGAGATTCAAAACCAGCTGTGTGAACCCTAGAGTAAGCTGGGTAACCAGGGAACTCAATCTAGTGAAATAGATTCTTTCAGGCCCTAAAAAGTATAAATTAAACTGTTCCTGTTACACCCATTGTCCTTGGGCTGTTTGCCTGAAACTAGTAGGTAAGAGCCTCTTAACTACAAGGGACAACTGAAGACCAATCCTGAGTATAAACACTTTCACACTAAGTACCACTCTGGATGAAAGGCAAGAGACAGAATAATACAATGAAGAGATTTTGCACGTCTGCCAAGCGCCTCCTGCTGGTAAGATCAGTAAAGGCAACAGAGTATTTACCAGACATTTTTTCTGACTAGTACTGAGCATTTTCTGAAGGAAATAATCCTGGTCCCTATTTGGACACTGAGACACCTGGAACTTGAATATTACTTTTATAAAAGGAAATGGGCCAGGTGTGGTGGCACATGTCTGTAATCCCAGTGACTCGAGAGGGTGAGGATAACAAGTTCAAAGCCAGCCTCAGAAATTTAGTGAAGCCTTATCTCAAAATAAAACAAAAAGGGCTGGGGATGTGGCTCAGTGATTAAGCACCCCTGGTACCAAAATTAATAAGTAAATAAATAAGGAAATGGGCCAAGAGTGTCCTAAAACTACCTCTGCCAAATCATGAGAGCTGAATTCTCCTAAGGGGAGCCTGAGAACTGTTAAGAACTACTAGCCCAGTAGGAGGGATGGAGGAAGGGGAGACATTGAGAAAGCACCTCACCTGCACAGGGAGATGTATTTTGGAGCCAAAGAATTAGGCCTGATACACTGGGAACACAGAGAGCTTCCCCTAGGCCATGATGCAGTTGAATTGGATGAAAAATGGACTTTGCCGGGGGTGCAGTGGTGCACACCTATAATCCAAGTGACTCAGGAGGCTGAGGCAGGAAGATCACAAGTTTGAGGTCATCCTCAGCAATTTAGCGAGACCCAGTCTCAAAATCAAAAAAGCAAAAGGGCTGGAGATATAACTTAGTGGTAAAGTATCCGTGTGTTCAATCACCAGTACAAAGAAAAAAAAAAAAAAAGAAAAACAAAGGAACTTCATGCCAAGTCTGGATCCAATTCAGCTCTTTGTACTTGATCTCTTCCCCAGCAAAAAAGTAAGTAGTGGGCTGGAGATGTGGCTCAAGCGGTAGCGCGCTCGCCTGGCATGCGTGCGGCCCGGGTTCGATCCTCAGCACCACATACAAACAAAGACGTTGTGTACGCCATAACTAAAAAATAAAAATATTAAAATTCTCTCTCTCCCCCTCTCTCTTTAAAAAAAAAAAAGTAAGTAGTGTGACTCTCTGAAATTAATCTTACAGTGTGTGTATGTGGTGCTGGAGATTGAACCTAGACCTCACACATGCTAGACACACACTCTACCACTGAGCTACATCTCCAGTCCTTTTTATTTTGAGACAGGATCTCAAAATAAAAAGGATTGCTCAGGCTGGCCTTGAACTTGTGATCCTCCTGCCTCAGCCTCCTGAGTTGCTGGGATTATAGGCATATGCCATGGTGCCTGGCACAAGATATATACATTTTTTAAAATCATTTCAAAGTCCTACAAAAGGAAACACTTTACTATTGCTATTAAATGTTTCCATAAAATTAATAGTTTGAATCTCAAAAACAAGTTAATAGTATTAGATAAGTACTCAAGATTTTTGGATGTGAATTTCTGTAAGTGGATATGTGTGTGTGCTTGAAACTGAATCTAGAGACTTGCACATGCTAAATACTCACTCTACCATTGAGCTATGCACACTATTTACAAAATATGGACATTATTTCTAGACCTAGGTACCTTCTTTTACAGAAATCAAAGTGTTACTTTTATGAGAGTTAACTGTGCTTGGGAGTAATTGGGACAATTCATTTCTCAGTGTTAAGTCCTTGTTTCTGTTGTCGGAAACAGTAGCATTTGGCATTCTTTCTTTCCTCCAACTTTATTGAGGTATACTTAACAAATAAAAATGTAAATTTAACATGTACAATGTGATATTTTGACATATGTAAAATGATTACCATTCAGAATTCATTTTCTCCTAACAAATTATAAGTGATGTGTAGGTCTGACCAAAATAGAATCACAGAATCCCAAAACTCTAGAACAAGTTAGCATCTATGTTTTACAGAGTTTTCCAGACAAAATCACTTTTCTGGTGTTCCTCTCACATAACTGACCACTCAGTTTCTATTTGTTGATTCCCTTTCATCTTCCTAAACTCATTGTCTTAATGCTCCAGAACTCAGTCTGCAGACTTTATTTTCTCTATTCCTTGGTGGTCTTGCAGTTTTTAAAAATAAATTCAATATTATTGACAGCTTGGACCTCTCCCTTAAGCTCTAAACTCATATATCTGAATGTTTATGACATTCCCCACTTGGATACCTAATAGGTATCTCAAACTTAAACATGTCCCAAACCAAAGTCCTAATCTTCTCTCCCTAATCTGCTCTTTTAAAGTCTTCTATGTGTAAATTAATATCAACACCAGTTGCCCAGGCTAATGACCATGCTGTCGCACACATTTTTTTTTCACATTTTACACTGAAATCATCAACAAATTCTGTTGGCCTAACCTTCAATATATACCCCAAATTGAGTCACTTATCTCCTGTGCTCTTTCCATCCTAGTCTAAGCCCCCATCATCTACCATCTGGATTATTATAACCCTGATTATGCCCTTGGATTTCAAGCAGCTTGTTCTCAAGACAGCAGCTGGAGGGATCCTATTAAGACTGTACTTGAGAAACTTTCTTTTGAGGTCCAAAGGATTGAACCATCTTGCTCATGCTTGACAAATGCTCTACTACAACTCTTCTTAAATTTTGAGACAGGGTCTCACTAAATTTTCCAGGTTGTCCTCAGTCCTCAGACTTGTGATTTTTCCTGCCTGAGTCTCCAGACTAGTTGGAATGACAGGGGTGTACTGCCATACCTTGCTAAAATGATTCTTTTTCCTGTTCATAGTCATTCCTTGTTTGAAAGTATGGCAGGCTTGTTCTCAATAACTAGAAATTTGAGGAACATTCATAACCTCTCTATCTGATCCTGCCTTTTGATTACTAGGAAAACATCCAGCTCTGAGTTACACCTCCAGCCCTTTTAATTTTTTTGAGACAGGGTCCAAGGTGCCCAGACTGACTTTGAACTTGGGATCCTCCTGCTTCAGCCCCCCAAGAGGACTTTCATTTTCATTGTTTATCAAGGTATAATTTATATTACCCCATTCAAAATCTACTAATGGGGGCTGGTGTTGTGGCTCAGCGGTAAAGTGCTTGCCTAGCATGTGTAAAGCACTGGGTTCGATTCTCAGCACCACATATAAACAAATATATAAATGTCCATCAATAACTAATAAAAAATTAAAATATCTACTAATGGCTTCCCAACACAGAATAAAAGCTAACTCCTTTAAACTCTCTATAAGGCTCTACTCTTTGTGGTCCACATGATCTCCCAAGCCATGTCCTATCTGCCACCACTTAGCCTACAGATCTTCTGCAGTGCCATCAATCTTGTGTTTTTTAACCAGGCACGAGCCTGCTTCAGGGCCTTCTCCCCAGCCCTTTCTCCCATCATAATCATGTTAGCTGTAGATTTTTATTAGGTTAGGTTAAGGAGGCTTCCTTTATATTCCCAGTTTAATTTAAACAGTGATGTTAGATTCACAAATCATAAAATCAGCCATTTTAAAGTGAACGATTTAGCAGCAGTACATTCACACTATCATGCAACCATCTCTATTTAGTTCTAAAACATTTTCATCACCCCCAAATAAAGTCCCACACCCATTAGGCAACTGCTCTCCATACCCTGGCTCCTCCAGCTCTGGAAACAACTAATCTGCCTTTGTCAGTATGAATGTGCGGATTCTAGATATTTCACATAAAACGTGACTGTTAGTGACTTTCTTTCACTTAACATGTTTAAAAGGGTCACACATGTTGCAGGATCTATCAGTACTTCATTCCTTTTTATGCTTAATAATATTCTATTGGATATTCCACAATTTATCCCTTTATTTGTTGATGACATTTGGACTGTTTCTATCTTCTGGCCATTGTGAACAGTGGTGCTATAAACACACATGTGCTGGTATGTTAGTATCTTCTTTAATTTTTTTTTTTTTTTTTTTGGTACTAGAGATTGGCCCCAGGGACACATTTCCCACTGAACGATATCTTCAGTTTTTTTTGAAACAAGTCTCACTAAATTGCTGAGGCTGGCCTTGAATTTGGTGATCCACCTGCCTCAGCCTCCAGAGTCACTGGGATTATAGGTGTGTGCCACCAGACTTGGCTGAATTATTCTGGCTATATACCCAGGAATGGAACTGCTGGGTCCCATGGTAATTCTTTTTTTTTTTTAAAAAAACCAAAACCAAACCTTTATTTGGGCTGGGGATGTGGCTCAAGCAGTAGTGCGCTCGCCTAGCATGCGCGGGGTGCTGGGTTTGATCCTCAGCACCACATAAAAATAAAAAAATAAAGATGTTGTGTCCACCGAAAACTAAAAAATAAATATTAAAAAATTCTCTCTCTTAAAAAAATACTTTATTTTATTTATTTATTTTTATATGATGCTGAGGATCGAACCCAGGGCCCTGCACATGCTAGACGAGTGCTCTACCACTGAGCCACAACCCCAGCCCCTCCCATGGTAATTCTATGCTTAATTTTTTGAGCAACTGCTAAACTATTTTCTATAGTGGCAGAACCATTTTACATTTGTACCAGTAGTATATGAGGTTTCCAATTTCCACTTCAGGGATTTTGTTCTTGTTCCATTTTTCTAGACAGTACTTCTGATACCAAGTGGCTCACTTCCTCATTTCCTTCAAATTTACTCAAATGTTGTCTTCTCAAGGAGGTCTGCCTTAATGGCAACCACTCACCCAACCCTCAACCCATATATATATATATATATATATATATATATATAAAAACTATTGTTCCCTACTTAATTTTTCTCTATAGATCACCACTCATAATATTATAAAGTTTTCTTTTTTTAGTTATGAAGGATGTTTTTTCTATTTTTAAAATTTTTATTGATTCATTATAATTATACATTAATAGTAGGATTTAATGCCATATATTTACACATTATTTACATTCTACTGTATTTCTCCCCACCACTAAAATGTAAGCCCCATGAGAGATGATTTCATCATGTATTTCCAACACCTAGAACAGTGGTAGGTATATAGTAGATAATTATTTGATGAACAAAGACTGAAGAAGTTGTTTTGTCAATGTGTCGCAAAGGGCAAGAATCTAAATCTGTGTATAAGTGGTTATTTTTCTAACAATGGTGATGAATTGAAACTGAACATATAACTTTTAGTCAGCTAAAACAAAAAGCCAGTAGGCAGGTATGCAAGAGATGGGTATTTCTGAATCAAGATGAAAAAACTATTTAGGATAGCCTGAAGATAAAGAGGGATCAGAGGCTGGGGTTGTGGCTCAGTGGTAGAGCACTTGCCTAGCATGTGTGAGGCACTGGGTTCTATTCTCAGACCACATACCAATAAATAAATAAAATTTAAAAATTCATCAACAACTAATAAAAATAGTTTTTAAAAAAGAGGGATCAGGGTGACAAGATAAAATTCATTAGTATCAATTAAAACACAATTGTAACTGCCTATAATAAGTAAGGTTAATATTGATTGAAATGTTTTAAACAAATTAAAATGCTGTTACATGGCACAGAACTTTAAGAGTATTATATGTATATTTTGAATCTTTATTAACAGTATTATATTTTTAAGAAAATACCCTGATATATAAGAAATAGAATTCTATGAAAGAACACAAAGCTGTATCCCTGTACCTAATGTACTGCTTATAGCATGTGGTGTTTCATGTTTCTGAACTATTGGCAGAGAACCTACACATAAATAAAAAGAGAACCTATCTTTAAAATGCAAATAAATTATTTCTGGGTGAACGTTTAAAATAATTTTTTTTTTAAATGAGCATCATTAATTCCACTAAACTTGTATACTTATGAATCGTTAAAGTGGCAAACTTTATATTACATATATTTTATTACAATTTAAAGGTTTTTAAAAATTGAGTAGAAAAGTGGAAATTGACAAAATATCCTAGAGATAGATATGAAAATAAAAGACCAGAGTATCATGAAGTTCACTACTATGAAACAAACCACTTCTAAAAATTTTGGAAAATGATTCATAGTTTCAAAATACATTCATGAAGTTCTGATTTTGGAGTTTAAGGAAAAAAACACTCATGATTGAGTCAAATTACTTCATAGCTTTACAACCTTTATGTTTATTAAGATCACAAAGTGGGCTTTTTCTAGGTTTTAAAGCTCAAGAAAGTAGCCAGGTGTAGTAGTGCACCCCAGTAATCCCAGATACTTGGGAGGTTAAGGCAGAAAGATCACAAGTTCAAGGCCAGCCTTGACAACTCAACAAGACCCAGTCTCATTGTAAAAAATAAAAGGGCTGGGGATATGGCTCAGTGGCAAAGTGCCTTTGAGTTTAATTCCCAATAATGCAGGAAAAATGTTCAGGAAATTACTTAATAAAATATAAACAGTGAGCTTCTAAATATGCTGGGAGAAAAAGTGCAAGATGCATTCAATAGATAATGTTCTTGATCTACAGGCCAAGCAATCAGGCTTCCATTTGAGAAGCAAAGCAATCTTTCTAGTTACTTATATGATACAATCTACAGTTTTATATGAAGGTATTTATTAGAAAACAATTCTCAAGGCCCTTTAACAATACAAATTTTATTAAAAAAATAAGTAACATCAAAACTGTTCAGCAAATCTCTATTCAATGTAACCAAAATAAACAAACACCAAATTAAAAAAAATATACATCTATATATATATATGGGCAAGAAACAAGTGCATTTTTTGGTCCCAATATTTTTGAATATATTATCTTTATCCAAAGGAATTACATTAATGGCTAAGAAGATATTATGTATTAGATAATCAGAAATGTAACTTTAAAATTTGTTTCAAGGTCTGAAAGAGGAGTTTTTGCCAATTCTTTATGTCTTTGAACTCACAATCCCTAAGATGTTAATGAAAGTCCCAAGATAGAGCATGTAATAATGTCTGATGAGCTGAACAAGTATCAAAATTAAGAAGCTACCAGTAGGTAGCCACATGAAATCTGTGGAGAATTATAAAGAAAATTATTGGAGTTCTTAACAAAAACAAAACAAAACAAACACAAAACAAAAGCTTTAAAGAGAAGAGTACAAAAATAGACATAACAAAACGGACATCAATAAACTTGATGAAGAACAACATAACACCAAGCTACCAAAATTTAATGAAAAAAATTTAAATTAAAAAAAATCTAAATATTAATATTGCTGAAAACTCCTAGGATTAATACTGGATAAAACTTTAAATGACAATGTGAATAGTTGTTACTTTGGAACTGTAAATTTAAAGTTCACTTTTCCAAAAACATAAAAGTAATCTTGGTTCTCTATACAACAGAAATTTCATTCTCTTTAGACTGCATGCATGCTATAGGAAGATTAAAGGGCAGCAGCCAAAATGATTCAACTTCAACTTGGATGTTGAAGCACTGATTTGATGGGCTTTTCTTGGTTAGAATCAACCCATAAGCTTAAGATCAAGAACGAAAGCCCCCAGTGGGGAGTTGTGCTCAATTTGGTGGGCCTTGAGGTCATCTCTGGCCAAATCAGCATCAGCATTATGGGAGGCCAGTCAGGTAGGAAGGGACTCTCCCCAAGATCTGATTCCTTAAGGCCACAAACTAGAAGAAGTCTCACAGTCAAATAATTCACATTCCTTGGAAAGACAGAACAGGCATCAGTTGTGTCCATCGAAGGGGGACACTGTCCAGGAGTACACTGGACATTTTTTGAAATTTCTGTGTTGCTTCTGCATCTGAAAAATAGGAAAAAAATAGAACAATGACAGACAAAGAATGAGGGAAAAAACATCTATCTGACCTAAAAATGTAAGACTTATAAGAAATTAAGAAAGCAGACAAAACAGACAAAAAAGATGAACAGCCATGTCATTTGGAATGTAATATTCAGAAGGCAAGTACAGGAGAAAAAACACAAATTATTTTAAGCAAAGAAAGAAAAGATCATAGCAACAAAAGTTATTTTTGGAGAAAGTCAACTAGAGGAAAAAAAAAAAACACGTTAAGACATGTTAACCTGACACAAAGATAAGGTGGAATAAGAATCTAGTGCCATCTCAAAGCTGAAAAGAGCTGAATGTCATGAACTTTGTTTAACCACCTTCATGTGAGAAAACACTTCAGAACTTTGAACTTAGGAAACTGCCTTTGTGTAAGAAAACACTTCAGAACTTTGAACTTAGGAAATTCCAACTTGTCTTGCACCAGGTTGCACGAGCTCCATAGAGCAGGAATCTATTTCAACAAGCCGCTTTAAAAACAAAAACAAAAACAAAATACTTTAATATTTTTCATTTCTATTAATTATACATTTTAAAATTGCAACAGTGCTAAAATCCATCAAAGAAAAATGCACTGAATTAAAATTAAACTTACTCAGAAGTGGGTTCAGAAGTTGAGGTACTTTCGGAAACTGTAACCAGAAGAAGAGTTTTACATTTAAAACAGCATATATGAAGAATAAATTAATTTGTAATACCTGAAAGCCCATACTGTGGCTGATCAAAAGTACTAGATTAAATATCTAAAATTCAAAGTAACGCTATTATATATACATACCATTCTCTATTACAACTTGGCAAGTATGAGTTTTACGTTGACTTAAATGTTTAGCCATACGGTCTAAGCCAGAAGAATCAGTTAGGAAATCACACTTAAGGCACACAAGAGTAATGCCCCTATGGAAAAAAGATTTAGATGGTAAGAGAGACTCTTATCTTGTATAGAAATCAATACACAAGTTCAATGATTACTGCTCCACATAATATAACTTTTTATTTTATGTACCAAGATTATCATTTTCAAATTTTGTAATATGAAATATACATTTGCCGAGGACTTCCTTTGCACGTTGTACTACTAGGTATTACAGACACAATTAGTGAAGAAATAGGGTACAGTCTATGCAGCCTATATAATCTTGTGTCTAATTTAAATTAGAAAGGAAATGTGAGATGAGCTAGGATTGTAGCTCAGTGGTAGACTGCTTGCCTGGCATATGTGAGGCACTGGGTTCAATTCTCAGCACCATGTGTAAGTAAGTAAAATAAACATCCATTGACAAATAAAAAAATTTAAAAAAGAAAATGTGAGGATTTAAAAATAAATTCCTTAATGTAATTATTATCAGTTTATTAACAAAGCATAAATATAGTTTTCAAGTTCATCAGATACTTTGAATTGGAATATCCTTCCTGTATAGGAATAAAAAACAATAACATGTGGGCTGGGGTTGTGGCTCAGTGCTAGAGTGCTAGCCTAGCACATGTGAGGCACTGGGTTTGATTCTCAGAACCACATAAAAATAAATAAATTTTAAAAAATGGTAACAGAGCTGTGGATGTGACTCAAGTGGTAGCATGCTCGCCTAGCATGTGTGAGGCACTGGGTTCGATTCTCAGCACCACGTAAAAGTAAAAAAATAAAGATATTATAAAAAAAAAAAAACAGTAACATACCTTAGATTCATTCTCCCCTGAAGTTCTAGTCTTAATAGTCTGTTTTTATACCTAGCTCTTACTCAGATGAATCACATATTATCTTTGTAAAATTGAAATTGTGTGCTTTCCTCCCCCAAATCACCCTTCCTGTCTGTTCTCTCTTATGGTGCCACTTCCCTGACACTGATACAAACCAGTAGTTATCTTTTCCTTAAAACATTCAATATTTCAAACATCTAGAACAGTAACAATTTATTGGGCATTTACGCTGTGCCAGGTTGAGGGTTTTAGACATATCAGCTGATTTATATCTTCTAACAACCCAGAGAAGCAGGTGCTATCATTAGCACTTTTCTATAGAGGACAGGATCAAGTTTACTTAACTACCAAGGCCAGCATGAGGTTTGAAACTGAACCCTTTGATTTCAGAGCTCATGATATTAAATATGATGTGATAATACTTCACTACCTAGGTCATCATTAAATCAGTTTTCCACAATAACCTTTATCAGTCTATGCCTCATGCAACTACAACTTACCTTATATACCCAATCACAGTCTTCCTTTGGAACCCTTGATTCTACCCAAAACAACAATGGTTTCCCCAATGTTCTCCAAATTAAAATTAAGTATAAATGACTTGGAATTGTTTTAAAGAATTCTAAACTCAACTCAATTGAATCAAATGTATGAAAGATGAAAAAAAAAATAAATTAAAAAAAAAAAAGAATTCTAAACTCCAGATCTAAGAACAAAACCATTCTCCCATGGGCTGAAGTTGTGGCTCAGTGGCAGAGCACTTGCCTGGCACGTGTGAGGTACTGAGTTTGATCTTCAGCACCACATAAAAATAAATAAATAAAAATAAAGGTAAATAAAATAAAAACTATTCCTGCAGACATTGATTTTAATACCACATTGTATAAACTTTGTGTTTTTCCAAAAATACACAACAAGTTATCCACTGTGAATGTCTGAATGTGTACTGTATGCTTTCTGTTTCCCATTATGCAAACTTTTATTCATGATATTTCTTCCAATAAATTGTACATTCCTTCAAGGGAGGTACCAAGCTGGCTGCCTTCTTTATCACTATAATTTGTATAGGATCTGATATATTCTGTTGTATATGTGGCGGATGTACAACAAATAATTAAAAAATAAAGAATTCATTTTAATAAAATAGTAATTACAAAAATATTATTCTATAGAACTATAAACATGCCCTGGCTCCTCTTCTCCCGCCCGCTGTGGCCCGCGTTTGGTTGTTAAGGTCTGCAGGCACGCGCTAGCAGTGCTGCGACGAGGGGTGTCCCCTTCGCCAGACCGCCCAGCTCGCATCTCAGCATCCGGCGCCGCTGGGCCCCATCATCCGAAATGCATCTTTTGAACATGGTGGCGGGCGCAGAGAGATCAAGTCTCTGACCTCCTCAGCTACGCGGGCATAGGGAGTCGTAAACTGTCTAAATGCTGTTTGCTCAGGATCACAAGGCAACGCTGAGCTGACGTGGGTCTGGGGCGAACAGTCCGGGCCTCTCAAAACACACACTGAGCCCGGATCGGCTGCATTCAAGCTCCCGTTCCTACTTCTTGCAGCCAAACCGCTGTGACTCAGCACTAACGATCCCGCCGAAACAACTGGTCGGCCCTTCTAATCCTACGGAGGTAAATGCCAACCGAGACTTCATAGGCAGTGGCCACAGGATTGAAACGGGGCTTGGGAGAGACAGTCAGGACCCACCCGTTGCATTGGTCACCCGGCAAAGGGAACGAACTGTCACCATTTGCATGGGATACCACCATGGCAGAGATCTGATGTCACCAAAACGCGGCGGAGGAGATAAATTCATTGAAACCAGCGGCAACAGGTGTGTAATCCCCTATCCTTCCCTCTCCACACAGGGGAAATCTTAAGGGCCCCTCCGAGCTCGCCCGTGAGCACTATAGCCAGACCAAGGGAATCAGGAGCGGCACGGGGCTCGCAGCACGGGGCTCCTGGCTACCGCTCCCACCAGTGCTGACAACTGAGGTCCCTTGCACCAGCTACCGGGGGCGTGGCTACCAGAAGGCAAGCAAATTCGCTGGGGGTTCTCAGCCCCAAGCTCTACAAACTTAGGGTCTGAGGGAATGGCAAACAGGGAGAGCCCAGGAGTTCATGAAAACAGGGCTCCCAGGAGCAGCAGACCTGGCTTGTAGCCAGTATTGTGGTGAGCATCACTGATGAGCCAGGCCTGGCTTGAGGAAACACAAGAGAAGCCCTAGGCACTCAGGATTGGAGACCCGCCCAGTCTGGGAGGAGGAGCTGCTGCACAGTGATTGGTTCCCACCTTTTGAGAGGAGAAGCTTGGCCCAGTGGGAACAGCTCCACCTACTGGAAGAGAAGTTAATCAAACTCTAAGACTGCATTTATTAATTTTTTTCCTTCATTTTCATTTTGTTGTTGTTGTTTTTTAACTTTTATTTTTTTTTAATTTTAATTTTCATTTTTTTATTATTTTTAAAAATTTTTTTTTCTTTTCTGCTTATTTTCTTTTGTCTTTTCATTTCTTTTCAATTCTCTTACTCCCCCTTCCTTGAATTCTACCTGCTTACTCTCATTCTCTTTAGTGACTTCTTCCCTTTCCTTCTAATACCTTTCCTCCCAAGCATCAAATAAATTTATAGGAGTAAACAGTAACTCAGCAGTCAAACAGAACAAGAAGTAATATGAGCAGCATGAAAAAGCAAGGAAGAAAAGGAGTACAAACAATGCAGGACAGCCTAAATATTCAGGAGGACCTAGAGTCATCAGAAAAATGGTCATATAAAGAACTCAAGGAATACCTTAGACAGATGGAATGGAACCTTAAAGAGGATACGAGACAGCAAATTCAAACAGTGAAAGAATACATTGAAAATGAATTACATAAACAGATAACAGAAGAAGTTAAGCATCTTTATCAGGAGATAGAGATTATAAAAAAAAAACAAAAATAATTCTAGAAATGAAAGAAACTATAAACTAAATTAAAAACTCAAATGAGAGTATCACTAACAGAGTGGAGCAAGTAGAAGCCAGAACGTCAGATAATGAAGACAAAATATATCATATTGAAAAGAGTATACCCAACTCAGAAAGGCTGGTTAAAAATCACGAGAAAAATATCCAAGAGATATGGGATAACATAAGAAAACCAAATTTAAGAGTCATCGGGATAGAGGAAGGTATAGAGATTCAAACCAAGGGAATGAGTAACCTGCTGAATGAAATAATTAGAGAAAACTTTCCAGAAATAAAAAAGGAAACGAATATACAAATTGTAGATGCATACAGGACACCGAACACACAAAATCACAGTAGACCAACGCCAAGACACATTGTTATGAAGATATCCAATATACAAAACAAAGAGAAAATATTAAAAGCTATAAGAGAAAGGAGACAGATTACATTCAGGGGTAAACCAATAAGGTTAACAACGTATTTTTCATCACAGACACTGAAAGCAAGAAGATCCTGGAACAACGTATTTCAAACACTGAAAGACAATGGATGCCAAGCAAGAATTCTGTATCCAGCAAAATTAAGCTTCAGGTACGACAACGAAGTAAAAATCTTTCATGATAAACAAAAGCTAAAAGAATTTGCAGCCAGAAAACCAGCATTGCAATGCGTCTTGAGCAAAACACTACACGAAGAAGAAATGAAAAACAATAACCAAAACCATCAGTGGGAAGTGCCTCGGTAAAGACAGAGGGCGGGGGGAAGCTAATCATGGAGAAACAAACTAAATTAGAAAAAAAAGAAAGATAAATAATCAAACATGGCAGGAAGTACAAACCATATATCAATAGTAACTCTAAACGTTAATGGCTTAAACTCTCCAATAAAGCGACATAGGCTGGTAACATGGATTAAAAAAACAAATCCAACAATATGCTGCCTCCAGGAGACACATCTGATTGGAAAAGACATACACAGGCTGAAGGTGAAAGGTTGGGAAAAAATATACCACGCACACGGTCCTCATAAGCAAGCAGGGGTGGCCATCCTCATATCGAATAAAATCGACTTAAGACTAAGTTAATCAAAAGGGATAAGGAAGCACATTATATACTGTTAAAAGGAACCATTCACCAACAAGACATAACAATTATCAATATTTATGCACCAAATAATGGTGCTGCGACATTCATAAAACAAATTCTCCTCAAGTTCAAGAATCAAATAGACCACAACACAATAATTATGGGTGATTCAACACACCTCTCTCACCATTGGACAGATTCTCCAAACAAAAGTTGAATAAAGAAACTATAGAACTCAATATCACAATCAATAACCTAGACTTAACTGACATATATAGAATATATCAACCATCATCAAGTGGATATACTTTTTTCTCAGCAGAACATGGATCCTTCTCAAAAATAGACCATATATTATGCCATAGGGCAACCCTCAGTAAATATAAAGGGGTGGAGATAATATCATGCATTTTATCTGATCATAATGGAATGAAACTGGAAATCAATGATAAAAGAAGGAAGGAAAAATCCTACATCACATGGAAAATGAACAATATGTTACTGAATGATCAATGGGTTACAGAAGACATAAAGGAGGAAATCAAAAAATTCTTAGAGATAAATGAAAATACAGACACAACATATCGGAATCTATGGGACACAATGAAAGCAGTTTTAAGAGGGAAATTCATCGCCTGGAGGTCATTCCTCAAAATAAGGAAAAACCAACAAATAAATGAGCTCACACTTCATCTCAAAAGCCCTAGAAAAGGAAGAGCAAAACAACAGCAAATGTAGCAGAAGGCAAGAAATAATTAAAATCAGAGCAGAAATCAACGAAATTGAAACAAAAGAAACTATTGAAAAAATTAACAAAACTAAAAGTTGGTTCTTCGAAAAAATAAATAAGATCGACAGACCCTTAGCCATGCTAATGAAGAGAAGAAGAGACAGAACTCAAATTACTAACATACGGGATGAAAAAGGCAATATCACAACAGATGCTACAGAAATACAGAAGACAATTAGAAATTATTTTGAAAACCTATATTCCAATAAAATAGAAGAGAGTGAAGACATTGATAAATTTCTTAAGTCATATGATTTGCCCAGACTGAGTCAGGAGGATACACACAATTTGAACAGACCAATATCAATGGATGAAATAGAAGAAGCAATCAAAAGACTACCAACTAAGAAAAGCCCAGGACCGGATGGGTATACAGCGGAGTTTTACAAAACCTTTAAAGAAGAATTAATACCAATACTTTTCAAGTTATTTCAGGAAATAGAAAAAGAGGGAGCTCTTCCAAATTCATTCTATGAGTCCAACATCACCCTGATTCCGAAACCAGAAAAAGACACCTCAAAGAAAGAAAACTACAGACCAATATCTCTGATGAACCTAGATGCAAAAATCCTCAATAAAATTCTGGCGAATCAGATACAAAGGCACATCAAAAAAATTGTGCACCATGATCAAGTGGGATTCATCCCTGGGATGCAAGGATGGTTCAATATACGGAAATCAATAAATGTTATTCACCACATCAATAGACTTAAAGATAAGAATCATATGATCATCTCGATAGACACAGAAAAAGCATTCGACAAAGTACAGCATCCCTTTATGTTCAAAACATTAGAAGTACTAGGGATAACAGGAACTTACCTCAACACTGTAAAAGGAATCTATGCTAAGCCTCAGGCTAGCATCATTCTGAATGGAGAAAAATTGAAGGCATTCCCTCTAAAATCTGGAACAAGACAGGGATGCCCTCTATCACCACTTCTGTTCAATATAGTTCTCGAAACACTGGCCAGAGCAATTAGACAGATGAAAGAAATTAAAGGCATAAAAATAGGAAAAGAAGAACTTAAATTATCACTATTTGCGGGTGACATGATTCTATACCTAGAAGACCCAAAAGGGTCTACAAAAAAAACTATTAGAACTAATAAATGAATTCAGCAAAGTGGCAGGATATAAAATCAACACACATAAATCAAAGGCATTTCTGTATGTCAGCGACAAAACTTCTGAAACGGAAATGAGGAAAAACACTCCATTCACAATATCCTCAAAAATAAAATAAAATACTTGGGAATCAACCTAACAAAAGAGGTGAAAGATTTATACAATGAAAACTACAGAACCCTAAAGAGAGAAGTAGAAAAAGATCTTAGAAGATGGAAAAATATACCCTGTTCATGGATAGGCAAAACTAACATCATCAAAATGGCGATATTACCAAAAGTTCTCTATAGGTTTAATGCAATGCCAATCAAAATCCCAACTGCATTTCTTGTAGAAATAGATAAAGCAATCATGAAATTCATATGGAAAAATAAAAGACCCAGAATAGCAAAAGCAATTCTAAGTAGGAAGTGTGAATCAGGTGGTATAGCGATACCAGATTTCAAACTATATTACAGAGCAATTGTAACAAAAACAGCATGGTACTGGTACCAAAACAGTCGGGTGGACCAATGGTACAGAATAGAGGACTCAGAGACTAATCCACAAAGTTACAACTATCTTATATTTGATAAAGGGGCTAAAAGCATGTGATGGAGGAAGGATAGCATCTTCAACAAATGGTGCTGGGAAAACTGGAAATCCATATGCAACAAAATGAAACTGAATCCCCTCCTCTCACCATGCACAAAAGTTAACTCAAAATGGATCAAGGACTTTGATATCAAATCAGAGACTCTGCGTCTGATAGAAGAAAAAGTTGGCTCCGATCTACATATTGTGGGGTTGGGCTCCAAATCCCTTTAGGACACCCATGGCACAAGAGTTAATAACAAGAATCAACAAATTGGACTTACTTAAACTAATAAGTTTTTTCTCAGCAAGAGAAACAATAAGAGAGGTAAATAGGGAGCCTACATCATGGGAACAAATTTTTACTCCTCACACTTCAGATAGAGCCCTAATATCCAGAGTATACAAAGAACTCAAAAAATTAGACAATAAGATAACAAATAACCCAATCAATATTTGGGCCAAGGACCTGAACAGACACTTCTCAGAGGAGGACATACAATCAATCAACAAGTACATGGAAAAATGCTCACCATCTCTAGCAGTCAGAGAAATGCAAATCAAAACCACCCTACGATACCATCTCACTCCAGTAAGATTGGCAGCCATTATGAAGTCAAACAACAACAAGTGCTGGCGAGGATGTGGGGAAAAGGGTTCACTTGTACATTGCTGGTGGGACTGCAAATTGGTGCGGCCAATTTGGAAAGCAGTATGGAGATTCCTGGGAAAGCTGGGAATGGAACCACCATTTGACCCAGCTATTGCCCTTCTCGGACTATTCCCTGAAGACCTTAAAAGAGCGTACTACAGGGATACTGCCACATCGATGTTCATAGCAGCACAATTCACAATAGCTAGACTGTGGAACCAACCCAGATGCCCTTCAATAGATGAATGGAAAAAAAAATGTGGCATTTATACACCATGGAGTATTACACAGCACTAAAAAATGACAAAACCATGGAATTTGCAGGGAAATGGATGGCACTAGAGCAGATTATGCTTAGTGAAGCTAGCCAATCCCTAAAAAACAAATACCAAATGTCTTCTTTGATATAATGAGAGCAACTAAGAACAGAGCATGGAAGAAGAGCAGGAAGAAAAGATTAACATTAAACAGAGACATGAGGTGGGAGGGAAAGGGAGAGAAAAGGGAAATTGCATGGAAATGGAGGGAGACCCTCATTGCTATACAAAATTACATATAAGAGGTTGTGAGGGAAATGGGAAAATAAACAAGGAGAGAAATGAATTACAGTACATGGGGTATAGAGAGAAGATGGGAGGGGAGGGGAGGGGGGATAGTAGAGGATAGGAAAGGTAGCAGAAATCAACAGTTACTAATAGGGCATTATGTAAAATTGTGGATGTGTAACCGATGTGATTCTGCAATCTGTATTTGAGGTAAAAATGGGAGTTCATAACCCACTTGAATCTAATGTATGAAATATGATATGTCAAGAGCTTTGTAATGTTTTGAACAACCAATAAAAAAAAAGAACTATAAATATACTAAGTACCATATATATATAAAATTGACCAATTTTCTTTATAAAATTGAGAACCACCCAAGTTAGGAAAAAAGCATCTCAGATCTTTAAAATCATACAATTAATTTAGAAACCAAGCACACAAGTAAGCTTGTCAACAAGAAAATCAAATTAAAATCTCATCTTCAACATTAAACCTATTTTCATTCTTTAAAAATATTCAGTAAAGGTAACACTTATTTTACTTTTCTCCCCCAAGTCACTGAATTGAGTAATGATTTAAAATAGCATGACTGTGTTTTAAAAATTGAATCAAATTTCCCTCCATTTATGAGTTGTTGGTTCAACATCATCCACATGTTGTTTTCAATATGTACATTAACTTCTTTAACAAATATTTTCTGAATGCCTATTACATGCCACGCACTACTCAATATGAGCAAAACAATTAAACAAGGAAAGATGGATATAAAAGGAATTAGAAAACTGAAAAACCCACAATGCTTAGCAGCTTCTAAGTATTTGTGATATAACCAAAGTTAATTATCATTTAGAAATGTTAATCAGTAATTCTTTCTGTATAGTAAGCAAGCTATGTACTTTTATTTCATAAAGAAAAACTAAGAATTTGAAAGCTATATATTAATTTTAACTATTACAATGTTCTAATGAACTCATTTCTATTCAAATAGTATTAGCCTTATTTTTTGTTTTACAATGCAAATGCATGAAGATTTGATCTCAATGCCTGGCACCACTGAACCAAAGTTCAGTCAGAGATGACAGGTCATCCCTCACTATGATCAAAGAATATAATGAACAGAATTGTATCATGTCCAGTAACAATCACTGAGAGTTTCAAATTAGGTACCCAACTATTACGTTTTTAAAAGTTACTATAATTTTTCAGTAAAAGAATGGAAAAAGATCAACCAGTTACCTGAGAATTCCTGAATGCTTCTTGAAAATATAAAACCGTTTACTTGGGTGGTTGCTATGAGAACTGGAGAGATAAAACACAAACAAGATTTTAAAAAAAACTTTTATTATATAAAAAGTTATATTAATTACATGACCACATTTCAATTCTTTTCTTAATTTTTCAATTTTGAATAAAAGATCATTATTAAATGATAAGATTCTGTTGATCACTGCTATGATCTGAATTACTGTCCCTCCCCCCAAATTCATATGTTAAAACCTAACCCCCATTGTGATGCTATTATGAGGTAGAGCCTTTGAGTGGAGAGCAGAATTCTTATGAATGAGACTAATGCCCTTGTAAGAAAGACCTTAGAAAGACTCTGGCTTGCCCCTTTCACCAAGTGATGATGCAGTAAGAAAATGCTATCAGGAATGGGCCCTCACCAGAAACCTGTTATCTGCTGGCACCTCGATTGTGGGCTTCCCAGCCTCCAGAACTATGAGAAACAAATTTCTGTTGTTTAAAAAAGCCCCCCAGTCTATAGTATTTGGCCCAAATGGACTAAGACAGTCATTTCTGATTAATTCAATATTTTTATTTTACATTCCATTTTACCTGTAGTATATTTTCTAATGACATATTTCCCTGAGAACATTCTTAAGATGTTCAGTACTTCACCACTATAAAAAAAATACTCAAAGAGTTAAAAATGCAAACAGCATCAAATTAATTCTTTCAATTATTAAGAGTAAAAACAATTAAAAAGTTATTTGCTACTAATGTATTTTGCTATAATAGAAATTGCTATGAATAATAATTATTTATTTTCTAATCTTAAAACATTGGGGGAGGGCAAATAGTCCTAATGATACTAGAAGTAAATGCTACCTGAGCTAGATGATATTGCTTAATATTGATAAAAATATTTAAAGAGACTTTTGCAATGACTGAGAGAACTTTAATTTTTAATTTTTATTTTTTTGCGGTACTGGGGATTGAAGAAAGGGGTACATTACCACTGAGCTACATCCCCAGTTTGTTTTAAATTTTTTAAATATTTTGAGATAGGATCTCACTTAGTTGCCCAGGCTGGCCTTGAACTTGAGATCCTCCTGCTTCAGCCTCCTGAGTCCTGGGATTACAAGCATGTGCTGCCACCATGCCTGGATTACTAGAAGAATTTTTAAAGAAAGCAAATTTAAGGAAGTGGAACTTGTGAGTTAAAAGAATCTTCTCCTATGCAAAGAACCAAAAAACAACAATCTAAATTTTGTAGACAATGGTAATAGTTTTTATACCCCCGCCTTTTAACTCACAAAGAAAGCTTTCCTGTTAGAAACTAGCCTAGTGCAGCAACACTAAAAGTGTGGTCCATGGACCAGCAGCATCAGCATCACCTGAGATCTTATGAGAAATGCAGTTATCTCAGCTCTCCCTCACCATAAATCTAACAAATTAATCTCCGGCAGTGGAGCCCAGAAATTGATTTTAATGCATTTTCTAGCTGATTCCTATGCAAGTTAAAGTTTGAGAAGCACTAACTGTATTTTGCACTAACAGATACAAATGAGTAAACATGCCATGGCAATAGCTACCCTCAAACACAAGGTAACCACCACAGCAAACTATGCATGCATGGGGAAAGAATATGACTAGCTAAAATCTCAAGAAAATACTCTCAGAATAGGTACCATGGTAAATATAAAGAGCTTCTCTCACAAGATAATATAGACACATATGAAACAGAATAATGAAATATTACAGAACTCAAGAGAAATTATCCCTGTTGAGTGCCAATGATCAGACACTCCACAGAAGGTGAACTGAGGAGAGGGGCATTTCAGGAAATAACTAAGAATAGGAAATTCACTTTAGATGTTGAATATGGAGAAACTATCTTGTGAAAAAGATCAATAATCTGGGGGCCTTTCTTCTGAGAATATACTTGGTTATGGTTTGGGAATAAAGGTACTTGACCTTATAGAGAACTCAGTCCTATGAGAAAAAGTTTATACTAGGTAGGAGTAAGGGTATGCCACTTACAGTGAGGTATGAGGCAAGAAAGCATAGTGCTACTAAAGTAGGAAAAACGAAAGGGACCCATAAGGCCTTTAGAGAGAACTGGAATCTTTCAGTTCTATATAAGGCTAATGATAAATAAGAGTTTAATGTATGAAATGACAGTGCAGGTTTGGGGCTCACTGGAATTTGGGAGCCTGTGGCCTATTGAGAATGATAAAGGACAGAATGGGACTAGAGGTCCTATGAGATATTTTGGGGCTTCTATGGAAAATGGGAAAAGGAAGAATGAAATGATACATGGTATCAGGGTTTAGAACTTAAATGTCCTCCAAAGCCCACATGCTAAAGCATTGATCATCAGCCTGTGGTACTACTGTGAGGTGGTGAAGTCTTTATGTGCTCTAGAAGTCTATGGGACATCAGACTCTTTCTTTTCATTTCCATGCCACACATAGTGAGGGCTTTGCCCCAGTATGTGCTCCCCACCATAATGCACTGCCTTGCCACAGTCCTAAAAACAAAGCCAGCTGACCATGGACTGAAACCTCTGAAACCCTGGGCCAAAATAAAATTTTCTTCCTTATAAGTTGTTTATCTCAGGTATTCTGTCATAGTCACAGAATTCTAACACAAATAGGTTTAAGAAACATCAAAAATATTTTCCAATTTAATCCTTTATAAATGAGGAGCAGAGTTAATGTACCATTAGAGCAGTCATGTGTTTGGCACAGAGTAAGAGATCAACATTGTTCCCAGCAGCATACTGAGGAAAAGGCTGGCTGGGGCTCTATTTAGAACAACTGGGGTAAGGGTGTAAAACCACTGAGGTAGTGGGAAGGCAGAGTGATAAACTGCAGAAGGTAGATTCTCAGGAAGCCACAATATATGGTGGCAGAGCAAGAAAACCTCACCAGCTTCAGAAACTTGGGACAGTGAATTATTTCCAGCTGTTGCTTCACATTTATGCAAATAATACCCTGAAGCAGACTGAGTATAAAGGGTATTGGAATGAAGGTGGTTTGAATCCTAGACATACAATAATGTTTGACTTAATATCAAACAGAAATGAAGAACTAGGTCTCAGTAAACAACTCATCATTGAAATTGGGAGGATTTACAGTTGAAAGGTAAAAAAGAAAACACTGAGAGTAGTTAAAGTAGTGACAGTTTAACAGAAATTGAGTTTCAAACGTGAGTGATTAGGGACAAAGGGTGTAACTCAATGGTACTGCACTTGACTAGCTGTTCAAGGCCCTGGGTTCCATCCCTGGTCCCAAAATCAAAGTGATTAGTCAAAATTATCAAATACTCTAAAGAAGTCACAGAGGGGTAAGAATGAAAACTAGTGAGCATATTTAGTATTGGGACATGACTGATAATTTTTTTTTTTTAATACCGGAGATTAAATCCAGGGGCATTTAACTACTGAGCCACATCTTCAGCCCTTTTTAATATAAGGTCTCACTGAGTTGCTTAGGGCCTTGGTAAGTTGTGAGGTTGGCTTTGAACTCACACTCCTCCTGCCTCAGCCTCCCCAACCACTGAGATTATAAGCGTGGGCCACCACACCTGGCCACCTAGTTTAAAAGTTTCAACTACCTTTTAAAGGAGTAACTTTAGCTATAGGTAGGAATAATACTCAAATTACAAAGAGTAAAAAATGACAAATAAGCTAGTAAAAATATTCTTTGTAAATGTTGATGGTAAAAGAAAGATAAGCAAATACACAAAATAAAAACAAATCACCCTCATACTACAAAGCAAACAAACAAACCCCCCAAATTCAAGAACTCTTATAGGCAGAAGATATGTGTAGAAAGAAATTAACTGAATGCCCAAAACAGATGAAAAAATTGTGGAAGAAATATAGATGATTATAAAAGTTGATCATGTCTATTTTCTGAGATTAAACTATGGATGAAGGAAAAAATTTGAGGTAGGAAAAAGTTAATCTTGGGAAAATCAAAAGCAATGACCTCTGAGTAATCTGTAGGCAAGATTAATAACTGAGAAAATAGAATAAAATTGTTAAGGTCATGAAAAGTATTTAGACAACTGATGCTGATAAAAGAGATATTTTTAAAAGACCAAATTAAAGATCATCAATTCACAGCTGAAACAAGTGGTTCGGTAGACTAGAAGCAAGCACAGATACTTCAAAAAAGATAAAAGATTCAAGAACAGCAAGACTAAGTATGACTGAAGATGTAAAAGGGTTCTAGAACAAAAAACAAAGCACCATTCAAAACAGATGACCCTTGAGGCTTGGTGAGGTTGACTAAAAAATTGGATTGATGCTGCTGGAATAGAAACAGTGATCAAGACCCTGAAACTCATGTAATTAGAATTTGAAATCAATATTGTGTACAATAAGATAAAATGAGACTGTGGTAAGAAAGGGAAGTGGACGTGAAAGAAGTTAGAAGTGGATATGAAATGCTAGCACAAAGAAGTCAAAGTATCCTGAGGTCAGGCTGAATGTTATGGGAGGTAGGGTGGGAAGTGCTGAAGTCATCAAAAAATGAGGGAAAACCCTTCATACCTGGGGTAGCCTACTAGGACCAGAAAGCAACAAAGAGATCTTGTTACAATCTTCGATAAAACTACTTTTATTGGTTATATCTTTTTACTAACTGAAATAGAACTACCTCAATATTTATATCTGAATTTTTTTTGGCTATTTAAAAAAGTCCATCCTGAAGGAATAAGTCCCTACAAAATAAGTCCAAATGAAAGTAAAATGAACTCTGAAGTCTTTCTTCTAGCATGGAGTACACAGTAGGTACACAAATTATGGCAGCTGAATCAATATATGAAAAAGAATTCCAGGGCTGGAGTTGTGATTTAAAGATAGAGCGCTCGCCTAGCATGCGTGAGGCACTGGATTCGATCCTCAGCACCAAATAAAAATAAAATAAAGGTATTGTGTCCATCTACAATTAAAAAATAAATGTTTAAAACAGAATTCTAACAGCAATAGTATGAATGGAGTATTCTTATAGCTTCTTATTTCATATTTCACTGAATGAATTTAAACATAGATGGATGGCTAGAGAAAGGAATAGATAAATGGATAAGGGAAGAGTGGAAGAGGGAAAAGAAGAGAGAAAAAGAGAGGGAGAGAGAGGGAGGCAGGTAGAGTAGCAGGCCGAAAGAAAAAGTAAATAATATTCTTAGCATTATTGAAAAACCTGGAGCCTCTCAAAGTGATCATTTGAAGAGGGTAATTCACGTAGTTACATGTGTTTATTTGATAAATATATTGAAGACATTTAAAATTTTATATTTAAGCTGGGTGTAGTGGCTCACACCTATAATCCCAGTGACTAAAGAGGCTGAGGCAGAATTCCTGATTTGAGGCCAGCCTGAATAAGTCAACCCTAAGTAACTTAGTGAGACCCTGACTCAAAAGTAAAAAGGGCTGAGGATGAAGCTAAATAGTAAAGTTGCCTAGGGTTCAATACCCAGTATCAAGTTTAACTAAATTAAATCAAAATTTTGTATTTGAAAATAACCACTTTTTTACTGAGAAGAAAAAAAAATTCCCATAGCAAAATACATTTCCCTAATAAAGCCATTCTAATTTCATTAGTCTAACTGTTCTTACAATTTCTTTCCTAGTATTTTGATCAGTTACTATACTGAAACAGTACAAGGAACATCCTTGAAGTTCCCTTATGTTAGACTTTTAGCTCCTTGATAAGACAAACTTGCTTCTAATATGGGAACTTTGTTTTTAAAAAATCAACTTCTTGAATGGATATTTTAATTATTATTACTATTTAGGTGCTTGGGATGAACTCAGGGCCTGGCAACATGCTAGGCAAGGGTTCTACTGCTGAACTAAACCCCCATCCCTGAATGACAATTTTGATCAACAATTTACATATTTAACTTACCTCATCATATGATTTATAAAGGCTTTGTTACAGTTAGTGTTGTATTTGCAAAAATTACAGTGGATATATATAGAAAAGTGGCTTGCAAAGTCCTTTATTTTGGAATGACATTCAATGCACTTGTGAATTCCCCGACGACACCTTATGAAGGCAAAGGGAAAAAATGATAAAAACATATTGTAAAACAAAAACAATAATGCAATGTCTTATTAAGAATTCATTAATTGAAAAATGAGGTTATATTCCATTTATGTATGATGTGTCAAAATGTCTTCTACTGTCATGTAAAACTAATTAGAACAAATAAAAAATTTTAAAAAAGAATTCATTAATTGAGGGGCTGGGGTTGTAGCTCAGTGGTAGAGTGTGCTTGCTTACCATGATTGAGGCACTAGGTTCAATTCTTAGAACCCCATTAAAAAAAGATCCATCAACAACTAAAATATATGTGTATATAAAGAATTCATTAATTAAAGACAAGATGTTTAAATTAATATCCTTAAATAGAAACTTAAAATTTGAAAATATACTTTGAAGCAATAAGTTAGAACAAGTGCAAAAAGTCAAACACCAGGGGCTGGGGTTGTGGCTTAGTGGTAGAGAGCTTGCCTAGCATGGGTGAGGCACTGGGTTCGATTCTCAGCACCACATATAAACAAACAAACAAATAACTAAAGGTCCATCAATAACTAACGAAATTTTTTTTAAAAAAAAGTCAAACACCGGGCTGGGGATGTGGCTCAAGCGGTAGCGCGCTCGCCTGGCATGCGTGCGGCCCGGGTTCGATCCTCAGCACCACATACAAACAAAGATGTTGTGTCCGCCGAAAACTAAAAAAAAAAAAAAAAAATTAAAATTCTCTCTCTCTATTTCTAAAAAAAAAAAAATAGTCAAACACCAGTTAATATTTCCATGGAATGAAATGGATC
This sequence comes from Callospermophilus lateralis, assembly GCF_048772815.1. Lineage (NCBI taxonomy): Eukaryota > Metazoa > Chordata > Mammalia > Rodentia > Sciuridae > Callospermophilus > Callospermophilus lateralis. Next base: position 105,703,794 of record NC_135325.1, read on the forward strand.
AAATTAGCTGATTCAACTATCACAAGATAAAAGCACAAAATATAAGCTTGATGTAAAGGATTAAAAATATGGAATAAACACAGTAATTTGAATTTTGCTCAGCAAATGTAAAAAGTCTATCTTTTATCATGTAAATGGTAATAAAAAGGTATACTTTTTACATTCACTTGCCTTTATGCCTGGTAAGTGATTATCATGTAAATGTGCAAGAAGGTTCTGTGATATAGTAAATTATATTAAAATGAACTTTTAATATTTAAAATTAAATTAGTATCTTTAACAGGACTAATCAGGATAAAAAGTACCTTAAGTTTTTCAAAGCTATGCTGATTTTATTTTTTCTGTTGCGTTGTCTCTTCTGCTTATAAGAGTGTTTGGCTTTGCTTTTAGTTGTAACTCCACCTCCACTCTGTTTACTTGTGTTGGGTTTACTTGCAGCAGAGGCAGCTGCATTAGGCTTACTTGTCTTAGATTTACTTGCATTAGATTTTGTGAGATTTTTAGCAGTTGTGCTTTTAGACTTTGGAGGTAAGACCTGAAGAGAAGAAGTACTTGGAGCACAATTGGATGGTGTACTTGATGGTCTTGGCTGAAGAGGTCCAAATGAAGCTCGAATAGTAACCTAAAACAACAACAACAAATATATATATATTTTTTTTTCTAGAAAATTAATTTCACAGTAGTGTTAAAAATATCATCTGTAAGTTCTCACATTTATTATCAATGTATTTTAGACAAGTTGCCAAAACAATTCCGTGGGGAAAGAATACTCTTACCAACAGATGGTGCTGTTAAAAACTAATATCTATACACAAATCATACTTCATAGTAAATACAAAATTTAACTCCAAATGAACCAAAGACTAAATTTTATGACCTCAAAAGGTAAAACTTTTATTAGAAAATATGGTAGTAAATCTTCATGGCTATAAGTTAGGCAATGGTTTCTGAAATATGTCACCCAAAGCATAAGCAAAAACAGCAGACCAAAAAAAAAAAAAATATACAAATAGGCATTTCTTCAACAATACAAAAACTTGTACATGAGTTTTTGTTGCAGCATTATTCATAACAGCCAAAACAAGAAACAACTCAAATGCCCACCAAATGATGAATGGATAAATAAAAGGTGGAATATCCATAACATGAAATATTATTTAGTCATAAAAAGGAATGAGATATTGAAACATGCTATAATATGGATGAACCTAGGAAACATTATGGCAGGCTAAAGAAATCAGTCCCCAAAGATTACATACTGTATGATTTTATTTATAATAGGAAAATCCACAGGGACTGAAGGTAGATGTAAGTTTGCATGGGTGGTGGAGGAGAAACAGAGTGACTGCTAATGGGCATGGGGATTCTTTTGGGGGTGATAAAAATGTTCTAAAATTGACTGTTGGTGATGTTTTAAAAACTCTGAGAATGTTCTAAAATAAAATCATTGGATTGCACAATTTAACTAGATGAATTACATGGTATATGAATTGCATTTTCAACAAAGTTGTTACAAAAAAATCACTGTAATACAAAAAGTTAAACATAATTATTTTGAAAATAGTAAATATAGACAACAATCAATTCTCTCATTTATTCTAAATGGTCATACCAATTAAATGAAATTTAGCTTGGTATTAATTTCCTGCTATTATATATATTTTTTCTATTGGTAGTAGTTATATGTTAACACAGATATTAATGTATAATTAGGAGTGTTAGTGCAATTTTAGCAATATTAAAAAAGCATGATCCCTGGCTATTTTTATACTTCAGTATAAGTAAAACGTTTTCACAAATAGAGATCAAAATTAAAAGCTGAGGATATAGCTCAGTGGTAGAGCACTTAGAATGTAGAAGGCCCCAAGTTCAAACCCTAGCACCTACGAACTACCTAACTACCTCCTACCTACATATGTACACAAATAAATCCCACAGCCTAAAATCACTTGGTAAAGGCCTGCATTATCAGATTGTCAGTAAATGTGACCTTCTCTTTCTTTCAGGGGACTCATTGGGCATGATTTTTGCTTCCAAATATCACAATGGAGGTTAAATCAATTTATCCTACAGCATGGAGATTTTAATAATGCTCAGAAGTTCCTTAATGGTAGCTAATATAAAAGTTATCACCTAACATTTGGAAAAAGAAAATATTCAATTATACCCAATAGTTAATGATGGAAAACAGTCACTTATTAACATTCTCTTTAATCATGTGACTATAATTCCCTCTATGTACTTGAGGAATAGTCTATGTGACGTTCTGTGAAATACATGTGACTTTGGTATCATATAAAAGCCAAGGACAAGGAGTCAAAGGACCTGAAATTAAATTTCCATACTACTTGTTTCTAGCCATGTGACTGTGGGTAAGGAATTTATCCCATCTAAGCCTTCTTATCTGTAATATGGGGAAAATATGTACCTTGCCTATCTCATTAGAGCACTGCATAGATTAAATAAAAAGAATGTATGAAAACACACACTGATAAACTTTTTAAATTTGGAATTAAGCTTATTCCAAATGCTCTAAGATATTAATATTAATATTGGGGCACTTTGTTACTTGCAAGGGAAGATATGAGAAGTGTGTACTTCTTACATTAGTATTCTGCATGGAATGAATGACTGCAGAGAAGGACACCAGATAGTTTTTCTCATTCTAAAATCTCAGATCATTGCTTCACATTATATCTTCTATTTGAATTAACTAAAATATTCACATTCAAAAGTATGTACTCAAAGTTAAATATCAATGTCTGGGGATTATTTCAGTTTGGATTATCCATCCCTTCTCTGGAGCAAATATTCAAGTAATAACTTCATATAAAGAAGTCAGAGAAAACATGTATATAAGGCAAACAGGAAAAGGAAAGTTTGTAGTTAGATGTGTACTTCTTACTAAAAACAGTAATGCTTTCCAGGAACAGAACTTGTTTCAACAAACCTATGGCATTCAAGGCACTAGGACAGATGTTTGGGACACAAAGATAAATTAAACGATTCCTGAACTAAAACATTTTATAGTCTAGCCCCTGAAACAGACACATACTAATAACTGGAATAGCTCAAAAACAGCCTACAGAATACTGAAACAATAGCTGTCTCAGCCTACAGTTAATCTAGTTGCACTCTCAACAAAGTAATACTGCTTCAACAAAGCACATGTCAATCAACTCAAAAATACAGTTTTGAAGTTTTCCTTTCCAAGAACAATAAAACCTAAAATTAAGGTCTTAATTATAATCAGATGTTATTTTGTATATTATAGATAACAGATGAAACTAGGCAGGAGTTTATTTCTCTTATACAAAATGTTAAAATACAACATATTTGATACTCACTTTTGTTCCAGGAGGCAATCCTTCCAGTTCTTTAGGCTTTATAAATGTACGATGCTGGGTCTTATGATCTGTTTTCTCCTTGCAGGTCAAAAATTGTAGCCTGCATTTTGTACAACGATGAATTCCTTTTTTCTGTTTACATAAAATAGTAGAAATAATAGTAGGAACAATAACTTTTACCACCATAAATTCTGGGGCTTGAAATTCATCTTAATTCTAATAACTAAACCATTTAAAACCAGTATCTCACCATCTTTCACTATAAATAATGTCATAATACCCTCTTTATGTTTTTTTTTTCTTTTTGGTGCTAGGGATGAGACCCAGGGCATTGTGCATACTAGCAAAGTGCTTTATTTCTTTTAAAATCAATCCTTACACTGGTATTTGATTTTCAAAAGTTTTTGTTACCATAAAAATATCCAATATAAAAATTATATCAATTAGGATCTAATTGGGAAAGTCCTATACCAATTGTAATGGGAAGGTGCTTTTAATTATAAATTTGAAGTATATACTATTCAAACACATTATACTGTGAAAATGAATCACACTACATTTTTATCCTTAGAAAAAGTAAAGTACAATTTTAGCTATTTCCATTTGTCTTCCAAGTTAGTAATATGAATTGAACTTTTTCTAAAATCAATCAAATCTAATCAGAAACTCCCAAGAAGGTTATGCTACAGGAATAGTTATAAAAAGCAAACCTATCCAAGAGAGCCTTTTGCAATGATGATGTTCTACAGCTGTACTATCCATTATTTTCACTACTCATATGTGGTTACTGAGCACTTTAAATGTGGACAATTGCAACTGAAAAGCTGATTTTCTAATTTTATTTAATTTTAATAAGTTTAAATTTAAACAGACACCTGTGGCTAGAGGCTATAATATTGTTAGCATGAGTATGGAGGGTTAGGGTTAGGGTTAGGGTTTTAAATGAGCACTGTTTCCAATTTACTGTTTGAGAACCACTTGACTGAATTCTTCCTCAAGTAAAGTTCTATTATTAATAAGAAATATGGGGCTGGGTATAACCCCGTAGGGGGCTGGGGATATAGCTCAGTTGGTAGAGTGCTTGCCTAGAATGCACAAGGCCCTGGGTTCAATCCCTGGAACCACAAAGAAAAAAAAAGAAGAAGAACTATGACACAAGAAAAATTTGTCACTTGTGCAGAGCTGGTTAGTGTTCTTTCCACTATATATTATTAATTGTAATCTTTATGTATATGCTTGCATTAATTAAAATTTTTTCTATTATATGTAAATTCAGAACATAAATACATGTTTTCTCTAAAGCTCTAGCTCCATAAGCACAACACTCTTTTTTAAAAAAAATATTTTATTAGTTGTTGATGGACCTTTATTTTATTTATTTGCATGTGGTGCTGAGAAGTGAACCCAGCCTCATATGTGTTAGGCAAGCACTCTACCACTGAGCCACAACCCCAGCTCATATCACTATATAAGACCCAATCTTTTAGAATAATCAAAATGAACTGACATATGAAAACACCAGGAGTTACTGATGCACAGCAGGCATGTGGTGAATAAAATTTCTATAAAAAGCTCAAACTACATATTATATAATGTATTTTAATATGTTAGTTTTATCTTCAGACTGTTTTGGAGGTGTGGTGTCTTACATTATATCATAAGTACAGTCAACATAAATAAACTCACCTATATATGCTCAAGAGAGAGGTGGAAGGGGAAAACTCACCCAAGAAACAGAAATCAAGATAACCAGAAAGAAAATCCTACAGAGTATAATTCCCAGAAATCTTTTCTCTACCTATACTTCATCTAGTTTCATGGCTTTATTTATTTACTTGTTAGTGGGGATTGAACCCAGGGTACCATGGAGCTACATTTCCAGTCCTTTTATTTTGAGACAGGGTCTTGCTAAATTGCTGAGGCTGGCCTTGAACTTACAATCCTCCCGTGTCTGCCTCCCAAGTCCTTGGGACCGCAGGTGTGTTGTCAGCAAGGGTCAGTTTCATGGCTTTAAATAGCCACAATCCAAATACCTACTTGACATCTTTGTTTCACTGTGTATGTGTGTGTGTATGTGTTTGTGTGTATGTGGATGTGATGGAGAGAGAATGTGTTCCTCCCTAGTTTTGCCAATGTCTCGGTATATGGGAACTCTATTTCTACAGCTGTGTAGGACAAAAGGAAAAAAAAGAGAAAGCCTGGTTATTCTTAACTCCTTTTTCTTATACCTTACATTCAACCCATTAATAAAATGTATTAGCAATATCTTCAAAATACATTTATAATCTTTTCACTTCTCATTATCTCCATCAAGTCAGGCACACTGGTGTGTGCCAGTAATTGAAGTAACTCAGGAGGACTGCAAGTTCAAGGCCAGCCTCAAAACATAGTGAGGTCCTAAGCAACTTAGGGAGATCCTGTCTCAAAATAAAAATTAAAAAGGGTTGGGGGCTGGGTTGTGGCTCAGTGATAGAGTGCTCGCTAGCATATGTGAGGCACTAGGTTTGATCCTCAGCACCATAAAAATAAATAAAATAAAGTAATTGTGTTCATCTACAACTAAAGAAAAATATTTTTTTTAAAAAAGGGTTGGGGATGTCGCTTAAAGGCAAAGCATCCCTGGGTTGGGTTCAATCCCTAGTACCAAACAAACAAAAAAACTCATCACTCATCACCTCTAACCACTTCTACCACTCACACTAGTATAAAACAAACCACTCACATAAACTCTTGCAATAGGCTTCTATTTTTCTCCCTGTTTCCACCCTTCAATCCCATTACAGTCAATTCTTCTTATGGCTGCCAGAGTGATGTTAAAAACAATGCATATCTTTCATATACGTAAACTTCTGAAAGTGGCTTTCCTTAATACTCCAGAATCCCGACTCTAGCTTATAAGGTCCTGTATAATCTGGCTTACTTTGTATTGCTGCAACCTCATCTCTTCCTACTTGTTTACTGTGATTCAGCTACACTGACCTCCTTGCTGTTTCTTGAACATCCTAGGTATATGCTCACTTCATTATCCTTTGCCTGGAACAATCTGTCCCAGATAGCTACAAGACTTACTCCCTTATCTCCTTCGAAGAGGCCCCTGTTTTTTACCTCATACAAAAAACAGAAACCATTCCTTCACCTAAGACCTGGCAACTTCCCATCCATTTGTATTTTTCCCATTGTACTTGCCACCAGCTAGCATACACATACATTCAGATCTTCCTCCTTGCTTGCACACCTGTGCATGCACACACAAACATGTGCAAACACGTTGTTTTTCCACAACAATGTAAATTCCAGAGGGCATAAACTTTGCTTTTCTCACTTCTGTATTCCCAATACCTAAAACAGTCTCTGGCATTTATTAGGTTCAATAAATATTTGTTAATTAATGAGGCAGACAGCAAGAGACTGACAGACCACACACAAGCAGCAGGCACAATTTAGCTAGTTCAAAATGTCTACCATTCCATTCAGTGAGCATTTGCACAGAGCCCTGAGGTTGGAGACATTAATCTACTATTCCTTCTTATGCATGTATACATTCAAGATGCTAAGGATGATGATGATGATATAGTACCTTTTAAAAATAACATGATATTCAATCAAAGAAACAGTAATGTGAAGTTCCAAGAGTAAAGAAGAAAGTTGTCTGACTTGAACTTTTTGACAAGCATATTATAATGTTTGGGTGATTTGAGTGATTTTTCATGGGTAATGACTAATATCTCTCTTTAGGCCTCATATCAGTGTGTGGAATATGGGTCTGTAGTAAAAACTTGGACTCTTAAGTCAATTTTTGGCTTTGCCATTTATTGGAGAATGTGATATTATGCAAGTTACTCTCTATAAAGCTTTATTTCCTCACCTATAAAAAAGAGTGCACATAAAAGCACCAGTGGCTGTCATATGGCAAATGATTAGTATATGGTAATTGCATATTCTTATTACTAAGGAGTTAATGAAGATATTTAACACACCTTTCATAAAAGTTATACAAACTGGATTGCTAGTGCTAATATCACTCAAGACATGATAATGTATTTATTTTTTTAGAAAAGTTACAATCGAAGTCTTCAAAAACCTATAGAATAAACTACATGTTTAATAATTCTTATTGTCTAAAATTGCACTAATAATGTCATTTCTATTATAAGATTATAATCCTGCTCAGTTCTGGCTTTTGAGTATTTAGTGAATAATACACAAACTGAAAATAACTTGAGGGATGCCTGATGATCCTTTGATCAATAGATTCTTTTCCTTTTTATTGGTGACTGCCTACCTCTTAGATACATGAAACTTATCAAAAAAAAAAAAAAAAAGGCTGGGGTTGTGGCTCAGTGGCAGAGCACTTGCCTCACAAAGGAGGCACTGGGTTCGATTCTCAGCACCACATAAAAATAAAAAACAAAATAAAGATATTGTGTCCATGTATTTTAAAAAAGGAAAGAAAAAAGAAACTGAACTCCTGTGATGGGTCAAATGTTTAAGTCTCACCCCAATTCATATGCTGAAATCCTAGCCTCTAATGCGATAGCATGGGAGGTGGGGTTTTTGGAAGGTAATTAGGTCATGAAGCTGAGGCCCTCATAAATGGGGTTAGTGTCCTCATAAAAGGGACCCTAGAAAGCTCTCTTGGGACCCCTTTCATGTAAGGACACAGTGATAAGATGACTATCTATAAATCAAGAAGCAGGCCCTCATCAGACAACTCAGACCTGCTGGGATAACTCTTTCCAACACACCTGGTAAGTTAGGACATATGAACTAGGGAATTTAGAGTGACTACAGATCAGATAAAGAACTTAAAGAGACACAGTCCACATAGCCTATCTATCAATTTCTACCTTTCTAAGCATGTATCACTCACTCCATGTCTATATCCACATACTCTGGAACCTAGTAAAGCAAAGGAAAGAATTATGCTAAAAGCCTCATTATGAAGCAGGGAGAGTACTGCTTTTTATTTCATTCTTTTCAAAATCAAAAGCCAAAAGTTGAAATACAGAGCACAAAGAATAGTGTTTCTCAAATTCTATTCCTTAAGAAATGTTAATAGGTATTATTCAAATGAAGGGTAGAAGCCAGTCACAGTGGCACACACCTGTAATCCCAGTGGCTCAGGAGGCTAAGGCAGGAGGATCATGAGTTCAAAGCCAGTCTCAGCAAAAGCAAGGCACTAAGCCACTCAGTGAGACTCTGTCTCTAAATAAAATACAAAATAGGGCTGAGGATGTGGCTCAGTGGCCAAATGCCCCTGAGTTCAATCCCTGGTATCAAAACAAACAAACAACAACAACAAAAAAGGTAGAATGGTCTAACAAGTTTAGGGAATATTATGTACTGTGTCCTACTTGAAGATTTATATATATATATATTTGGTACTCAGGGTTGCTTTACCACTGAGCCACATCCCCAGACCTTTTTATTTTGAGACAGGGCATTGCTAAATTGCTGAGGCTGGTCTAGAACTTGGAATCCTCCTACTTCAGCTTGTCAAGATGCTAGGATTACAAGCATGCGCCATTGCACCTCAAATTTATATTTTCTTCTTCTTTTTAGTTGTAGGTAGACATAATACTTTTATTTATTTATTTTTTAAGTGGTACTGAGGATCAAACCCAGTGCCTTACACATGCTAGGTGAGTGCTCTACCACGGAGCTACAACCCCAGCCCAAGATTTATAATTTCTGTTAGGATATTAAAAGCTCTAAAAAGTCTGGATTTTAAACACAGCAAAAAATCCTACTAATTTTGTAAACCCATCCATTTGTGAAATTTATTATGAACAATTTGTGAGAATACTTATTAATACCTTATGGAACACTGTTGGGGAAATCCTTGAATGGAAAGATTTTGCCAGAGTTTCTTAAGAACATGGTAGCTGACCAGGATAAAAAATAAATACATTGGTACCATGGCAATGGTAACATTGACAATCCTGAATGTGTCTGAAAATTCTTTAATATTTTTTTTCAATTAACAACTACAAGTTGATTTCATGATTATCTAATGACCATAACCAAAACCCATATTAGCACCAGTACTTAATAAATTGGCCATGACAATGCAGTCAATAATAAGAAAATATAATAAGCTGATCAGTGAGGAGGCAAAGCTTGATTACATAATCAGATTCAGTAAATTCACTGACTTCTGATTTTGACAGAAGCACTGTTACTCTTTTAAACATCTAAGAACAGGCTCACTGCTTCATGAAAGTTTTCAGCCCAAGTGACAGTCTAATTGTTTCAGGAAAAGAACCAGTGGGGAGAAAAATGAGAATTCAAGGGAAAGGTACAAGCACTAATACTGGTATCATAGAAATTACATAGCAGAACTGTACAAAGTCATACAGGAAAGAATTGCAATCTAAATATAGTTCTCCAGCATAATTCACATATCTGGTAATAAGGGTCACTGCTGTTTCTTTTGCTATCAGCTGCTATAAGAGACCATTCTGGGTCACTGATGACAACCATAGGTCTTCCAGTAATAGAAAGTGGGTTGGGAAGTAGAAGTAAGGTTGGAGGAAAAAAGGAAAACAGAAGGTTATGAGTCCTCAGTCTTAAGCTTCCTTGGTTCACATATTCTTTTCCCTACTCTTGATAACCACCTTCAAAATCATTCCTGTGTCTACCACTCTTGGACCCCAAAATATCCAACCTGAATATTCCACTCATCTTCCCCTTTCCCTCTATTCTGAGGTTCCTTTTCTAACTACCTTTCAGAACTTTTATTGTATATAAGCGTCAACATCATCAGAAAGCAGGCAAGGGAAAGAAATGAGTTTCACAAGCATAAACTGTAAATTAATTATGTCTTTCAGAGCAACTTTGCTTCCTGTTCAGAAGAAATTTAACCAATGTTCTAATATGTCTAACATTTCATCAAAACAAAGCAAACAAATACGAACTACTAAATCTCACCTGATGTTTCATGTAATGATTCATATAGGGGGTTGCCATTCTACTAACTTTGAGGCAGAATGGACACAGCAAGTTCTTCGTGTTTTCATGGGATGCTCTAAAATGAGTTTCTACATCAGAAAATGTTGAAGATCTAAACTGGCAAACCTAAAAATATAAAAAAGTTTTAGTTTAACTTGAAGCTTTATAACTTGCATAAAATGATATCAAATTAGCCATGATGAGGTACTTGTTAAGAATATTCTGGGGCTGGGGATGTGGCTCAAGCGGTAGCGCGCTCGCCTGGCATGCGTGCGGCCCGGGTTCGATCCTCAGCACCACATACAAACAAAGATGTTGTGTACGCCGAGACTAAAAAATAAATATTAAAAAAATTCTCTCTCTCTCTCACTCTCTCTTTAAATAAAAAAAAAAAGAATATTCTGAACTACTAGTTTAGCTTTACTGTCTATGCAACCAAGAGTCATATTAGTAAAAGAAATAAAGATAACTCTGAAACTGAAGAGTTATCTTTCAAAGTTAGGGGTATATTCCAAAACATAGCTAGATTCCCTTCTTTTCACCATCCCCATCTTGACCTGAATTTTCAAACTTTGATGCCTCTTGTTCTGTAAAGTTTTTCCTGCTATACACAAAAGTATTTTCTTCTTTAGATTTTTAAAGGCTATGAAACAGTGGCAATTTATCCTTACCTTGCTTTCTTATTACTGACAGTCACTTTAAATTCTGGAAAAACAATGGTCCCAAAACATGTAATTGGGTTCTCTATAACTAGAAGCATTTCCTGTTTTCCTGTAATGTCTACATTCTCCCCTAATATGATAAGCCTTTAGGTTTCTTTCTCCAGCAGGATATCTTTTTGACCAGAACATGAGGGTCAACAAACTATGGCCCACAAGGCAAATCTAGCCTACCACCCCCAAGGGAGTTTTCACTAATGAAGAGACTCTTCAATTTTAGTACGATAACTACCTTAAATGGTCAAAAATCCAAAGAACAACATTATTTCATGGCACCTGAAAATTAAATAGACACCTAAGTATACAAAAAAATCTGTGTACCTGGCAAATATATGGCATTTCACCGGGTTTATGAGTATCCTTCATATGTTGTAAAAGAATATGCTCTGTTTCAAATGACAATTCACAGATTTTGCAAATGGCTGCAAGTGGGGGAAAAAAATCACACAATTTTAAGGATGTATATTTAAAAAGGATGCATTTTGTACATCAGTAACAATGACAACAAGAAGTAACAGTAATAGTGGTAGAAATAATAGTGAGGGTGTTCTAATAATTCTATCACTATTAACATTGTTCTAAGGGCATTATTTAGCTTATTTAATTCTCATAACATCACTGAGGGAAGTGTACTACTAGTTTTAGCCACATTTTTCAGATGAACCAAAAATATACAAATATTAATGAATTGTTTACAAGAGGCATTTCAATTTTAGTAACAAATTTTATTTAAGTATAAGAGTTAAAAACTGTTTTTTAAATTTTACCCTCAAGGTCTATTTTACCATCAGGATTCTTAAGGTTCTTTCATAGTTCAGATGATCAAAATCAGTAATATTCATAATTTCAAGGATTGTCACTTACTAGAAAATTCATGGGGAGTGTGAGTACTCTCAATGTGGCACTGCAACTGGAAGGGCGTGGGATACTGCCTGTAGCAGTGCTGGCAGGTGGTGTGGTTTTCCCAGCTCTCACTATTCTGCTTCTCGAGTTCCAAGTGGTGCTTCATATGGTTCATGAACCTATAAATCATTGTCAACAGGTACAAAGATTCAGATTTATAACCAGAGAGAAACCTCACAAATAAATGTCTGATCTTAAATTTTAAAAATACAGTTGTCTGACTAAGTCAAAATAATATCTCCAAGGCCTTAAAGTCCTCTAAAAAAAACAGCCTGGGCAAAACAGCAGGACCCCATCACACACAAAAAAGTGTGTACTTTATTCATTAAGTGGCTCACTAAACATTTTTTCTTTTCATCTTGTTTCAAAACGTTCTGGGTAAATAAAAATAGTAGGCTTCTTTTCAACACATGAAATACTATTTACATTTCAAAATAAAACACTTATAGAAACTACCACCAACAGTAGCTATGGAGTCATGAAAGAAATCTTTTGAAGATTTTGAAGATATATATGTATGTATTTGTATCTTGGTTTCAAAATGCATGTAAAAATAATAATAATAATTAAAAGAACCTTTTGCTTTATTTAGTGATACTGGCTTACTGTTGTTACAAATTGTTGGGCTGGGGATGTGGCTCAAGCAGTAACGCACTCGCCTGGCATGCGTGCGGCCCGAGTTCGATCCTCAGCACCACATACAAACAAAGAGGTTGTGTCCGCCAAAAAGAAAATAAATATTAAAAATTTCTCTCTCTCTCTCTCTCTCTCCCCTCTCTCTTTAAAAAAAATTGTTCATTTTTTCTTACAGAATGTCATTTAAGGCACAGAGTATACAATAAATGGGCATACCTACTTTGAAGAGTGTACTGAAGCTTTTAGCTGAATTTCAAAGTAAAGTTTCAATCAAAGCAACAATTTTAAGAATGGGTCAACTACTTACAATAACTCACTATAAGTTCCTAAAGAAAATCTTAAAACAGGGTGGACTAGATAGCAATCATTGTGAAAGTTTAAAATTTATCTCTTTTTTACACCTTCAAAACACTGCTTCTTTTTAGAGTTGATTATGAAACACCTTGCAATATCTTCTTTATTCCTTTGGTTTTGGAAAATGTCTGCAATTTCTTTGAAAACTATCCAAAAAATCAAATGGTTCTATGAATAAATAGATATGTGGTAAAATAAGTACAAGCTTAGCATCCCTAATCTGAAAATCTCAAATTTGAAATGCTCCAAAATCTAAAACTTTTGCGCACCACGATACCATAAGGTGAAAATTCTGCACCTTACTTCATATGATGAGTCACAGGCAAAATGCCAAGTACACCATAAATATTATATAAAAATCACCTTTAGGCTATGTGTATAGGGACATGAGAAACAAAAAAAAATATGTGTTTAGACTTGGGTCTTGAATTCAAGACATCTCATTATAGATATATGCAAATAAGTTATATCAGATATATGGGATATCTGATAAAATATCCCAAATCTGAAGCATTTCTTGTGCCAAGAATTTTGGATAAGGGATACTCAACTTGTATAATAAAATGTTAATGGTAGAATTGTGTTGATAAGGGCTGGGGATGTGGCTCAAGTGGTAACGCGCTCGCCTGGCATGCGCGGGGCGCTGGGTTCAATCCTCAGCACCACACAGAAATAAAATAAAATGTGTCCACCGAAAACTAAAAAAATAAATATTAAAAAAATTCTCTCTCTTTAAAAAAAGAATTGAGGTAATAAACAGAAGATGGTCACTGTAAAATTTTTTAATTTTGTTGAATATTCAAACATTTTTATCATAAAATGTTAGGAAAACAACCTCACTTAATATAAATGTCAGCTACACAAGCAATGAAAAATACCTATTGAGATGTCTTGTTACTTTGTTTTGCTACTACCTCATTTGAAATGTTAAGATATGTAATGTAATACATAACTCAAAGACTACAAAGTACATGTTCTTAAAATTTAAAGCATACAGGTATAAAATCTTTAAAATTCCACTGGATGGTGTGACTCTACTTTGTGTACAACCAGAGACATGAAAATTGTGCTCTATATGTGTACTATGAACTGAAATGCATTCTGCTGGCATGTATAACAAATTAGAATAAATAAGTAAATTTTTTAAAATTCACTGGAAATTAAATCTGTTTTTAAATGTATTAAATCATAAAATCAAAGCAAACATGTTTCATAAATCTTGAATGTCTCTAAAAGATGACCACCAAAAAAGATCACTATCTCTATAGGTAAATATGTTAAAAAATTTAAGTACAAACAGAAAAATTTGAGCATTAAATAAGACCAGCATGGAGGTTAGATTAGATAATGTATTTTTTCTTGTGATATAAAGAAATGTAAGGGGCTGTGGCTGTAGCTCAGTGGTAGTGCACTTGCCTAGCATCTGTGAGACACTGGGTTCAATCCTCAGTGCCATATAAAAACAAATAAATAAAATAAAGGTATTGTGTCCATATACAACAAAAAAATGTAAAAAAAGGTATGTAAGATTCACAAGCAACTAGAAAATAAAAACATGTTACAATACTCTTAGTTCACTGTTATATAGATAGCAAAGAAGTAATTTTCCTTAAGTTATAATATATTTTGTCCTTTCTTAAACTAACTGAAAAAATATGATTATGGAGATCCAGGAGTAATACAAGTATTACTAATAATAGTAGTATTACTACTAAAATATAAGAGAGCAAAAGGGCTAGGATTGTAGCTCAGTGGTAGAGGCTTGCCTAGAACATGTGAGGCACTGGGTTTGATCCTCAGCACTACACAAAAATAAATAAAATAAAGGTATTATGTCCATCTACAAATAAAAAGAAAAAATAAAGAGAGGGCAAAATCTTTTCAACATACTGTTTTACCTAGAGTGGGAAAGAAAAATAATATAATATTCATATTCCAAAATTCAGGATTTTATACATTGTAGTATCTAATTGTGAAACAATTGTAAGTAAGTATTTACATACCTAATATTATTTTTAAGAACTTTCAAGCAACTGAAGCATTTAAAGGTTGTGTAAGTCTTCGGTTCTTCTTCCATGGCTCCTTCATGTCTTCCATAATAAAAGTCACTAACTAACATGATCAATTTTCCTTTCTCTGAACCAGTATTAGTTTTGTCTTCGGCACATGAAAGTTCTGTTTTAACACTTTCCATTAAGTTATTTATCATGTCCGGGCAACAACGCTAAAAAGAAGGGGAAAAAAGCCTTCTTTATATCTCTTTTAAAAATGAAAGGTCAAAAATGAATTCTGTGTTTGGGCTGGGGTTGTGGCTCAGTGGTAGAGCACTTGCCTCACATGTGTGAGGGACTGGGTTCAATCCTCAGCACCACATAAAAATAAATAAATAAAGATATTGGGTCCATCTACAATTAAAATAATATTTAAATAAATAAAAATGAATTCTGTGTTTACATCTAGGGTCAGATCATATAAAACTGTGTGTGGCAATATATATGGAATGACATTCACCAAAATGTTGGCTTTCTTTTATAAATTTTGAACAATTCTAACAATAAATACTTACTATATTGATAAAGAAATAGCTTCAATAACAAATTGAAGTCCTTAAGGTCAGGGATATCTAAATATTTGACTTATATATTTATAAATGTAAATACTTAATAATTTGCTTCTTGGCCAAAAATAATATATTTCATATTTGCAGCAATATATAGCTTAAAGAAAAGGTTGTTTGAAATGACTATGTATAAGCTTAATTATTAAATAACAAAGTAGTACTTTAGTAAGCTTGGTTGGAAGCAGACTCTAAGCATTGCTAACTTGCCATTCTCCAGAGTTAAGGTGCTAGAAGATATGTCTCACAAAGAAAGAAGCATCAATTATATCTTGCAAACCTCAACACATTCTATCTTGAATGCTTAAATATTAGACAGGGAAGTCTATCTCATGAATAAAATCAAAACCTCACATAAACTGATCCTATTGTGGAATACTTTCATACATAAGCCTTTTTTCTCAATAAGAAAATGTATTCAGGGTCAGGCGTGGTGGTATACTCCTGTAATTCCAGCAGCTTGGGAGGCAAAGGCAGGAGGATCTCAAGTTCAAAGCCAGCCTCAACAAAAGCAAGGCACTAAGCAACTCAGTGAGACCCTGTCTCTAAATAATATACAAAACAGGGTTGGGGATGAGGCTCAGTGGGTGAGTGCCCCTGCGTTCAATCCCCAGTACCAAAAAAAAAGAGAAAGAAACAAAGAAAGAAAGAAAATTTATTTATTGTCTCTTAGAATCATTTAAAAACAAAAATAAATAGGAGAAAATATTCACAAACCACAGATCTGATAAAAGGATAATATCTAAAACATACAAGAACCTTATAAGTCAACAGAAAAAAAAAAACCAAACTGATTTAAAAATGGATACAGGAACTGAATAATTTTATACATTGTAGTAATTTTCCTTAAGTTATAATATATTTTGTCCTTTCTTAAACTAACTGAAAAGCAGATATAGAAATAGCTAACAGGTAGGTGAAAAGGCACTCAACAACATTAATTATCAGGGAAATACAAATCAAACCATGACAAATTATCACCTCAAACTTTACCAAAAAGACAAAAGATAAGTGTTGGTGACAATGTGGAGAAAATGTATACCCATAATGGGAATATAAACTGGTGCAGCCACAGTGGAAAAACATATGGAAGTTCCTCAAAAATTAAAAACAAGTACCAAAAAATCCAACAGTGTTATTTCTGGGTACATATCCAAAGAAATTGCAATTAGGATTTCAAAGGCAAATCTGCAATCTTGTGTTCATTGTATCATTATTCACAATAGCTATGACCTAAAAGCAATCTAAATACAAATGGATAAAGAGAATGTGGTGTGTACACACACACACACACACACACACACTATGGAATATTATTCAGCCTTAAAAAAGAAATTCTACCATTTGAACAATGGATAGACTTGCAAGATATTATATTAAGTGAAATAAATCAGCAATAGGGCAATCTAAAATAGTTGAACTATTAATACAGAGGATAGACTGGTAGTTGCCATGACCTGGGAGAAAGAGCAAATGGGGAAGTTTAGTATTAGTCAAAGAGTATGAAAGTTCAGTTATTCAGCATGACTAAGCCCTAATGGCCTACTATACCAGCATAGTGCCTACAGTTAACAATATTATATTTCATACTTAAAAAAATTGCCAAGAGGGTAGATTTTATGTTGTGTTCTTATCACAAAAATAATATAATGGGCAGCTGCAAACTTTTAAGGTGATGAATATATTTATGGCATAGACTGTAGATGGTTTCACAGCTGTAAACTAATTTCCAAACTCACTGAATTGTATGTACGACGTATGTACAGCTTCTTGACATATCTCAGTAAAGTGGTTTAAAAAAGGGACAAGCCTATATAACAAAACAAGTTAGGGTGGAAAACAGTAACTTTCCTAAAGTCTAAGCTATGTACACATAAAATAAGTACAACATAAAAGACTCAAAAAATAAAACATAATAAAATAAAACAGCACCAAAACCAATTAAATGTATCTTACCAATTAAATCTCTCCTATCAATGAATATAAATGGGCTTAAATGAATGAAAACAAAGATTTTCATGTAGGATTACAAAAGAAACTAGTGAAAATAAGAAATCTACAAAAAATAAAGTGATTTGGAAAGGTTGAAAATAAAAGGCTAAAATAAGAAAATAACAGGTAAATGCAAACAATAAAAAAGCAAGGGTTGTAAGCTTGCTATCACATAAAATTCACATAAAATGGAATTTAGATGAAAAGCATGAAACAATAAGATAAAAAGGGTATTTTTAAAAAATGTCAATGGTACATTCACAATGACATTATAAAAGAGAGAGATATCCACCTATATCCTAAAGAGCATCACCACAAACTAGAACAGGAAAATATCAAAGAAAATATTGATAATGTGAGACTTGGATTCACCTTTCTCAAATACACTCTGGGAAGCAAGTATAGTAATCTATTCAATAGTTTTGCCCCCCAAAAGATTTGTATTTGGAATTTTAAAATACGGCTTTTCCCCCTATTTCTTTTTTTGTAAAATGCTTAATTTCAATAAAAATATGCCAATCTTCAGAATAGTGAGCAGTACCTTTTCCTAAGTTGCTTCTTTGCTTTGCACTCTTCTCATCCCTTCCTTCCCATATATCATCTACATTACCTTTTTTCTTGCTTCCTTCCCCACTTCGTGCCATTTACACTGGGCATGCAAAGAGAATACAGACTATCTTTATACAGACAAAACAGAATACTGTAATATCTTCTAAAATATTTTAAGTGGAGTTTCTCCTAAATCCCACACCTTCATTAGTACTTTGAAAATCACCTAAATCCTAATTTCAGGAGTTTCCTGAAAAGCTAGAACTCACTTGAAACTATATAAAGTATATTCCAGATTGAGTTAAAACTATCATTTCATATACAATGTCCTATCATTAGAAGTCTGTTGAAAATTAAATGGGAAAACTAAGATTTTCAACAAGTCATGTGGCATGCATTTGTCACAATGGATAAAAAACACATAAAAAAAGAAGGTTGGGGTTGTGGCTCAGTGGTAGCACACTTGCCTAGCATGCGTGAGGTACTGGGTTCAATTCTCAGCACCACATACAAATAAATAAAATAAAGATCCATCAACAACTAAAAAATATTTTTAAAAATACATAAAAGGAATTTTAAGTTTTATGTAGAATCAAGTGCCTAACAAAATTCCTGCTTTACAAAAAGTTTGAAGAATGGCATGATATGGTCACTAGAGCATTCTGATTAACACTATTTTCATTTAAAATTAAAGTGCACTATGAATGCACTGTGGCATGTACATGAACTAAATTTTCAAAAAAATTTTAAATTTTAGGAATGGGAAGATTTTATAATCTTCTATAAATACAATCATTACAAATATCAATTTTTACTTGAGTTATACTGAAATACCAATATGAGATGATTTATTATCTAAATATATGAACAAACCAGCTTTACTATGGATCAATCCTGAATATTTTCATGGATTTGTACATATTTTTAAAAATCAAATTTTGAAAAAAGCTTTACCTTCATGTGGTATTTCAAAGGATCCAAAAGATTGAATTGAATATTGCACTTTGGACAAGATCTTAGGAAAGGTACTCCAGTTTTATTTTGAGTTGAGGTATTTGAACCTAAAATAGATTAAGGACTTTAATGACTCAAATTCGTCTTTTTTTTAAACCTTAAATAACCACTAACCATTGTAAAATTCATCACAATTTCTAAAATTCTGTAAATAATACAATTTCTTTTTCATATGCCAGATTTCATACTTACCTGTTGTTGTTGATACCATAACCTGGGAAGATGCCTCTGAAGGGGAGTTATTTAAAGACAATGAAGATGAGGGATTTATTTCGGAAACACTTTCGCTGGCTTTTGGCTTTTTTGGATTAACACTGTTTACTTTAGAAGTAGAAGGACGTTTTAATCCAAAGGAAGATTGATCCATGTCTACAAAGATTTAAATAGTGGGAAAGATATTTATAAACACTTTAGTATAGACTATTACATAACATTACTACTAAAATAGCCTTATATTTAAAAATCACATAAAAATTACCTTGGGGCTAAAGGTAATATAATTGAATTACCGTGTTATACAAATGACCAAAAAAAAAATCATGCTGATAATTTATATAAATAAAAGGTAGAAACTGTACAAACAGCTTTTTTTTTTTTTTGGTGCTGTGGATTGAATCCAGGGCCTTGTGCATGCAAGGCAAGCACTCTACCAACTGAGCAACAGATCCAGCCCTGTATAAACAGCTTTTATGGACTATATATATTTAGCAAATTCATGAAATACATTTTATGCAGGAAAATTCTAAAGACACTTTCTTTTAAACAGGTTATCATGAAAGGAGTCAGGCCCAAAAATTCCAAGCCAAAAGAAAGAAAAATAAAAGCACAGAGAATCTCCACCCAGTACCACAAAAACAAAACAAAACAAAATCAAGTTCATATCCAATTTTCTCTAAGAAGCTTCTATGATCATATTGGACACAAGTTCAATAATCATGCTTCTAAACAAATACCACATACAAACATTCATAATTATCACTATAAAAAACAGTTTAAGTATTTAAAAACTTATGATGCAGTTTTCACTTATCACTTATGTAGGCCTCAAAAAAAAGCCATGAGATAAGCAATTTTATCTCCAAATGGCTCATTTCAGATCTAGAGAATGAATGCATTATGTGAGAAAAGTAAAAGTATCTATTTTAACGTGAGAAAACTGAAGTGTAAAGAGCTTAGGTGACCTGATAAAGGCAACAAAAATCATTAAAAAAGAGGCTTAAATATATATATATATATATATATATATATATATATATATATATATATATATATATTCCTAGCCAACTATAACAGCAGTGTTTATCATTCAGGGCAAAGTTCCACTCTCTGCAATATAATAACTTTTAAAGTAAGAATAGGAGTCACTGTCTTTTTGTGGGGGGGCGGGATACTGGAGATTGATCCCAGGGACACTTAAGCACTGAGCCACATCCCCAGCCCTTTTCATTTCTTATTTGAGACAGGGTTTTGCTAAGTTTCTTAGGGCCTTGATAAAGTTGCTGAGGCTGGTCATTTTTTTTTTTTTATTTCTGAGGCTGGTCTTGAACTTGCTATCTTCCTGCCTCAGCCTCCTGAGCTGCTGGGATTACAGGCATGAGTCACTGTACCCAGCTAGAAGTCACTGTCTTTAACCACTAGAAATTTTAGAAATTCAGACTTATTCTATAAATAAACAATGGGCTTTGTAAATTCAGATTTAAGACAACTATTTTATCTCCCTATTTATTTTGGTTCATGGGTATTTAACTAGATACCTAGACAGGTGAACATCAAACAAGTATTAAAAAAAATGGGAAAATACTTTGGGCACTAATATTACTATAAATTTTTAGTTTGGGTTTGATAAATGTTGTATACTAATTTGTTAGTAAAATGTTTTAACATAAAAAAAATTTTTGTGAGCTGGGTAGGGTGGCTCAGGCCTATAATCCCAGTTACTCAGTAGGAGGCTTAGGCTGAGTATCCCAAGTTGGAGGCCAGGCTAAGCATTTTAATGAAACTGTCTCAAAATAAAAAATAAAAGGGCTGGGGATATAGCTCAGTAGTAGAATGCCCCTGAATTTAATCACCAGTACTGAAAAAAATTGTCACTTTCTCTATTTAATGAAATATATCAATTTAGCTAATATAGAAATAGTAATTTCTTTGATTATAGAGAATTTTTCAGCTAGATAAAATTCCTTCACTGGCACAATAATTTATTTTGGTTAATGAAGAACTTCATTATGGCAGACAAAGAACTGTAATTATTACTCAATTAGAAAATTTTACTATTCCTTCAATGGGTATGTACTGAGTATCATGTGCAAATCACTACTTCTTTAGTTCTGTCACTTTATAATACTACTCTATGATGATATTTAACTACAATATCTACACATCATTCATTTGAACAGAAAGATACTAGTCTAATAAGGAATCAACTATACATTTGTTCTTATACTAATGGACTTGCAAATAATTAATACTTTATTTTTAAAAATATTTAGAGCATTAGAGGACTTCTTGAACTCACAGAAATTGTACCAAGGTTTTTAAACCCGTTGCTAGTTCCATGTGAGAATATGTTCAAAGAATACATGCTAGCAAACTTAATAGAAAAAATTCCATTATTAAATATGGTTTTACATAAAATCACCCAAGAAAGGAATTCAGAAATGATTAGCTCTAGCCAGATGTGGTAGCAAACACTCGTAATCTCAGTGACTCAACAGGCTGAGGCAGGAAGATCACAAATTCAAGACCAGCCTCACACAATTTAATGAGGCCTTAAGCAACTTACTTGAGACTGTGTCTCAAAATAAAAAAAGGACTGGAAATGTGGATTAATGGTTAAGTATTCCTGGGTTTGATCCCCAGTACAAACCAAAAAAAAAAAAAAAAAAAAAAGAAAAAGAAAAAATAAGAAATGATTAGCTCTATTCTTATAAAACACACAAAAAATTAACAAAATGTATGGACTTCAAGATAGAATTTAATTCCCTATGTATATTCATCATGCCTCCTTCTGTAATTTTTATTAAAAAGTGCTAAACCAAACCTTCCAAAATTTTTTCAGTATACCTGGGGACAGTGGTGTTGTATCCTGGGTCGAGCCAAACAATAAGACTGAAGAATCATCTGATTCAACTTGTGACGAATTCTTTGAAAAATCCTGTAAAAAGTTATAGATAAAATTTTGTTTCATAAGTTTTTATAATGGCAAATTTAATTGTGTGCCAACATAATGAAGAAAACCTTATTGATTAAATTACTATAAACTATAAAACAAAAAGGTAATTACTAGTTTCTGCCAAAATTAACCCTTATTGGGTAAGGTTATATGGGAACTCCTTGCATTATTTTTGTAATTTTTCTGGAAATTTAAAATTAGCTTGAAACTAAAAGTTGAAATTTAAAATTAATAATATTATTGGCAAAGTGGAGGTTATATTTTTAGTTGTAGTTGGACACAATACCTTTATTTTATTTATTTACGTGGTGCTGAGGATCTAACCCAGAGCCTTCCATGTGCTAGGCAAGCGCTCTACCGCTAAACCACGCGACCTCAGCCCAAAATGGAGGTTATATTTTGGTACAACTTTTCTTTCTTTCCCTTATATTCTATGTTTGTTTTTAAATTATTCTAAGAGACGATAAATACATTTTCTTTTTTCTTTTTAGTACTGGGGATTGAACTCAGGGACACTCAACCACTGAGCAACATCCCCAGCCCTATTTGGTATTTTTATTTAGAGACAGGGTCTCACTGAGTTGCTTAGTGCCTTGCTTTTGCTAAGGCTGGCTTTGAACTCACAATCCTCCTGCCTCTGCCTCCCAAGCTGCTGGGATTACAGGTGTGTGCCACCACGCCCAGCTTGGTACAACTTTTCTCTAAGAAAATTTTAGCAGTATCTTTCAAGGGCTTTCATAAGTTCATATCCTTTAATCCAATTATTCCACTTCTAAGAATTTGTGATATTCAAATGAAATGTTTAATGGAGAATTATTTAGAAAAGTAAGAAATAAAAGCTCATATCTGGTAATGGAGAATGGTTAAATAAATTAAATGATAGACTATCATTCACCATCATGCTTTTGAGAAATATCTTTTTCTTTTGACAAAGAAATATGTTCTCAATGCAGTGTTCAATGAAAAATGAGGAATAGGTTATCAAACCAATATTAATATGGCCCTGGTTATTATACTCTATATACCACACTAACCATGTACCAGAACAAAAGTCACACAACAGTATATCTTCTTTGTTTTCTAACCCCTCCCATATACATGACTTTTATAATGGGAATATAAAGATTTCGCTTGCTTGTTTTGTGCTTAGAAGTTGAGTTGAGTAGATTGTAAGAATTTTACTCTGCTACTGTTTTCTAATGATGTTAGTTTGTTAAGAAGATAAATATTAAGTGACCCAAACCATTCCATCTCTAGAATTTGAGGCATAACAGGCAGATTTCTGCATAAGCTTTTATATTTATTGTATAAATAATGGTTATACTTAATCTTACTGAAAGGTATTTTCTCTAAATAGTTGCACTTAAAAATGGAAAATATTCATTTCAATTTCCAAAAATAGTTCTCTAACTGAAGTTCTCAAAATAAAGTTAATATTTTAAACTGTTTCTGAAATGACAAATATGATCAATTAAGTACCATAATTTCAGAGTACAGACACATTATTTGACAAATAACTTGTTAAAATAATTCTCCAATTAGAAATTTCTTATGTCTCATAATGATTCAAAAAGGTATCAGAAGAGGTGATATACTGGGATTTAGAAGACCTGTCTATTTACTTAAACTATATAACTTTGGAAAATTCACTTCTGAGTTTCAAGTCATTTCTCTTTTCAACAGAAATAATAGCCACCAATAATTTAAAATGCATTTGCCTTTTTTCTTTCCTTTTCTTTCTTATTTTTATTTTTCATTTTTGGCAGTACTGGGGTTTGAACCCAGAGGCACTGTACTACTGTGCTATATCCCCCAGCCCTTTTTATTTTGAGACAGGATCCCATTAAGTTTGCAGGGATTACAGGCATGCCTAAACTTCCCAAACTGCTGGGATTACAGGTGTGCAGCACCATGCCCAGTTGTACTTGCTTTACTCATAGTACATGTATTATACTAAGTAGTTGTTACAATAATACTAATAAAGACCTTATATAATCTCCTATTTTATAAATAGGTAAGCTCAGGCTTAGTGCAGTTAAATAAGGTTCTCACTATAACTCAGCTTATTGCTGATGCAGTAGGTGGAATTAGAATCCAGGTCTGCCAAAATGCAAAGACTTTGCCCATAAACTATAGTGCACTGACTTTAAAAGTGATCCTAATCTCTCTTCCTGCCTCATTGTTGGGGCAGAGAGAATAAAATAGTTCAAAAAATTAAATAAAACTCTTAATAGGATTCTCAATTTATTTGAAAATATGTATCTATCATTTTCTTTCTTTTTCTCTCTGCACCAGGGATTGAACCCCAGGGTACTTAACCATTGAGCCATGTCCCCAGCCACATTTTTTTTTTTTTTTTTGAGAAAAGGATCTCACTAAGTTGCTTATGAGCTCACCAAGTTGCTGAGGCTGGTCTTCAACTCACATTCCTTTTGTCTCAGCCTCCTGAATCACTGGGCTTACAGTGTGTACTACCATGCCCAGCTGAATCTATCATTCTTAACCCTGGATGTACAATATAATCACCTGGAGAATTTTACAATGTCAACACAGTAAAAAAGGCAGGTTTCTTAGAGTCATGACAATAGCTTTAACCTCCTGGACACTTTAAAGAGTCTCAGAAACCTCAAGGTTCTGTGCACAACACCACTGCCTTAAGCAATGCTTTCATTTTAAAAAAAATATACTTAAATATACATACAGATTTGTGAATAGGCACATTTTTAAAACTCAGGGTTAACTTGGATCAAAATCCCATATCTAGCTCTGTGGCCTTGAGTGGATCATTTATCCTCTCTATGCCTCTTTCCTCAACCATAAAATGGGGACAATAGTGCCTACCTCATAGGAATGTTCTAAGAAAGATATATATATATATCATATATGATACATATATGTTATATGGCAATATCACAAAGAACTGTACATATTAACAGACCCCTAAATGGTATTACTTTACCTATTATGTTAAGTTTAAAAAACTGAAAAATGAAAGTATGTTCAGAATAAAAATCTTTGGAATAATTTTCTCAGTTAAGAATATCTGTTTACAATCTTAAGTTGATTTCAGAGAAGTAGAAGAATAAGCATCATTAAAGGCTGGGAAGGGTAGTGGGGAGAGGGAATAGTCAGAAATTGGTATAAAAACACAATTAGGGGCTGGGATTGTGGCTCAGCGCTAGAGCGCTTGGCTAGCACGGGCGGGACCTGGGTTCGATTCTCAGCACCACATAAAAAAATAAATACATAAAGGCATTGGGTTGTGTCCATCTACAAAAAAGATTCATTTTTTCTCTCTCTCTCTCTCTCTTTCCTTCTCTATCTTTCTCTCTTTAAAAAAAAGACATATACACATCTTTAAAAAAACACAATTAGCTAACAGGAATAAGTTCTGGTGTTTATAGCACAGTAAAATGACTATTAAATATTTCACTGTACATTTTAAAATAGCTAGAAGAAAGAATTTAAATGCTTCTTACCCAGAGAAAGGATTAATGTTTAAGGAGATGGATGTTAATTGTTCTTATTTGATCACTTCATGTTGTATGCATGTACTGAAATATCACATACCTCCCAAATATGTACAACTATGTATCAATGAAATAATATATTTTTTGGTACCGAGGATTGAACTCAGGGGTACTTGACTCCTAAGCCACATTCTCAGCCCTATTTTGTATTTTATTTAGAGACAGGGTCACACTAAGTTGCTTAATACCTCGAAGTTGCTGAGGCTGGCTTTGAACTCGTGATTCTCCTGTCTCAGCCTCCTCAGCCACTGAGATCACAGGCATGTGCCACTGTGCCCAGAAAAATAATATTTTTTAAAAATTAAAATAAAGGGGTTGGGGTTGTGACTCAGATGTAGCATACTGGAAGCACTGGGTTCAATCCTCAGCACCACATAAAAATAAATCAATAAAATAAAGGTATCGTGTCCTTTACAATAAAAAATTAAGTAAAATTGCCACAATACAATATTCATTACTAATTATACTTTTTTTTTAAAGAGAGAGAGAGAGAGAGAGAGAATTTCAACATTTATTTTTCAGTTTTCGGCGAACACAACATCTTTTTTTGTATGTGGTGCTGAGGATCAAACCCGGGCCGCACGCATGCCAGGCGAGCGTGCTACCGCTTGAGCCACACCCCAGCTCACTAATTGTACTTTTTAACTCATATTTAGATTGCATAGTTTTTAATACTATACCTATTTAAGCTACCTGATTTATTAACATGGTAGATAATTAGTTTTGTAGTTATTATTCTGGGTATTGGTTGAAGTATATCATAAAAGTGGTGACATTTTCTGAGGCAATTATACTTATAATGGAATGGTAACTAGCTATGAGAGTTCATAATTTTAACTTGGTATCTAGTATGTGTCCGAACCAATTGTGCATTTTCAGAAACACTTACAGGTTTAGATGTATTCTGAACAATAGCAGAGCTCTGTGAAGATTTAGATTCAGGATGAAATCTAGGCAAAGCAGTCACTGGATTTGATGCTGGGTCTTTGTAGTGTTGACTTGTAGACTTGAATAAACCAGGAATACCTATATGTAAAATTATACCATAGATTGAATATATTTCTACATAATCAATTCTGTCAAATTACTTTATTTTAATGTTAAAATAGTACATTAATACTGTACCTGAATTGAGTGAGTCATTTTTCATTCCCTTTGAAGATGAGCTGGAATTACCTCTGTTCAAAATATCTATAAAAATAATATTTATTTTAAAATTCATTATTTTAATGAAATAAATTAAAGTAATAAAATTTTTCCAAAAGTATATCCATATATAACCAATAACAGAAATATATTTCTTTCCCTTAATAGTGACAAGATTGTGACTAAATACAAGACCTTCCTCAATCTCTATGCCACGTTTATTTTGCTAAATGCCTAGAAGTTTCATTAGGGGTGAGCTGATTGGATTACTCAGCGCTTGATTACTCAGTACCATTACTCTTTTTTGTTTTGGTACCAGGGATTGAACCTAGGGCTGCTTAACCAATGAGCCACATCCCCATCCCTTTTTATTTCTTATTTTGAGAAGGGTCTCACTAAGTTGCTTAGGACCTTGCTATTGCTTAGGCTGGCCTAGAACTTGTGATACTCCAGCATCAGCCTCCTGAGTCACTGATATTATAGGTGTATACAGTACCATTACTCTTGAGTTCTAAATAAGAATTCTTTTTGGTACTGGGGATTGAACCCAAGGGTGTTTGACCA
Organism: Callospermophilus lateralis; assembly: GCF_048772815.1. Lineage (NCBI taxonomy): Eukaryota > Metazoa > Chordata > Mammalia > Rodentia > Sciuridae > Callospermophilus > Callospermophilus lateralis. The sequence goes on from NC_135325.1 coordinate 105,731,288, forward strand.
GTGAGCTACTGTCCCAGCCCTTTTAATTTTTTTTTTTAACTTTGTGAGACAGTGTCTCAATAAGTTGCTTAGGGCCTTGCTACACTTGCTAAACTTGCTAAACTGTTGAGTCTAGCCTTGAATTTGCAATCCTCCTGCCAAAGCCTATAGTCAGTGGGATTACAGGCATGTGCCACTGCACCCATGTGAATAGGAAATTTTCCTTTTTCATCTCCTAGTAGAAAAGAACCAAATCTATAACTAAAAAGAACAAAAAAAAAATGTAGGAGGCAGGTTAGAGTTGGCTGGCAGGCTGTAAACTGCAGGCCCTTGTTATAAGGATTAAAGACTATGTTCAATAGAATATTAAAAGTATTCATTCAAAAAAGAAAATAACTTAATCTCACAAAATAATTATACAAATTAAAGGGTCACACAAAGGGTTATTTTCTGATCACTACAGAACTTTTCCAGGAAAATTGACTTCTTTGTTGATTCAAAAAACTTGGTATTGTTTTCATTCAGAAATTTCAAGATAAGTATTTACTCAAATGATTAAAGAGTTATTCCTGCTGGCCCAGTAGCACATGCCTGTAATCCCAGAGGCTTGGGGGGCTAAGACAGGAGTATTGCAAGTTTAAGGCCAGTCTCAGCAACTCAGTGAGATTCTGCCTCAAAATAAAAAATAAAAAGGGCTGGGTATGCAGCTTAATGGCAAACTGTCCATGGGGTAAATTCCCAGTATCCACTCCCTCAAAAGAGTTATCTCTACTTTTTCTGTGGTTGGGAGTCTACTGAATACAAACTTTTAGTACCTTCCCTCCTGCACTTTATGGTACTTCTACGTAAACATTTAGTTCATACTCCATTTGCTAAAAGTATTTTATGATTTATACATAAAACACCAATAAACTTATTTACATTTAAATTCTGAGTTAATAATTTAGAAAAGAAACTCCACTGTTGTCCAATTCCTTTTTTGTTAGAATCATTTAAAATGAATAGACACTATTCTAGTTCAGTGCTATTAATAGTCGTCTACAATTGACTTGCTGTAAGATGGGTGTAGCCAGAAGGTACATATAGCACATGTAAGCACACAGAACAGAGACTGTATAATCTTGCAGTGCCTATACATTTTATAGCCATGAATCAAGATGATACTTTGATGAGTCAGTTGCCTATATGTGAGAATCACTATAACACACTAACACAAACTTATTCAGTATATTTTGATATTTTAAGCAAAGCATTCCAAATACTTCATTTTCTGTACATCTGGGCTGAAGGGAGAAAAAGAAAAAATCCAGACTACTTGGCTCCATTAATAATTAGCATTTCCCACTTAAAGAGAATGAAGAGAGAGCCTATAGAATGGGAGAAAATCTTTGCCAGCTACTCTTCTGACATAGAATTAATATCCAGAATATATAAATAACTCAAAAAAATTACCTCCAAAAAGAGTCCACAAATAACCCAATCAATAAATGGGGCAAATAAACTAAACAGACACTTCTCAAAAGAATAAACATAAATGGCAAAGAAATATATTAAAAAGTGTTCAATATCACTAGCAATCAGGGGAATGCAAATCAAAACTACACTAAAATTTTATCTCACCCCAGTCAGAATGGCAGTCACCAAGAATACAAATAATAACAAATGCTGGCAGTGATGTGGGGGAAAGAATACTTAAGACACTTGTGTGATTGTAAATTAGTATAGCCATTATGAAAATCAGTACGAGGTTCCTAAAACGATAAGAAATGGAATCACCTAGTGATAGGAATGACCCAGCTATACCTCTTCATATTTATCCAAAAAATTAAAGTCAGCATGCTATAGTAATACATTCATACTCATGTTTATAGCAGCAGCACAATTCACAAAAGCCAAGCTACAAAACCAATCTAGATATCCAACAACAATTGAATGGATACAGTGGATATACTATAGAATTTTTTTTTTTTTCGGCCATTAAAGAACATTATGTCATTTTCAGGAAAATCGATAGAGCTTTTAAAAAAAATTAATAGTTGTAGATGGCCATCATGCCTTTATTTATTTTTTTAATGTGGTGCTGTGGATCAAACCTAGTGCCTCACACATGCTAGGCAAGTGCTCTGTCACTGAGCTACAGTCCCACTCCAAGCTTGACAGCACTATGCTAAGCAACATAAGCCACACTCAAAGCCAAAGGTCAAATATCTTCTCATATGTGGAAGCCAGAGAGAAAAACAGGAAAAAAAAAAAAAAAAAACGGGTGGAAGAGAGGAATCTCATGAAAATAGAGGGAGACAAGCAAAGTAGAGGAAGGGTACCAGGAGTACTGTGGGGTGTGTGCTGGTGAATAAAACTGACTAAATTATATTAGTGAATAATAAATCCCACTATAATAATTATAATGTATCCATAAATAGTAGGAATTCTAATCTTAAAAGGCCTATAATGTTGTCAAGTGATCTTAATCCTTAGTTAATTAAATTATTTTTTTTTCTCACATATGATATTTTAACCTCTCACCTCCTTATTCCCATCCCAACCACATCCCCATCAGGATTATCACAAGTTCTTACTAACCTTTACCCTTCTTCTCATCTCCAGTTCCAATAAAAGAACATGTAAATCAAGTACATTAATGCAACCAAAGGTTTTTCCACTTGAAACAACAGACATTTTATGAAATTTCACTGAAGTAAATACTTACTTGAAATGGCTGGTTTTGAACTTGATATCTCTCCAACAAAGATCAGCTCATCATCATCATCTTCATTCCGAGCTTCTTCTACTTTCTTCTGCCATGGTTCCAGCTCTTCTTCTTCACATTCCATGAAGAGTTCTGCCATTTTTGAATTATCTAATTTTCAAGCAGAGAGAAACAACTCTTATTTTCAAAAAGAAAAATACTTGGTTTTGCAATACAAAACATGCTATGTAAGATGTATTTTAATATATATAAAGCAATTACTAGATTGATATTTGTAATTAGTACATGGTAGCAAAAATAAAAAACTCAGAACTCAATCTGTAAGATCTAAATTAGTAAAAACAAAACTTGGCTAGGTCAATAGATGATAGAGAACAGTAGCCAATACATTTTAAAATCAAATCCAAAGTGAGTTTGTTATATGACTACGATATCTACAAAAAGGACTGTACCTAATCATTATCTGAAAAAAAATCCACCTATATTAACAAAAGGGAGATAAACTAAAAATATGAAGCAATAGGTAGGAAATACACTGATACAGATTCATGAATACTAAGCACAGAGCAAAGCAGGGATAAGGCCCTAGACTGAAAATAAGGACATTAATGAAGTCTATTCCATACTAAGACACATTAGACATTTCTCACTGGAAGAAATTAAGCAAATAACATACTGTGAATACCATCAGGCTGTAAGTTCTGACTAAGCACACAGAGGTCTTAGGAAGAATTTTAGTGTTCATTCATAAATATGGTTATGGGCTGGGAGTGGTGGTGCATGATCAGGAGGCTGAGGCAGGAGGATCACAAGTTGAAGGCCAGCCTCAGCAACTTAGCGAGGCCCTAAGTAACTAAGTGAGACCCTGTTTCTAAATAAAATACAGTAGAGGGCTATGGATGTGTCTCAGTGGTTAAACACCCCTGGATTTACTTCCTAGTACCAAATAACACACACACACACACACACACACACGGACAGCCAATGAGCACCAGAAATGTGAAGAAAACCTACTATGTGAAAGACCCAAGCAACAAACCACATGAAAAGATCTTAAAGAAAAATAGAGATAATACAATGGAGAAAACAGTAAAGAGAATATAATTAGCATCTTTAGAAAAAATATAACCAACAATAAAATCCAGGAAAAGATTAAAAATAACACAGCAAAATCCATTACAAAAAACCCAAATGCCAAAGTTGAGTAAATGTGGAACTGAAAACAAAATATACACATACATTAAATAGAAAAGTCAAGATTGTTATAAAATTAATTTCAAATGTACAACATTCATCTAATAAAAACTTCACCAAAAGAACAGAGAGAAAGGAGAGGGGAAGGAATCAAAGAAAAATACAAGAAAAATTTCCAGTTCTAAAGAATAAAGGGGGGGTGGGGATGTGGCTCAAGCGGTAGCGCGCTTGCCTGGCATGTGTGCGGCCCGGGTTCGATCCTCAGTACCACATACAAACAAAGATGTTGTGTCCGCCGATAACTAAAAAATAAATATTAAAAAAAATTCTTTCTCTCTCTCTCTCTTAAAAAAAAAAAAAGGGCCCACCATCAAGCAGCACAAAGATCAGGAAAAAAATACTCTGAGGGACCTATGAAATTTCAGAATGATGGAAATAAAACCATATCCTAAAACTGGGGTGGAAGGAGAATAAAGTTAAAATAATGGTTTTAAATATCATGGGAAAATAATTTTCTAAACTTAATCTTTTCATCAAGCATGAGATAGATATTCTTTTATCAAGAATAAAGACCAGCAACATCAAAAAAATTATTTACCATTCTCTCCTCTTCAGGAAGAATTCACCAATATATGAGATTTAAGAAGAAGGAAAATGAAGTATGCAAAAAACATTACATTCAACACAATACAAAAATAAAGGAAAGTCCTGGGAAAATAGTTTTTTGTTTGTTTTTCAGTTCTGGAGGTAGAACTCAGGGCCTTAAGCAGGTTAGGCAAGTGCTCTGCCATTGAGCCATATCCTGGTACAATCAGGATAATAGTTGTTCAGTACTGAGCAACCACTCACAGTAAATAAAGCAGAACATTATTTCAAGAAGGTTTGACAATCTTTCGTGCAAAAAGATTAAATATTAAATTGTTAGATTATCTGACAAGTTTTACCATGTAGAAAATCTAGTTAAAAGGCTATGGAAAGGTGTAGAAAGACTTTGCTATAGAGTTTAACAAAAATTTAAAGGCTAAAAATATTTAATTGCAAGATATGGAAAAAAAGAGAAAAGAAAATGTATCCAAAACATATTGATACCATGGTACTATGCTCATCAGTGAACAATATTTATTATGGTCATCATAATAAAAATACTGGACATGATTTAACTAAAAATTTAGATATAACTGAGAAATGGTTGGAGAGAGGGCTAAAGTGTACGAAACATGAAATTCTCACCTTCCTTTACAGAAAATCACTAGATAATGGCAAATGTGTGATTTAAAAAGAGTTTTATATGTATATGTGATTTAAAAACTGAGAAATATGGAAATAACTATTGGAAGAATAGCTAAACAATTGAAAGTAGACGCCTTAAGGGGAAAAAGGGTGGTGTGTGTGGGAGTACACACATGAATACACATACCTATCTCTACCCATACTTTCTTCAAGAAATTGTGGTAATGGCCAGGCACAGTGGCACAGACCTATAATCCCAGCTACTCAGGAAGATGAGGCAGGAGGATTGCAAGGTTTGAGTCCAGCCTCAGCAACTAGCTGAGACCCTATCTCAAAAAGTAAAAAGGGGTGGAGATACAGTGCATGTGCGCACACATACACACACAAACACACACACATACACACACAAACTGTAGTGACACAACTTAAAGCCTTTTCATATTGTATGACTTACAAGAAACAACTAATAAATAAAACAACTTCAGGAGTCTGGCTTATACAAGGATATATTTATCTTTTAAATGTCATAATTTATAAAGGTAATAAATAACATTAAAATAATGTCATTTTAACTTTTATTCCAAAATGAAGACTTTTAAGGTCATGCTTTAAAAGTCATTTATAAGCAATGATTTGGGAATAGCCACACACACACACACACACACACACACACACAAATCTTACTGATGCTATCTTTTTTTAAATTTAATTTTGTTTTATTTTAATTTCCCCTTCAATTCAGGTATTTCACAAAGTACTTGTGTGCATGTGCTTTCACACATGCTCTCTCCCTCTCTCTCCTGTGGTTACTGGGCTAAAACCCCGGGCTTTAAAGATGTTAAAAAGCAATTGCTCTTACCATTGAGCTATACCACCAGCCCACAAATCTTTTTTGTGTGTGTGGTACTAGGGATTGAACCCAGGGGTGCTTCAGCACTAAGCTATATCCTCTGCCCCTTTTATTTTTTTTATTTTTTATTGTATTTTTTTTAGTTTTAGGTGGACACAATATCTTTATTTTATTTTTATGCAGTGCTGAGGATTGAATCCAGTGCCTTATGTATTCTAGGCAAGCACTCTACCACTGAACAACAACCTCAGCCCTCATTTTGTATTTTCTTTTCTTTTCTTTTTTTTTTTTTTTTTTTGAGAGAGAGAGAGAGAGAGAGAGAGAGAGAATTTTTAATATTTATTTTTTAGTTTTCGGCAGACACAACATCTTTGTTTGTATGTGGTGCTGAGGATCGAACCCGGGCCGCACGCATGCCAGGCAAGCGCACTACCGCTTGAGCCACATCCCCAGCCCCCCTTTTATTTTTTGAGACAAGGTCTCGGCTAAGTTGGTGAGGCTGGCCTCAAACTTGTAATCCTCTTGCCTCAGCCTCTTGCATAGCTGAGATTACAGGCATGCACCACTGTGCTTGGCCTTAGTCCACAAATCATTTCTTAACATAAAGTTGTTTAATGCTTAGTATTTCATCTACCCCCTTAAAAGAAAATCACCATCCTATCTTCTCAAATATAATCAATATTATGAACTGACCCCTACTTTTCTAAATGATACCTCAAAACATTACATACAATGTTCTAAGTTAAATAATTAAAAGCATAATTAATGGTTTAGCACTTATATACTCTGAATATTTGAAAATACCACCCTCATTATGTTCCTTGGAGCTCTCATTCCTATTTCATCTACCTAGAATATCCTTTCTCCTCACATTATACTGTCCACATCATTCAAGTACAGTGGAAAGAGCATGTACTTGACATAAAACTGAACATAGTAGTTCCCTCTTATCCACAATTTACTTTCCATAGTTTGAGTTACCTGTAGTCAACCATGGTGTGAAAACACTAATGGAAAATTCCAGAAATAAACAATTCATAAGTTTTAAATTGCAATCTGTTCTAAGGAATATAATAAATTCTTACACTTTTCTGCTGTTCTTTCTAGAATGTGAATCATCCCTTTGTTTAATTTATTTACAACTATATATACTATCTGCCTATACTTACTTAGTAGCCATCTTGGTTATCAGTGGTAACACAATAGTTGTGTTCAAGTAACGCAAAAGTTATAGCCACAGTGCATTGTAAGTGCTTAAAGATGGAAAAGGCACTAAGTTATAGGGTTTGGTACAATTTGGCTTCAGGCATCAGCTGGGGGTCTTGGAACATATCCCCAAGAAAACTGGTGACCACTATAACATAAATCTTCACTGTACTACTTCTAGCCATGTGAATCTGGAGAAACTGCTTGAGCCTCTTTCTCCTTACTTCTAATATGCCTACAATATCTAAAAGAAATGATAAGAGAGATTCAGGAAAATGCCACATGAAATACCTAAGATACTCAAAAAATATTAATCCCCTGCCCTTTCAGTTCAATTATAATTTGCTCAAAAAACCCATTAGACCTATTTTTCTTCCACCTCTTACTATACCGACGATCTATGTCATGCAATTCAAGGTTTAGTATGTATGATTTCAATTTTCTCACTGTTTTTAAATGTGTTGTAATTGTACATGTTCAACTAAAATAAGCTCCTTCAGAGTAAAGAACACATTTTGTTCCTTTGCACTTCCTCCAATATTCAGTAGTCTATTTATTGGATATGTACCAAGCCCTTAATCTACAGGCTAAGAAACTTGGTAAACTCAGGCAAAACCAAATGTGAAAAAATGAGGTTGACTCATATATACTGATAATTTTAAAAAATCATTTCTATACTCATTGATATTATAGTGATACCATGTAGACACAAAGGTTTTTCCTCATTCTTTTTAACTAGGTGCTGCCCTTGTCAATATAGTCAAGATGTACTGTTAAGAAGTTACATAATAGCAAGTACAGTATGATCTTATTTAGAAATTTATTTTTTGTCTATAATTTATTTTTGTGGTTTATGTACACTAAACCTGTAAATTATCTCTGGGGATAAGGAGGAAACATTTCATTTCTACTTTACTTTCATTTTTATTGCATAGTATTCATTTTGACTATTAATATGTATTACTTTAATACATTTAACTATTTTTATTTTTAACAAAATATGCCCACTTATCTCTCAACTTAACTCCTTAAGAAAGGTTATCAATACAAAAGTCATGCATACTAGTATCAACTGCAGCAGCAATACTTACTTTTTTGTTGAAAAGAGTTGTCGTCATCCATCAAGTTGCAGAGTCACCTAAGAACAAACACATGACATCAATCAATTTTATGAGTCACTTTAAGTAACACTAAATACTGAAATATGAAACTTGATTCAGAAATCTTTGGGTCTAATTTCAATCTCCAGCAAACTCATGTGACATCAGGCAAGGTAGCAAGTTAGGTCTCAGTTTTCACCCTAAAAAATAGAGACCTACTATTAGAGTGGATTTTGCTTAATTAAATGTACATGTACCTAATCTTTTTCTCCCATAAAAGCTTACCTTTAGAATTTGGTTATGTTTAATATACACATGTAACTCACTTTGTATAATTGACTCATTCATGAATGAATGCAAATTTATTGAATAAAATGCTGAATGTTTTATTAAATTACAAATAAATTTTAGACAACTTTATATAAAAATGAGTAATTATGCTGTAATATATGTTTTGTAAATCTGAATTTTGAAATGCTAAGTGACATTTATATTTAACTGCTATCTCTTCTTCACATTTCAGGGAAAATGCTATTGTTACTAAAAAAAACCCCACATATTTAAATAAGTTTTCATTTTATATAATTTTTTTACTTCTTGTTAACTCTTACTGAAAATAACAGAAAATGAGTTGGCTACATTTCACCATAGATTAATTCATTTAATAAAACTACTCATTGCCTTCTGTGCTCAGTGTAATGTGTTAAGTTCCAGGGAAAACAACCAAGAAGAATCAGTCATAGTTCTAGGGAAAAAACAGATGAATAAGTCACAGTCCTTTTTTTCAGAAGTTTACAATCTGTCTAGAATTATTTGGGCTTTTTTATTTTCAGTGCCGAGGATCAAACCTAGGCCCTTACAAATGCCAGGCAAGCACTCTGCCACTAAACTACACCCCCAGTCTTAATTGGATTTTTAAAACAGCTATTACATTAAACACCAAAAACGTTTGAATTGGTTTATTTAAAGTAAGAATTTTATTTTGAGTTGTATTCTGAATTCTCATACACATAACATATATTCTACATACAAAATATTCTTTTTTTAAAAAAAAAAAAGCTTTCATTTACAAAACAGAAAAGATCAAAACTAGGCATCAGAAATCTAAAGTAGCAAGATAAACAGAGCTAATTCAGTCTTTACATTTGTCTTTATCCTCAGATTTGCAAAAATATACTTTCCCTAATTCCAAATTACCTGGCCTAAATCCCAAGAAAAAGATATTACTTTAACTCCAGAAAAAGTTACTGGCATAAATATCTGATTTTCTACTCTAAGAGTGAATTTTGTCCTTTAATAAATTTCCTTACTTCTGAGGCCTATTTAGTCTCTAACTCAACTATTTCATTAGTTCTTGTCTCTAAACTAGAATTAAGATAATACCTATGTCAATTAAATAAATATATGACAATTCTTGCTTAACATTAAAGGACACAGCATGTATTTTAAGGGTCATAAGTGCACAGTCTGCAAGACTCAAATAACATTTTTATTAAATTATCATAAATATGTATTAGTATAAATACCCTAAAATTAACACTAAGTGTGTAAATAGTGTTTATGAATAAGTCATATGCACTGCATGTGGCTACAGAGATGTCTTGAGGCCCGTAGCAGCCACCAGGGAACCTCAATTGGTACATTCATAAATACTTTAAAAAGTCAGAAATCCTCAGATGCTATTTGAACCATAACTTCATTTTAAAGTTGTGTTATCCAATGAGGTAGCCACTAGGCACATGTGGTTACTTAAATTTAAATTAATTAAAATAAAAAATTCAGCTCTTTAATTACTCTAGCCGCATTTCAATTGCTCAAAAGCCACAAGCAGCTAACTAGTGGCTACTGTATTGGATAGTGCAGCCACAGAACATTTCCATCAGACAAGTCTAAAGGATCACTGCCATATTTAGTTTCAGTTTAAAAAAATAAACAAAAAAATTTCATAGATTCCTTTGGGGAAGAATTGGAGGCCATAAAAACCTCTCAAGTAATCACTTTATAGTTGTAGTGGCAAGGCAAAAAACAATATGGGGGATTAAGTCAGCTGTTAGAGAAATGGAATTTTCAGCAAAAATATGCACTGGGGATCTTAGAGCTCCAATAATAGCAACTCCAGAGGGTCTCTACATTTGCAACTAGGAGTTCTCAAAAAGGAGGAAAGAACTTTCCATTTCAGCTACTGATTCAGGTAAATAAATATACCCATGTTTAATATATTTTTCTTATGGAGAGAAAATGAATTCAAAGTAATGACATACCTCTTGAACACAACCCATCAACCCATTCATTTTGGGGGGTATTCTGTATAATTATAATATTTAGTTTTTGGTTTTTGCTTCAGTTTTTTTTTTTTTTTTTTTTTTTTGTACTGGAGATTGAACCCAGGGGCTCTTTACTACTGAGCTATATCCCCAGCCCATTTTATGTTTTATTTAGAGACAGGGCCTCACTACTGTGCTGAGGCTGGCTTTGAGCTTGTGATCCTCCTGCCTCAGCCTCCTAAGTCACTTGTATTACAGGCTGCTTTGGTTTTTATACATGTAAAATGTAACCATATTTTTAATTTTTTTAAAATTATGGATTAACATAATTCAAAAATTTTTTAAATTAAGAGGTATCACCTCATACTCACTGGGATGGCTGTAATCAAAAGACAGATAATGACAAGCATTAAAAAGAATGTAATAAAATTGGAACTCTCATACACTGCTGGCAGAAATGTGAACTGGTACAGCTACTATGGGAAACAGACAGTTAAACACATAGATATAAGGCCAAACAATACCACTCTTAGATTGACAAATAATAAAATGTGATACATCTACACAATGGAATAATATTTAGGAATAAAAAGGATTGACACATGTACAATATGTATGAATGTTGAGAACATTAGACTAGCTGAACAAGACCATTCAAACAAACCAGATATTATATGATTTCATTTATAATGAAATGTCCAGAAATGTTAAATCCACAGAGACAGAGTAGAGTAGTGGCTACCAAAGTCTAATTAGTACAGGGTTTCTTTCTGGAGTGATGAAAACGTTTTAAAGTTGATTGTGGTGATGCTTACAGAATTTTGTATGAAAACCACTGAGTTGTACACTTTAAATGGGCAAATTGTATGTCATATAAATTATATTTAAATAAGGGTATTAAAAATAATAAGATAGTAGCAGTTAAGACTAGGAGTATTGGAGTCACTCTGCACAGAAAGAGTACTTAAGAAGCCAACAAAGAGAATAGTAAAGCTGTAAGATTTGGGGGTAAAGAAAGCAAAGAAGTAAGATATGGAGACATTTAAGTCTTAATAACATTTAAACACCTGAAGCTAGTCATATTGGAAGCAAATTATCAACTAAGGGGTTTCAGTTAAGAGAGGAAAAAAATTAATCATTTTCAGTTTACTTCACTTCAAACTAGATTTCAGCATTTTTATTCAAGAGTAAAAAATACATTCACCAATTGTTTATCCCAACATTTTTTAAACCAAGGTCAACAGATCGCTGGGGAAAAGATATACTCCAGATAGTACAAAATAACTCTATTAACAATATAATTGTTTTTGTTTTGCTGTATATCTAAAAAAATTAACATAAACGTTCCCTGGGATCATCCAGATGACCACCTTATAACTAAGCCTGACCACAAAATATTAGTACTGATGTTTATATCTGTATCTACTACTGCATTGTCACTAAGTACTATTACTTTTATTGGTATGGCAATAATAAAATAACAAAGGGAGAGAATATCTAAATGTTGTATCTTCACTAAAAGAGCAAATTACAGTTATCTTTAGCTACAGAAATGAAGGTATTGAAATGGTTGAAATAGGAAAATCTTGCTCTTCATGATATAGATATGAAAAAAAAATCAATATAAATACGCAGTAACTTTATTTTAGCAAAATATATTATTCATTCAATACATTAAAACTGATTCAAATATTATTGATTTTGTAGTCTCAAGTGCTTATTTTGTTTTATTGTTGTGTAAGAACTCTGGGAATATTTTAAACATTTTCAGTATGGGGTGCCTTATGTTCTTATAATAGTAATTAACTAGTACATTACTCAAAACCAAGACATATTGGTTTATTCCTTGGTTCCTTGGAGAATTTCACTGGCATAAACAATTCAAACTTCCAAACCAGGTTTTGGGAACAAATCACATACAATTCAAGAAGGAAATATTCTCAAGAAGTTTTTATGTTGAGCAAATTATTCCAGATACATTTTGAGAAGGTATTTCTTCAATAATTTTGCTGGGTTTTTTTTCCTAATTTATTTACGTTTTCAATTTTGTCTTGATTTTTCATACTTTGTCTATTTAAGAAAATAGCCAGTTTAAACTAGAATTTAAAATTCACTAGCATAATATTTTGTGAAGTTGGCTTATATTTTAAAACATTTTCTTTTATATTAGTTTTTGGGATAGAGCACTATAATAAAATTTACTTTCTGCAAAATAATGTTTATATTATATTCTGGCTAAGGCCTAGCTACAGGAATGTAATTTTGGAGCAATTCACATGTAAAAGACATAACCTGGGGAAAAGACTGATGCACTATTATTGGCCTCTCAAAAGCAATCTATATAATAAATATTTTACATAATTTAATAACATATTCTATAATCACTAATTCCTAAAATAATACATGAAGCATGTATTATTAATTCACATTATATAGGAGTAAAAATTACAGGGAAAGTGTAAATGAAGTGCACTGAGCACAGGGCTTAAAAACCTCAATGGGAATTTTGGGTCTACCACTTTATGGCTGCCAAATCTAGGAAGCTTAATTAACTTTTTGAGACCTAGTTTCTCTATCTGTGAAATAAAAACAGGAGTACCTTCCTTGTAGTACAACTATGAATAATTTAAAGCATACGAGATAATTCTTGCAAAGTACTTTGAATTATTTTGCTTCATAATTCTTTATCTGAAGTTATAGCACAAGTGGAGTATAAGCACTAAAAAAATTAAAATTCAGCTGGGCAACGTGGTACATGCTTATAAACCCAGCACTTCTTTCAAGGCTGAGGTAGGAGAATCACAAGTTCGAGGATAGCCTAAGCAACTTAACAAGATCCTCAGCAATTTAGCAAGACCTTGTTTCAAAATAAAAAATAAAAAGAATTTAAAAAAGCTCTCTGGGTTCAATTCCCAGTTATCAAAAGAAAAAAGAAAGAAAATACCATCACAGATAATTATGTTTATGTAGATTATATCTGATATTTAATAAAGTCTACTGTAAGTTTATATAAATACTTTTAATGAAATATTTTTTTTAAGATTTTTTTTCCTGGCTTGAACCATTATTTTATTTATTTTTTATTCTAATTTGTTGCATATGACAGCAGAATGCATTAAAATTCATATTACACATATAGAGTACATTTTTTCATATCTCTGGAAATATTTCTTTTTAAATTTTAGTTGTAGATGGACAGATACCTTTGTTTATTTATTTTATGTGATGCTGAGGATCAAACCCAGTGTCTCACATGTGTGAGGCTAGTGTTCTACTGCTGAGCCACAACCCAGCCCCTAATGAAAATATTTTTAAAACAAAAAATATAGTTAGAAAAATGGCATTTACATTTTTGCCAATGTCTTTAACACTTGTCTTAAAAGAAAACTAGAAGTATTTCTAAATTCTTTTTTCTTTGGTACTGGGGATTGAACCCAGGGGCATTTAACCATTGAGTCACATCCCCAGCCCTTTTTAATATTTTATTTTAGAGACAAAATATTAGGGTCTCATTGAGTTACTTAGGGCCTCACTAAGTTGCTGAGGCTGGCTTTCAACTTGCAATCCTCCTGCCTCAGCCTCCTGAGCAGCTGGTATTACAGGCATGCACCACCACTGCACCAGGCTCTAAATTCTTATTATATATCTAAAAAGTTGTTTTCATTATTCCTTCATTTTTAAATGTAAATTATTAGTAAAAGACTTAAAAGCATAAAAAATAAAATTATAATGGTCCACTGGACCCAGTTGGTACATAGTGATGACTGTTTGTATGGATATACTGAAGGTGAAACACTCTTTAAAAGAAAACAACTTTGCAGAGAATGAATTTTTAAAAGACTGGACACATTTTATTCAAATTACTGAGAAAATCAAGTCTTTTTATGAATCATTACTTAAAACAACCTAACTAAAAACCAAATATTAAGTTCCTCTCCAAAGTAGGAAGACAGAAAAAGTATTCAGGGCTGTATGTCTAATTAGTGAATATAAACAATAAATATTTCTAATATCCTATCTATCACTTGTTAAAGCTATAGAATACTTTCTATTTACAAAAAATGTTATTCGATTTAGGATTTCCTCTTCCCAATTAGTTTAACAGCAACAAAAAATTCTTGGTGGGCTGGGGTTGTAGCTCAGTGGTATAGCGCTTGCCTAGCATGCACAGGCTCTGGTTTCCTCAGCACCATACACACACACAAAAAAAATCTTGGAATGGTTCTAAATGTCCTCCTGAAAAAAAGAAAACAAAACAAGTGGGAGGGAAGGAGGGTATGGAATTATAAAACCCTTGGTCTTTCCTTTCTCTTTCCTTCTAAAAAAGACAATGGTGCAGAGTAAAACGCTGGACTGAAAAATCAAGACTGGACTAGAGAATTTAACTGGAAGAAATAAATTAAACAGAAAAAGCTGAGATTTGGAGTTCTTCAGTATCAGAACTTTTTCAATAGGTTATTTTTCAACATGTTTGGAAATAATATTGAAATACTAAAAGGCTGAAAACATGGCATCTTAAAAATATAAAGGAGAAGGGAATTGAAATTGAATAATATTTTGTAGAATTTTTAAGGTGAACCTTCTCACTTACTCCACCCCACCCCCCACTCCCATAGAGCAGGGCATAATTTAGTGAACTGAGCATTGGATGAGGGTCAGAGACCACCGCTCAAGAATTAGTTCTGCTTCCAAACCACATAACCCTGCTGAATTCCTCTCCTTGAGGCTATTTTCTCACCTTCAAAATAGTTCTATTGGGGCTGGAGGCACTGGTTTGATCCTCAGCACCACATAAAAAAAAATAAATAAACAAAATAAAGATACTGTATCCATGTATAACTAAAAAAAAAAATTTTTTTTACATAGTTCTATTGCCAGGTGTGGTGACCACACACCTGTAATCCTAGTGACTCAGAAGGCTGAGGCAGAAGGATCTCAATTTCAAGAACAGCCTGGGCGACTTAGAAAGACCCTGTCTCAAAAAAAAAAGGGGGGGGGCAGGGATGAAGCTCAGTGGTAGAGTGTCCTTGGGCTGAACCCCCAGTATCACAAAAACAAAACACCCAGAACCAACCAACCAAAAAACAACAGTTCCATCAACACCCCACCTCAAAAAGGGCTTCAATGAAATATACACATATGATATAATTATAATAGAATTTGTACTGATAAGCAAACCCTGCCAGGCTGGGGATACAGTTTGGTAGGTCTGCCTTGCATGCATAAGGCCCTGGGTTCAATCCCCAGCACCACAAAACATAAAAAATAAATAAATAAAAAATAAAGCAAACCCTGCCTTCATAGGCTCAGTGTAGTTTCTGCTTGAGTCACAATTTGCACTGCAGCCCCAAAGCAGGACACCTCACAAATGCTAAGAGGATATTTTTGTAATTTAAAATCCCATTTCTAGGCTTTAAATTTATGTTTAATGACACTAAAAGATCTAAAAACTCCTAGTCCAAACCCTGAAACAATAAAGCCAAGAATTTATTTTCAGATTAGAATCTATGTACAAAACAAATATTTTCAAACAAAGAAAATTCCATGGATGAAGGTCTCCCATGCTTGTAGAAACTGCTTCACTTGACAATGTCCTCAAATTTCTCCTTAAAAAAGCATAAAAAGTTTAGTTAAGTTAATAGGAACTCCCTCCTCTTTATAGGTTTGTGAAGAAAACCTCGGAATGAGATAAATTTTTCCATCTCATTATGAAAAACCTGCACAGCTCACTGTTAGAAAACCGTGTAACTCCACGTTTCTCCTCCAGGCTCGTATCCTCTAGACAATAACGGGATGGAGCACGATTTCTATGACAGAGGAAAGGCAGTCCCTCCGGCAAGAACAAGGGTGTGAGCCTGGAATTACTGGTAACCTGGGTCGAGAGGAGGGAGATCCTAGGCAGTACGAAGGAGCCCTGATGCCTGAAAGTTCAGATGCCCCCTAGTATTTCCCACCATTGAACAGACTGGGGGGTGGGCGGGTCTCCGCCAAACCTTGGCATCAATCGTACAAAAGACCAAAGGGAGTTGTCTCCAGAAAGAAAAGCCAAAAGCAAGCTGGGGATGGAGAAACTCACAGGCCTCTGGTGGTGAGGGGGTGGCGACTGTGGCCCGCGCGGCCCTGTTCCAGTAGACAGCTGCCCGCGAGACCGCGACCCGCCTTGGGCGGCCAAACCTCGCGGCGGAGCAGCTATCTTTCCAAGATCCCTCCCCCTCTAAGGCCTACGCAAAATGGTGGCCCACCCGCCGTCGCGCCGCCAAGCCCATCCCCTCCCCCGCCACCTAATCAATACCGGATACCCGCTCCGCACCACGACCCTCAGCCCGCTGCCCTCAGAGCTGGGAAGCCAGGGCTGCCCTCACAGACACACCAGAGAGCCGCTGCCTCAGGGCACAGGCGGGGGCGGGGGCCGCTTACCTAGAGCAGTGCAGATCGGCCTGACTGGGGCTCAGAGGAGGAGGAGAAAGAGGAGGAGGAAAGGGAGGAGCGCGAAAATACTAGGCGACCGCCACAGCAACAACGGATGCCCCTGAGATTTTCAGCGCGCAATGAGCGCCCCAGCGAGTGCAGAGCATATAACGAAGCGCACTGCCTCATGGGTAGAACCCGCTCCGCCTCTGCACATCCGGGTACCTTTTCTAACGGTCTCTGGATGGCGGGTGCAAACATGTGCACCGCTTCACACACCCTCGAAGGCAACTGTGCAGGAGCCAAGAGCTGTAGGCTGTGGACCTTGGGCAAGGGGAGGAACTAACAGGGATGTCAATCTCCCCAATGAACCTGCCCTGCCCTTCAACCTCGGATAGCAGTCGAAAATTAGGGCTGCATATTGTCTCTGATCACAGGGAAATGCAAATTCTGATTCCTCCTTGTGTTGTGACTGCTAGAGGAACCAGTTTTAAAATCTGTACTTGACGCATCCCTCATCTTTTACCAAAGAAATGTAAGTCATTTAATTGGTAAATTTCACCAAGTTTGTCTTAAAAATTTACGTTTTTGCTTGACTCTGTTATTTTTTTAAAAAAAAATTATCTATTTTATTCATTTTAGTTGTTGATGGACCTTTATTTTTTTATTTACATGTGGTGCTGAGAATTGAACCCAGTGCCTTACACATTAGAGACAAGTGCTCTACCACTGAGCCACATCCCCAGCCCCTGTTATTCTTAATTCTGTCATAAAGGTGCCTATAATGATTACAAGAAGGTTAAGAAAATATATATATTTACCAGATAAACACTTGCTAAAATACTGCTTGCACATTTTCCCTCCTCTCTTTTTTTTCTTTTTTGCTTGTTATTTTTTGTCCCTCCCCCACCCCCTTTTTTGTTTGTTTTTTCATCTTTTTGGTTGGTTGTTTTGGGCAGCAGGGATTGAACACAGGAGCACTTTATCACTGAAATGCATCCCTAGCCCTTTTTATTTATTTTTATTTTTTATTTTGAGACATGGTCTAGCTAAGTTGCTGAGACTAGCCTTGAGTTTGTGCTCCTCCTGCTTCAGACTCCCAAGTTGCTGGGATTACAGTAGTGTGCCACCATACCCTGGCACATTTTCAAAGCATCGGGTTTTCAGCTGTAAAGAATATTTCCTCTCCCAATTTTCCTCATGAGGCCTGTGGCACTAGTGCTTCACTTTTCAAGAGTTACTCAGCTATAACTGTGGCTTATTCTTTTTTAATATTTATATTTTTAGGTGTAGATGGACACAACCCAATGCCTTTATTTTTTATGTGGTGCTGAGGATGGAACCCGGGTCCCGCCCGTGCTAGGCGTTCGCTCTACTGCTGAGCCACAATCCCAGCCCCTGCTTATTCTTTAACACATACACAAGTCCAGAAATTCACTGAATCCTAATGTTTCCTATTTGTGCTGGGTTTTTTTTTTTCTCCTCTATACATCCATTTGCTTTTGGCCCTAAAAATAAGCTTTGCAGGAAATGACAGAGAATAACCAGAATTAAAAACATAAAAAAGTTTCAAAACCAGGCAGACTAATAAGAAAGCTCATGAGCGTTCTCCTTTGGCACTTCCAGCAGAAAGTTTAAAACTGGCAGATGTCTCCCCAGCAGAGGCAGGATGATTTCAAGTTCAAAGCCAGCCTCAGCAACTTTGTGAGGCCTAAACAACTTAGCAAGAACTTGTATCAAGATAAAAAAAAATCAATCAATCAATCAAAAGGGCTGGGGATGTGGCTTGATAGTTAAGTGGGTTCAATTCCTGGTACCAAAAACAAAAAACAAACAACAACTGGCAGATGTCCAACATGCCTGACATTTTCTTCTGTGCAGGTGGAAAATGTAAAGCTTCAAGTCTCCAACTCACCCACCCATTTTTCAGGCTGGTGGGAAATTTAAACTGGCGAGTTTCCAATCTGCCAGCCATTTCCTTTATAATAGGCAGAAATTTTAAACACATTAATCTCCATCCCCACCCCCTAGACACTATAAAGGCCCAACTGACTACTTCTGCCTCTCTCAAGTCAGCCCAGACCTGTTTGCATGTCCATCTCACTACCTGGAGTTCCCTGGGTAATAAAATTTCTCTCAGAATCCTTGGTGAATAATAGTGTCAGGAGCCTCCACATCTGATTAAAATTAGGAAGCGGGAGGGCCCCGTAACAGAATAACTAGAAAACATTTATACACCAAAATTTCAATTTAATTTATTATTGTTTCATGAAAAATGTAACTGCCAAGAAGACCAGAAAACTCTAGTTAGCAAACTTTGTCAACAAAGGAGAAAAAGAAAAGGAAATCTACATGAGAAGCCAAATCATAATGGAAAGGATATCTGATGAAAATGGAATTGACACATGGGGAAACTGGGTGATTTCAACTTGTCTATCCTTAAAACTCCTTTCTGTGCTTGTAGAAAACTGATCTTTTGTTCTCTTGACTAACTAGCCATGTGTTCTCTTTTTTTCACAATTACCATTAAATAAAGATTTGCTTCTAAATAGCCTGTTGTGGTGATAATTTTTAAAATAATCATAAATTCACATAAAAATTCATTTCTTGCATATATTCAAAATACTGCATATTCATCATCACTATCTAATTCCAGAAAATTTTCATTATCCCCTCCAAAGAAAACCACACCCTATTAGTAGCCACTCTCAATTCCTTCCTTCCTCTATTCCCTAGCAGTGATTAATTAACTTTGTATATCTATGTTTTTGCTTATTCTGGATATCACATAAATGAAATCAATCACACAATATGTAGTTTTAGTGTCTGGTTTATTTCACTCAGCATGTTTTTGTTTTGTTTTGTTTTTTGGTACCAGGAAATGAAGGCAGGGACACTCGACCACTGAGCCACATCCCCAGCCCTATTTTGTATTTTATTTAGAGACAGGGTCTCACTGAATTGCTTAACATCTTGCTTTTGCTGAGATTGGCTTTGAATTCATGATCTTCCTGCCTCAGCCTCCTGTGCCGCTGGGATTACAGGTGCACACCACCACACCCAGCTCACTTAGCATGATTCTAAGGTAGATTCTCCCATGTTGTAGCACTTACCAGTGCCTCCTTTCTTTATATGGCTGCATAATATTTCATTGCAGAAATATATCAGTTTTTGTTTATCCATACTTTAGTTGATGGACATTGGGTTGCTTACACTTTTAACTATGATTAAAAAAAAGTCACTATGAACATTGGTATATAACATTTCAAAAAGCAGTTTTATTGAGGTATATATAGTTCACATACCATAATTCACACATTTAAAGTGTATAATCGAATGGCTTTTAGTATATTCATCAGTATGGTGACTATCACCACAGTCTATTTTAGAACACCTTCATCACCCCAAGAGAAACCCCTATACATTAGCTATCATACTCTACTTACATACCCTCATTCCCCAGTTATCTTCCAGACATATATAGCCACTAGTCTGCTCTTTGTGTAGATTTCCCTGTTTGGGATATTTCATATAAATGGAAGTATATAATGTGCCATTTTTTTGTGACTGGCTTCATTCCCTTGGCATGTTTCCAGGGTTCTTCCATGTTTCAACATATACTTCTTTCCTTTTTGTGACTGTATAATATTCCATTGTGTGGATTTAGCACATTTTGTTTACCCATTTGTCAATTAATGGACATTTGTATTGTTTCCATCTTTTGGATATTATAGATATTTGTGTGTACATTTTTGTATGCAGATATGCTTAAATTATTCTCTGTTATGTAACTAGAAGTGTAAATATTAGAATATGTAGTATTAATAATTATGATTAACTATTTAATGGACTGCCAAGCTTTTCCACAATGTCTGTGCCATTTTTCACTCCCACTAGGATTTATTAAGTTTGTAATTTCTCCACAACCTCACCAAAACTTTCCCTTTTTTAAAAAGGTAGAGCTGTTTTAAAATACCTTTATTTATTTATGTGGTGCTGAAGACTGAACCCAGTGCCTCACATGTGCTAGGCCAGTGCTCTGTCACCCTAGCCTCAACACTTGGTCTTTTTCATTTTTGTTTTTGCTTTTTTGGTTATAGCCATCCTAGTGGGTGTAAAGGGGAATTTCCTTGTAGTTTTGATTTGCGTTCCTCTGATGACTGATAGACTGATATTGTTGAACATCTTTTCATGTATTTATTGGCTGTTTGTTACATATTCTTTGGATATCTATCCAAATCCTTTTGCTAATTTTCAAATTAGACCTTTTGTAAAGAGCAGCATTAAGTTTACAGCATATCGAGCAAAGTGTACAGCAATTCCTGTATACTCTTTATCTCCCACATGCATTGCCTTCCCCATTATCTATAGCCCCTACCAGAGTGTTACACTTGTCACAATTGGTGAGCCTGTGCAATCTAGGATTGACACCCCAGAAATGATTAGTGAGCAATGCAAGAACACGGATAATCAAGTATTAACTTTGTGTGGTTTACACTGTCAAGTGTAGAGAGAATTTAGAGAAATGGGAAGTTAGAGCAAAGGGAAGTAGACATGCAAGGCCTGTGTTAAGCTGAGTTTTGACTAAGCAGGTTCTTGAAGGATGAATACAACTTGATAAAGCAAAGAAGAGGCATTTCAGATAATAGTAGGGAAATGAAGGAAGGTAATGAGACATAAATGAAAAGTATGGTTCTGTAAGACAGTAAGTGATCCATCTGATTAGAGGAGTTGTATATTAGTGTTAACAAATGCCAAAAGTCTTCTTTGATATAAGGAGAGCAACTTAGAACAGAGCAGGGAGGAAGAGCATGAGAAGAAGATTAACATTAAACTGGGATGAGAGGTGGGAGGGAAAGGGAGAGAGAAGGGAAATTGCATGGAAGGAGACCCTCATCATTAAACAAAATTACATATAAGAGGAAGTGAGGGGAAAGGGAAAAAAAACAAGGGACAGAAATGAATTTCAGTAGATGGGGTAGAGAGAGAAGATGGGAGGGGAGGGGAGGGGAGGGGGATAGTAGAGGATAGGAAAGACAGCAGAATACATCAGACACTAGTATGGCAAAAACATGAATGTGTAACCGATGTGATTTGCAATCTGCATACAGGGTAAAAATGGGAGTTCATAACCCACTTGAACCAAATGTATGAAATATGATATGTCAAGAACTATGTAATGTTTTAAACAACTAATAATAAAAAAGTTCTATCTAGGAGGCAGATTGAATGATATATCAATCATAATTAGAAGCATCATGTTCAAAAATTAAAGAAAACTTTTAGGAAACAAAGATATATACCAATTGCCTTTATGTGTAAGATTGCTTAATTCACCTCAACATTTTAGCCAGTATAATTATCGTCAAACAACCACACAGTGAATTTTCAGTGCTTTCTGTTTATAGGAGTAGTTTTCTAAATAAAAACTTCTTGCATGGATGAACAAGAAGTGAGCCACCTCCAAAGAAGCTTACCAACAAAACTGTTCATTTATTATATGATACTCCCACCGAGTCTTTTGTTTTTGACTGATGATGAAATGTCCAGGAACTGTCAGAGGGATTATGTTTCCAAGAAGCAGAATATAATGAAGGACTAATGAGAATCAGGGACTAAGTAAACACACTTTTCTTCACAGAGGTTTTATTTTCATGTGTCCTGCCACCTTTTTTTGATGGTGGGGGGTGGGTACTGGGGAGTGAACTCAGGGGTACTTGAGCACTGAGCCACATCCCCAGCCCTATTTTGTATTTTATTTAAAGACAGGATCTCACTGAGTTGCTTAGTGCCTTGCTTTTGCTGAGGTGGCTTTGAACTCATGATCCTTCTGCCTCAGCCTCCTGAGAAGCTGGGATTACAGGCATGCGCCTCTGCACCCAGAGCTGTCCAGCCACCTTTTAATTCAATGCTCACAAGTTTACTTTACAGGCACGTACTCCTAATGGGCGAATAATCCACCCTAGTTTATTTTTGGGGTCAAACCATAAAGGAGCCAATTGAGTAGGTTTTTGTTAAATATTAAATATGATTGCAGCAAGAAATTACAAGATAATCCTGGAACATCTTGTACCACAAGTTAAATATCAAAGGTCATTGGGTCAGGTCAAAAACTCAGGAGCCAACTTGAAGATTCTCCTGCTGCTTCAAAAGGGGGCAATTAGAGCATCAGTTGGAATAATAATGAAAATGGATTTAAATGTATCAAATTGAATTCAAGAAATTCTTCAGATTGATAATTTAAATCAATACTAGGGAATCAGTATGGTTTTGGAAACAAAAATAAAAGAATATAGCAAGTATTTAGTTCACTTTTCATTTACATGTTTTACCTCAGGGTAAACACATAGTTTAAAAAGGAACATTTCTCTTTACAGAAACATTCCAGCTAATAAATGAGGAACAAATGATAGAATGTCATCATTTTATTATCCCTAATGAAACAGTGCAGCTCAGACGGAATCTGCAAGTGTTGTTAACTTCATGAAAACATTGCCCTGATGCCTTGTGTATTGTACCACATATAAAGAGTTCTTCTAAAAAAAAATCAAACTAAAATCCCACCAAGCCTCTAAGTCTATAGAATGACTTACAAAAAATGCAGAGAATAAGTGACACAATCAAAAAACACAGACTATGGAAAGCTGCATAGGACAGACAACCCAGTATTGTGTCAATAAATTGAAAGAGGGAAGAGGCACTCTAGATTAAAAGACAGTTAAGACCTATCAAACAAGTATGGTATATGAAATGTATTTGGATCTCAGTCTGAGTAATCTAACTGTAACAAAAACATTCATGATACAATTGGGGAGGGTTTGAACACTGACTATTGTTGCTATTAAAATGTATTATAACTTGTTTTGTGGTAGTGGGGATTGAACCCAAAGCCTTGAGCATGTTAAGCAAGTGCTCTACCACTGAAGCTAGACCAAAATGAGGAAATAAAAGTGGGGAGGACCCCATGAAAATAGAAGAGAGATTAGTGGAGTAGAGGAAGGGGATTTAGGGGAAGGGAGGAGGGACAGGAAAAGGGAGGAATGGTGGAATGAAACTGACCAAACTATCCTGTGTACATATATGAACATATCACAGTGAATTTCACCTTTATTATACCTATAATGCACTAATTAAACAACTGTAAATAAATAGAAGAAAAACTAGCAGAATAGAGGAAAGGGAACAGGGGGAGGGAGGGAGGGAAGGTGGAAGTACTGGGGACTAAATTAGAGTAAATTATATTCCATGCTTATATAATTATGTCAAAGTGAACCCCAGTATTATGTATAACTATAATGCATTAATAAAATTTGAAAATTTCATTATAAAAATTACAGGTATAATAAAGTTATTATTATTACATTTTTAGAAGTATCCTTATTTTTTAGATATGAGTGCTGGATCTTTACAAATTTGTTTGATTTAAATTAATCAAAAAGTAAGGATGAACCAAAATTGGCCATGAGATGAATATTTGTTCATCTAGATGGTAAATACATAAGAGCTAATTATACTGTTGTATTCACATTAAAAAGGTATTATTTGGGCTGGGGTTGTGGGTTTGTGGTAAAGCGCTCACCTAGCAGGTGGGAGGAATAGAGATCAATCCTCAGCACCACTTAAAAATAAAATAAAGGTTATATTACCTACAACTAAAAAAAAGAATATTTTTAAAAAGGTATTACTTTTCATAAAATATAATTAGGCTGTAAAATTGTACTTAGAAAAAGTTCTTATTTTTTATGTTGAAATAAATATACATTATATAGGCATATGAGCATACAGAGATTAGAGGTATAAGAAAGTATAAAAAATTCCCTACTGTTGGTAGGATTAAATATGAAATATATTTTTTATTGGATTCTGTGTTTTTTGTTTATGGGAAACATACTTTTAATTGAGATCCAAAATTCATGTGCCATACAATTAACACTTGTAAAGTATACAATTAATTGCTTCTTGATGTATTCAAAATATTGTGCAACTATTACCAATCCAGTGCCAGAACATTTTCACTATGCAGAAAAGAAAACTCATGCCCATTAGATAGTAACTTGCTAACCTCCTTTTCTTTCCTAGTCATAAACAACTTCCATGAGAGTTGGTGTCTATAAAGTTATATCTATTTTGGACATTTCATACAAATAGGAGCATATAATATGTAGTCTTATGTGTCTGGCTTCTTTTAATTATCATGTTTTCAAGGTTCATCCATGTAGTAGCACAAAATGATACTTCATACCTTTTTATTACTATAATGTTTCATTGCATGAGTATAACTTTTTTTAAACATTTAATTTTTTAGTTGTAGGTGGACACAATACCTTCATTTTATTTTTATGTGGTTCTAAGAATTGAACCCAGTGCCTCATGCATGCTAGGTGAGTGCTCTTCTTCTGAACCACAACCCCAGCCCTGGTACATCTCCTTTTTGTTAGCCACTTGTCAACTGATTGACATGTGGGCTGTTTCAATTATTGACCACATTATCTTCCCTGAATGTGTTGAGGAAATATAATTTTCTTAGAACAGGGCTGCAGAGAAACAGATTAATTCAATTGGTATTTCTTTTTCCATTTTGAAGTGAACATAAATAATGCTCCTGGGTATAAATTATTATATGGACATATGTTTTCCATTCTCTAAGGTATACATCTTGAGTGGAATGGCTGAGTTTAAAGTGTTTCCAAAGCAACTCTACCATTTTACAATTCCACCATAATGCATGAAGTTTCCCAGTTCTCAATATCTTTTCCAACATTTATTTTATTTTGTTTTTGTAATGGGGATGGAAACCAGGGGCATCTTAACACTGAGCTACATCCCCAGCCCTATTTATTTTTTATTTTGAGACAGGGTCTCAATAAGTTGCTTAGGGCCTCACTAAGTTGCTGAGGGTGGCCTTGAACTTGTAATCCTCCTGCATCACTCAGCCTCTTAAATTGGTAGGATTGCAGGTGTGTGTACCTAGCTATTGTTCTTTTTTTTAAAAACTATAGCTAGTTTAGTAGGTGTGAAGTAGTATCTCATTGTGATTGTTGTGATGTGTATTTCAGGCATTCACCACTGTACCTGGCTACAACTTTTATGTTTTTATGTATCCTTTTTTTTTTTTTTTAAAGCTGGATCCAGTGGTACATATCTTTAATCCCAGTGATTTGGGAGATTGGGGCAGGGGGGTTGAAAGTTTGAGGCCAGCCTTAGATATTCAGAGAGACCCTGTCTCAAAATTTAAAATAAGAGAAAGGGTTGAGAATGTAGCTCAATGGTAAAGCATCCCTAGATTAAATCCCCAGTAATTAAATAAATAAATAAGCCTGGCATGGTGGTGTGTGCCTGTAATTCCAGCTACTAAGGAGGCTGAGGCAGGTGGATGGCAAGTTTGAGTCCAGCCTGGGCAATGTAGCAAGACTTTGGCTCAAAATGAAAAATTTTTAAATGGGCTGAGGATGTAGCTCATTGGTAGCACACTTGCCTAACATGTGAAAGGCCCTGGTTTCAATCCTCAGTACTGGAACAGCAACAACAACACATTAAAAGTTGTACATATTAATGGAGAACTATGTTATGTTTCCATACATGTATACTAAGTGAAATATTAAATCAGGTTAGACATATTTATTTCCTCAAACACTTCTCATTTTTAGATGAAAACTCTCAAAAAAACTTTCCTTTAGGTTTATGACACATACAATACATTATTGCTCTTTATATTCATCCTACTGTGCAATAGCACACAGAATTTCTTGTTCCTATTTAACCATAACTTAGTACCCATTGATCAATCTTTCTTCATTCTTCTGTCATCCTTTCTCAACCTTCTCTGCTCCACTCCAGCTTCTGGTAATCACTGTTTTTATGAGATCAACTGTTTTAGATTCCACATATGAGTGAGAATGTGTGTCACTTGTCTTTCCGTGTCTGACTTATTTAATTTAACATAATGATCTCTATTTCCAACTATGTTATTGAAGATGATGGGATTTCATTCTTTTTATGGTTGAATAGTACTCCATTATGTATGTTATGGGTTTGTTATGAAGTGTACCTTAAAAATTTATGGTTGAAGACTTGTTCTCCCATGTAACAATGTCCAGAGGTGGGGATTTGGGCAATTGATTGGATCATGAGGTCTCTAACCTCACTGATGGAGTAATCCATTGGTGGATTAATAATTTGATAGCATTAGTGAGACATGGTAGAAAATATTGGAAGTGGGGCCTAGTTGGAGGCATGCTCTGGAAGAATATATCTTGCCCTTGCTCTTTCCTCATTCTCACTCTCTGTTTCCCAACCACCGTTAGGTAAACAGCCTTCTTCCACCATGCCCTTCTGCCATGATGTTTCTTTCTCATCACAGGCCTAAAAGCAATGGAACTGAATACCCTGAAATCCCAAGTCAAAATAAATCAATCCTTCTTTAGGCTGTGTTTCTCAGTTAGTTTGTCACAGAAAAAGAGAAGCTGACTACCAGTATACATATTTTCTTTATCCATTCATCAGTTGTTGGACTTCTAGGTTGATTCCATATCTTGATTACTGTGAACAGTGGTGCAGTGAACATGAAAGAGCAGCTGTCTCTTAGACATATTGATTTCATTTCCTTTGGCTGTATACCCAGGAATGGGATTGCTGGATCATAGGGTAGTTCTATTTTTAATTTTTTGTCGATCCTCATACTGTTTTCCACAATAGCTATGCTAATTTATATTCCCACCAACAACATGCAAAGGCTCTCTTTTCTCCACATACCCACAAGCACTTGCTCTCTTTTGTCTTTTCAATAATACCAATTTTTACTGAGTTGAGGTGATAGCTCATTGTGATTTTTTTCCTTTTTATTGGTTCTTTTTAGTTATACATAATATTACACTTATTTTGACATGATTATAAAAGCATGGAATATAATTGATTCTAATTCAGTCTCCAGTACGTGAATCTCACCATCATTTTGGTTTTGATTTGCATTTCCATGACAATTAATAATGTTGAGTATTGTTTTCACGTACCTGTTAACCATGTGTTTGTCTTATGATTTTTTTCCCTCAATACTGGGGATTAAACCCAGGGGCATCTGCCACTGAGCTACCTCATCAGTACTTTTCATTTTTAATATTGAGACAGGGTGTCACTAAGTTGCCCAGCCTAATCTCAAACTTGCAATCCTGTCCCATCCTCCAGAGTTGCTGGGATTATAGGCATGAGCCACTATGCCCATCTTTTGTCTTCTTTTAAGAAATAACTATTTAGGCCTATTAAACATTTTAAAATCAGGTTATTTGGGGGAGGGTTGCTACTGAGTTTTTTAAGTTCCTTATGTATTCTGGATATCAACCCCTTGTCAGATGTTTAAATTTGCCAATTTTTCTTCCATTCTGTAACTTGTCTCTTCACTCTGTAGATTGCTTCCTTTGTTGTGCAAAAGCTTTTTAAATTTGATGTAATCCCATATGTCTATTTTTTGCTTTTGTTTCTTGTGCATCTGGGACCTCGTCCAAAAAAATCCTTGCCCATTCCAATGTTCTGAAGCATTTCCCCTATGTTTTCCTCTAGCATTTTCATAAGTTTTGGGGTCTTACATTTAAGTCTTTAATTCATTTTGAGGTGATTTTTGTAATCTGTGAGACAGAGGGTGGAGTTGCCATTTGACCCAGATTCCACTCCTATGTGTATGCCTAAGAGATCTGAAAACATACAATAACTTATCAATGAATATTCATAAAATAATATTCTTAATGCAAAAAAGTAGAAAAACAAAAAATGTTTATTACATGATGAATAGATTGGTAAAATAAGGTACACAATAGATGTTATTCAGTCATAAAAAGAATGAAGCACTACTACCTGCTACCACATGAACGAACCCTGTAAACATTATGCTATGTGAAAATAGTCAGACACAAAATATCACATGGGATCCTATTTATATAAAATATTTAAAAAGAGAAAAATATAGACAGAGTACTGACAGATTAGTGTTAGAATATAAAAATAATTGTCTTTTAAAACAACTGAGCTATAAATTACAGGCCTATATTTTACACATTCAATAATTTTTATTTCAGTTATAGGAATATGTGATCAATACTTCAGTTAATCATAATATAATTTAATCACCTCAAAATGAACCCCCTATAATTGATCACTTTAAAATGAAATCCCCTTATACTTTTTATGGCTATCATCTGTCATTTCCACCCTCTGTCCCAGCCCTAATCAACCATGAATCTCCTAGCTGACTCTACTTGTTTGCCTCTTTTGAATATTTATCACTGGAATCATACCATATGTGGGCTTCTGTCTCTGTATCCCTTCACTTAACATTAGCAAATTTCCTCCATGGGATAGCATGGAGCATTATTTCATTCCTCTTAATGGCTACATGATAAATATCCCATATATGAGTATATACCATTTTTATTCCATTCATCAGTTGGTGAACATTTGGGTTGTTAGCCCTTTTTGTGTATTAAGAATATAACTGAGATGAACATTGGTGTTCAGGTTATTGTGTGAACATATGTTTTCAGTTCTCTTGGTATATATCTAGAAGTGGGATTGATGAGTCATATGGTCACTATAGTTTAACTTTTTATTTGGTAACTGGATTAAACCCAGGGGAACTTAACCACTGAGCCATATCCCCTCCCTTTTTAATATTTTTATTTTGAGGCAGGGTCTCAGTAAGTTGCAGAGCCTCACCTAGTTGCTGAGGCTGGCTTTGAAATTGTGATATTCCTGCCTTAGCCTTCCAAACCACTGGGATTACAGGCATGCACCACTGCACCTGACAACTATGGTTTAACTTTGTGAGATACTGCTAAATCTATCTCCATTATGGCCACATATTTTTAATATTCTTTCCCATTTGAATGAGTGTGGAATTTCTACACATTCTTTTCAAACACTTAAAAACTTATACCTATTTTCTTAGGTATAACATGGTACCTCCTTGCGGGTTTAATTTGTATTTCCCTGTATTAATTGATTTTCTATTACTATAACTAAATACCTGAGGCTGGGTACTTTCTAAAGAAAAGGGTTTTGTTTAGTTACAGTTTTGGAGGTTTGAGGGAAAGGCCCTTGCATTTTCTGGCTGTGATTAAAGCCTTATGGTGGATGGCATCATGGAAGGAGCACAAGCAAGAGGGATCACATGGCAAGACAGGAAGTTAGGACAGCTGGGGATTGGCCAAGCTTGTTCCTTTTTAAAAATATATTTTTAGTCGTAGATGGACACAATATTTTTATTTATTTGTATGTGGTGCTGAGGATCGAATCCAGTGCCTCACACGTGCAAGGCAAGCATTCTACAACTGAGCTACAGCCCCAGCCCCAATCTTGTTCTTTTATAACAGCCTTCTTGTGAGAACTAACCAGGACTTGATGAGAATTTATCAATTTCTTCCCAGGGAAATGCCCTTAATGACCTAAAGACTTTTGACTACACCCTGCCTCTTGCAAGGTCCTGCTACTTGTTAACATTGCTACACTGGGGACCAAGCTTCCAACATATGAACCAAACCAAATAATCCCCTAAGGATTAATAGCACTAAGCATCTTTTCATGTATTTACTGGTCATTGGTTTACCTTCCTTGGAGAAATTCATATTATGTCCTCTGCTAATTTTTAACTAAATTGTTTACCTTTTTTAGGTATGATAATTATGTGAATATTTTACATAGTAGGCTCTTTGAAAATTATGATTTTTAAATATTATTCTCTTAATCTCTGTGCTGTCTTTTCACTCTCTTGAGGGTGTTCTTTGAGGCATAAATTTTTATTTTGATGAAGACCAATTTATATACTTCCTCTTTTCATGTTTTTGGTATACACACACACCCCCCACACACACACATATATATACATATAATTTTTTATTCTTTTAGTTGTTGATGGAACTTTATTTTATTTATTTATATGTGGTACTGAGAATCAAACCCACTGCCTCACAGGCAAGTGCTCTACCACTGAGCCACAACCCCAGCCCCTGTTTTTGGTATATTTAACAAACCACGTTATTATCCAAGATAATAAGATTTGACATCTATATTTCTTCTTAAATATTTAGAATTTAAATCTTATATTTAGATCTTTGATATCTTTTGAATTAATTTTTATTACCAGTATGAGGTATGGCATATAATCCTTCTTTTTTGCCCCTGGTACCCCCACCCACCACCCCCCCCCCAAAAAAAATCCTTCTTTTGCATGTAGATATCTGTTTCTTCAAGAACCATTTGTTGAAAAGACTATTTTCCCTCATTAAGTGGTCATGGGTTTATGGTATATTCACAAAAAGAATATTATTTATCGATAAAGTGGAAGAAAGTACTGATACATGCTATGATATGGAAGAACCTTGAAAATGTAATGCTAACTGAAAGAATCCAGACACAAAAGCCAATTATTATGATTTTTAAAAATATGATATATCCAGATTAGTCAAATCCATTCAGGTAGGCAGAAGATGAGTAACTCCCAGAGCATGGGTGGAGGAGTGAATGGGAAATGATTACCTACTGGGTATAAAGTATTCTGGGATCATAAAAGGAGTTGAAACTGCAGAGAGATGGTTGTTGCAAAGCATTGTGAAAGTACTAGATGCCATTGAATTGAACACTTCAAAATGGTTAATTGTTTAGGTGAATTTCACTTTTTTTAAGTTTATTTATAATTTTTATTTGTTTTGACTTAGAAACACTAACAATGAATTATTTAATTGAAACTATTCTTTTTTTTTTTTTAGTTTCCGGTGGACACAACATCTTTGTATGTGGTGCTGAGGATCGAACCCAGCGCCCTGTGCATGCCAGGTGAGTGCGCTACCACTTGAGCCACATCCCCAGCCCTGAATTTCACTTTTAGAAGAAATAAGCATTGTAGCAAGGTTTAGGGAAATCCATATCTAAAATGTGCAGAAGAGTAAATGTAAATACATTTTCTATAGGAAATCTCAGATGTGATATATTCTTGCTGGCTTTTCAAGAATCATGAGAATTCAACTGTGACTGGTACACCATGAACTGAAGGATTCAATTATTATTAAACTGATTTTTACATTGCATTGTGCCTGTTAGTCCCAGGTGGATAGAGATATTATAGGAAATATGCTGGTAGGAATAATATTTACCCATCAAAATGACACATGCAAAGGCTGTTTTAGAGCATGAAAAAAATTGCCTTTTATGTCAAATGATTGATAGATTTCATTTCAGCCCTCATTTTTAGTGTCTAATTTATTCACTGAATGGTGCAGAAAGATGCCTAGCAGCCCCAATCTTTAAGGAATTCAAAGTTTAACGAGGAAAAGAAAGTATAAAATAATCCATTATGGGCCTTAATAAATATGAAACCTTTTTACCAGTTAGTTCCCCACTGGAGTTGTCATGACTGTGTATTTGAGCAGATGGCTATTTCTTCCTCTGAATCAGTTGTAGATGGAGGGTGAAAAGTTGACTCTCCATTACTCTTGAAACCAAATACTAATCCACCACATCAGATTACATGCCTCCTCCTTCCCCAGGATTTCTGTCTAGCTCTACGACTGAGCTGTGCAATCTCCCACAGAGTTGTGGCATTTTACCACTGGAATGAGGCCTTAAAATTTATCTAATTCATCTGCCCATTTCATGCTTGGGCCTTTTGTTACCAAAAATGACCATAGGGCTTATATCAGTTAAAAAAACTAGATTCTAAGTAACAGAAAACTCTAATCTCTTTGACCTAATGAATAAATGTAGGCTTGGAAGCTGTTTGATTTTGAGTTTCAAAAATAGCACCAAAGTCAGTTTTTTTTCTGTCTATGCTTTCTTGATGTCTACCTAATTTTAACTTGCCTCTTGTGGCTGGAATATGGCTGCTTATAGCCCCAGGGATCTTGTTTCTTTGAGTCATGCAGAAGAGAGGGTCACCTCTGAAACCCCTCTAGAGTGAAAAAGAAAAACTTTTCTTTCCCCCTCACTCTCAGGAAGAAACTGTTTTCATTGGCTTCAGCTGGGTCATGGTCATAGCCAGCTCATAGCCGGGAGTATGGTGATATATATTATATATATATTTTAGGTATGATAATTATTTGAATATTTTACATAGTAGGCTCTTTGAAAATTATGATTTTTAAATATTATTCTCTTAATCTCTGGGCTGTCTTTGAGGCATAAATACATATATGGACAGAATAACTTCATTTTATTTGTTTTTATTTTTATGTGGTGCCAGGGATAGAACCCAGTGCCTCACACATGCCAGGCAAGCACTCTACCACTGAGCCACAACCCCAGCCCCTATGCTGATTGATTTGGATATGAATTATGCTAATTTGCCTATATTGGACCCAAGTTCCAAGAGGGGGTCAGAGTAGGGATGGACACTAAAGAACATGGGGTGGGCACCAAGAAAAAGGAATTAACACTGGGGTGGCTACACAGGGTCTGGCACAGGGTTTTGGTTTAGCCATTGACAAAATCAGGAAAATCTCCATCCCAAGCTGCAATTTCCTTCCTTTGCACAACAACTCTGGTTGTAAGGAAGGGTTTTCACATCTTCCTCTGAATCCACTTCCTTGTTCCTATCCAACTCTGAGATCCAATGGCTCCTTCTTGCTATACTATTGTCCTTAGACTCTGTCTGTTTCTTGCAATTTATTACTTCTTTCTCATCAATGTCTCTTCTGCCTGGGCCTCACAGGCCTTTCCTGCATTGACTGACCTCAAACTGACTGGCTATCTCTGGAGACATTTTCACTTTCACTCCTGGATTTAACAGTACTGACGTTTAATTGTTTCTTTTTATTTATTTATTTACATACATGACAATATTGGAATGCATTACACTCATTATTACCCATTTACAGCACAATTTTTCATAACTCTGTATATAAAATATGTTCATGCCAAATTATGCCATTATACATGTACTCTCTTTTTTTGCATTACAATTCTTAATACACATATATACCACAATTTATCATATCTCTGTTTGTATGTAAGGTATGTTGACACCAAATTCAAATCTTCATACATGTATTTTGTATAATGATGACTATCACCTTCCACCATCCTTGATATTCCCCTTCCCTCCCTTTCCCTCCCACCCCTCTTTCCTATCTAGAAATAATCTTCCTCCCATGCTCTCCCTCCCTACCCCACTTTGAGTCACCCCCCTTATATCAGAGAAAACATTCGGCATTTGCTTTTTTTGGGATTGGCTAACTTCACTTAGCATAATCTGCTCTAATGCCATCCAATTCCCTGCAAATACTATTATCTTGTTCTTTTTTAGTGCTGAGTAATTAATTGTTTCTTTTTTTACTCCATTTGAGGGTTCTTCCTCAGGATAAATTCAGAACTTGTGCCCATAGTGGTTGTGTGAGGAAACCTGTCTGGTTCTCCTCTGAAAATTTAAAGAGGTTGTCCTGATCTATTTTCTAAGGACTCATCCAGCTGTGTAATTCTGTGGCCCTGAATCAAATTATTCAGTCACTGTAGACATGAGAGTTTGAATGAATGGAATGTTTGGAAGCCTACCTGGCTTTGTGGGGTTTGAGTTGGGTTTTCTCTTTTCTCTTGCATAGAGCTCAGCCCTGAATTTGACCAATGTACCAGAATCCTCCCTCCCTTGTCTCAAGCATCTTTTGCGTTTCGCTCAGTGGAGCCTTCTAGACTTGTGCCATCATCTTCAAAGGCAGCTGGCTCAGGGATGTCATCCTTCTGTGTAGCCTGAGCCTATGATCCAGATGTGTCCTCTGCTACATCTCCTCTGGGTCCCCCTTAGGGCCTCAGGGAGGAGTGAGAAGAGAGAGAGGGAGGAGGCGCCACGCTCTCAAGAGGGCTGTCCTCTGCTGCCCAGGCTGGCAGGGTCTCGGTGGCGCCTTTCTCCCCAAGCCCCAACTGGGCGCTTTGTCTTGCAACTATGCAGTGGCCCTTCCAGCTCTTCCATACCTGCCCCCGCGGCCTCCCACTTCCTTTGGGAGGTGGCTGGAGCGAATTGGGACTATATGGTTCTCTAAGGCCTTTCCTTCTACCCCTCACCCCGCCAGGGGTGGAAGGCGCGGGCACCGGAGAAGCTGGGGCAGGACTCTGTGCTGAAACCACCCCAGGGGAAAAAAAAATGTCCGCCTAAGTCCCACCAGTTGTTTTCAGAGGGAC
The DNA here is from genome assembly GCF_048772815.1 of Callospermophilus lateralis. Classification (NCBI taxonomy): domain Eukaryota; kingdom Metazoa; phylum Chordata; class Mammalia; order Rodentia; family Sciuridae; genus Callospermophilus; species Callospermophilus lateralis. Next base: position 105,766,373 of record NC_135325.1, read on the forward strand.
AGCCAGCCCTCCTTGGGAGGAAAGGGCAGCCAGACATGAAAGCCACCTCCCCCACTCATATCCCAGAGCCAGTGCCGGGAATAGGGAACCCTGAGGCTGGTAATGGAAGGGGAAACCCGAGCCCGCTCCATTAGGCCAAGGAAATTTTAATTGGAGTGGTTGGATGTGGTGATGGGGCAGCGGGCAATTTCGGGCTGGTGGGTGGTGGGGGCGTGTTGGAGGTGAAGAAGCGGCACCATGGCACTCCTTTGCAAAGCACCAAGTCCAGAGTCCTCTCTACACTGGGGCGCTGAGTGGGGCCCAAGGCTTATGTCCCAGGTGGAGGACCGGAACTTGGAGCACTCACATTGCGCCTTCCACTCGGTGCTTGGCTCAGGCGGGCTCCCAGGGTCTGGGACTTGTGAAACAGCTGGAGACTTTGATTGCGGAGCGACTGGTGCTATCCAGGGCTGACTGGCTGCTGGCAGAGTAGCCAAAGAGGGAGGAGGCTGAACTGGGGAGGAGGATGCCTGTGTGTTCTTTTTAATAACAAGCCTAGGACATCCAAAGGGGAGCTTTCTGATCCCCGGAGACCCTCAGGGGACGTCCGAGTGTTGGTGGCCGCAGACATGTTCCTGACAGAGCCTATGCTCCTTCCAACTTGTCAATTCTATTGTTGCCATTGCCGGAGGAGCGGGTCATTTAAAATCTCTGGCTGCCAGGGTTGGGGCTGTGGCTGTGCCCCAGCGGGGTAGAGCGCTTGCCTAGCTAGTGTGAGGCCCTGGGTTTGATTCTCAGCACCATATAAAGGTAAATCAATAAATAAAGGTCCAACAATAACTAATAAAAAATTTTAAAAAATCTCTGGCTGCCGCTGCTCTGCTAGATAAAAACCTAACTGACCACTCATAGGACTGGGACCCCACACTCCTGGGAACCCGAGTCACCCCTGGGTAAGGGTAGCTGGAGACGGCCAAAACTCTGCCAGCACTTTTGTAAGAAAGGCCTCCAGTTTTCGGCAGCTTGGAGGAACACGTGGACTAAGTGCCCTGGGTTCGGGCATTGGTCTCTACCGCCCATTCCCTCAGGGCTTTGTGAACCAGTGGAGGGTGTTGGAAGTTTGTTCTTCCTCTTCTCTAAGGCCTGCCCCCAAATCCCCACTCCCCACATTGGGCTTTGGTGATCTCTCCCTGAACTCTTTTTCTCCGCCTTAGGATCAAAGATGAATCCCAGCAGCAGCATTTGGCTGCTGTAGGGGCCCACAAGTAGCTGAGTAATCTGCCCGACTTTAGTGCAGTGTGGACTTTTCTTTGGCTTCTTGAGGTTTTGCTGAGGTTTACAAAGAAACAAAGGGAGGGAGGAAGGAAGGAACAAGGGAGGGAAGGAGGCGATGTGGAAATTAGGCAGCGTCAACTACATTTGCTTTGAGCATTTCTGGGACTAGAGTCCAGCTTCCCCAAGTGGATATCTGAACTTTGATGTCATGTCTAGACTTGCAGATTTAAAACTTTAATGCTGGAGCAGTCATTTGATTTACCTAGTGAAAAGGAAAACAGTGTAAACATGAGTCACCCTCTGACCCTGATGTTTATTAGAGATTTAGGGATTTCAAATTTTAAATATATAAACAATAAAATTGTTCAACAACTCTCTATACATTCTCCTCTCAAAGATCTGCTTGATAGAATTTATGATATGGGAAAGATGTCAGTTACAAGAAAGCCTGTTCAGGACAAGAGTTTCCAGCCTTTTAAGCTGTGCAACTTTTTTTGTTAAGACTGCTTCAGGATTTTTTTTTTTTTTTGACATGGGAAATATTTAATGTCAAAAATATCAACTAAAAGCAAAAAACTGTGTGCCCTTACTTTTAATGGGTTGAATTTCATCATTAACTGCTGGTAGGAAGCAAGACCAACACCTGCCCTCTAGAACTGAATCTTTTTTTAAAATATTTTTTAAGTTGTTGATGGACTTTTAATTAATTAATTAATTTATTTATTTATATTCAGTGCTGAGAATTGAACACAGTGCCTCACACGTTCTAGGCAAGGGCTCTACCATTGAGTCACAACCCCTGCCCCTAGAATTGAATCTTTATGCTTTTTTGGTATTCTCTTCCCTCCCCCTCCTTTTCTTTCTTTCTTTCTTTTTTTTTTTTCCAGTCAAGGTATCCCTGTGTTGTCCAAACTGTGCTATTGTAACTCAAGTTCCTTCCATCTCACCCTCCAGAGTAACTGAAATTACAGCTGTGCTCCACTACCTCTGGAGTTTCTGTTTGTATTAATTTCATTGGAAACGAATTTTTTCTGCACAATGCTAAATAATGTAAATTTAATTCAATTCATTTTATTCCAAAGTGAAGTTTATAGGTAAAATTTTACAGATTATATAATAGTAGAACCTTTTGTATAATCGACTGGTTTTCCAGAACATAACCAGTAATTTTCAAATAGTCTTAGTAAATAGTATTGCTTGATGTATTGCCCTATTATTTGTAGACTATTAATGAAACAAAATATACAAATGAATAGAAGTTTAGATTGATCTTCACATGCAACCTATTAGATTGTCCTGTATTCATATTATATTAATAGTATCTAGAATAAGTTAGATTCTAATTCCTACAATAATTCTATCTTAAGTTTATTTTTTGTGTATTTATCAATTTTTTTTTCAGTACTGGGGATTGAACCCAGGGCCTCAAGCATATTAGGCAAGCACTCAAATACTGAGCTACATCATCAGCCCTATTTTTGTGTAGTTATGACTAATCTCCATTATTAAACATTTATTCCATTTATGTATTTTGTTTTTCTAACTTTTGGAAACTCATAATTTTAAATAAACATTCAAGAAGCAAAGTTCATTTTTAAAAGATCATAAGGAGAGTGTGAGAATTAAGTTAGAGGAAGCTTTATAAAGTGTGTAGCATAATATGTGGAATTTATTAAACACTCTATAAGTGTTCATTTCCTTTTTACTTGTGATTCCATGAACAGTTACAAATTGATTTCGACCTAAAACTGTTAGGAACTTCTTCAAGCCTTGGATGCTCCTTGGACAGGGACTGTTTTGAATTTCTAAAGTATGTTCTGAACAAGACAATGGACCTGTTATCCTTTTTGTGTGTGTATGCTAAAGACTAAACCCAGAGCCTTAGGAAGGCTAAGCATGCATTGTACCACTGAGCTACACTATCATTATTTTTATTTTTATTTTTTTGTAGTTGTAAATGGACAGAATGCCTTTATTTTATTTGTTATTTTTATGTGGTGCTGAGGATCAAACCCAGTACCTCACACATGCTAGGCAAGTACTCTGCCACTGAGCTATAGCCACGGCCCTACACTATCATTTTTAAGTGCCCTACAAGAGGTTCTGCAAGTCATGAAAATCAAACTATTTTTAAAAATGGGTTCACTACAAAATCTCACTGCATTTAAAATGTTGTGATATGGAAATTGTTGTGGGAAAAATGGGGCAACCTAGATATTTAAGACAGATTGCAGATTTTAGAAGAGAGGATCCTTCAGTTTCTTAAATCTTTATTTTTTAATAAAGATTTATTTGGGGTGGGGGAGTTGAGTCATAAGGTTTATTGGGAAATGCTTACCTTCCCAGGAGACTTTACCAGAGAGTTCAGGGGCAATGGCTGGATAGGAACACCTCTGTCCCTCATGGTGCTTTGCCAAGTAGTACCTCCTCTCCTCATAACACTACACCAGAAAAGAACATATTCTCCCCCTCAGAACATCTTATCTTGTGGTGAATAGCTGGATGAGAGACATATATTCTTTCCACAACGCCCTCATTTCTGCACCAGTTACCACAGAAAGGGGTTTCATAAATTAGTCTATAGAAGCAGTGACATCATCAGCATTAGCTTGCTTAGTCTGCTTTGTTCCTTGTGTGACCAGCATGCCAAGGAGCAGCTGTCCAGGCATACATGCAAAGCAGCAGCTTTCTACAGCTAGCACTATGTACATATATCCCCTCACACATGAGAGAAAGTCAGTGTTCTATTTTCTAGACATTCTGAGTCTGGATCTGCTCCCTCTTCCCTTGACTTGGCCAGGGTTTCTGGTAACTAAAGGAGTGTTCCAGGGACATGGTGTGTTATTATCTTAAGGATGATACATAGTACTACTCAAAATAATGAAAAACTGAAAATAAGCCAAATGTTCATCTGTGATTAGTTAGATGAATAATTTTGAGCCATGTTCATTAAATGGAAACCCATGCAGCAACAGGAATGAATAAACTACAAAAATATGCAACAACATGGATGGGTTAACAAACATCATGGTCAGTGAAAGAAGTCAAGAGCTATTTTATGATAGCTCTTAAATATAGTTCAACAGAGACAAAAGATCCCACAATGTTATATTGGCAAAGTGATTACCTTGGGAAGATACTAGTTACTAGAAGGTGACAGGCTTCTGAGGTGCTGGTAATGATTTTTCTTGAACTTGATGCCAATTATGTGAGTTCATTGTGTGAAAATTCATTGAAGTGCAGTAACTTCCTTGTGCATTTTCTGTGTATGTTATATTTGAACAATAATAATTTAATGTAATAATGTAATAATAATTTACAATAAATAAATATATCATAGCTAAAATAATATAAAAAATTAAGTACATATAAAGGAAAAGTTCATGCCTGAGGGAAAGTACATGCCTGAGGGAAAGGGAAGGCACTGGGAAATAAGATTGATCAAACCATATTATTTGCATGAATGTATCCCAGCATATGTACAATGATACTACATAAGTTTCTTAACCCTTTAAAGGGAAGGAAGATACTTACCTGACAGAGTAGGTATAAAATCTTGATGAGCTTATGTATGCCAAGGTCAATAAATGTTAATTTCTTTTGTGACATACTTTAAATAATTTTTATTTCTTCTTTTTAGTTATACATGACAGTAGAATGTATTTTAACATATTATACATGCATATAGTGTAACTTCCCATTCTTGTGGTTGTACATGATGTGGAGTTACACTTGTGGTATATTCATATATGAACATAGGAAAGTTATGTCCAATTCATTCTACTGTCTTTCCTATTCCCATTCCCCTTCCCTTCTCTTCATTCCCCTTTGTCTCATCTGCGACATTTTCCCTTTATTCTATGATTTTCATTTTGAAAAGAAGTTTTAAATGATTTCCCAGTCTGTGGTCACAGCTGCTTAGGAAGCTGAGGCCAGAGGATCACTTAAGCATAGGAGTTCAAGGCCAGCCTGGGAAATGTAGTAAGACCTTAGCTCTCAAAAAATAAGTAGGACTGGGGCTGGGGTTGTGGCTCAGTGGTGGAGTGCTTGCCTAGCATGTGTGAGGCACTGTGTTCGATTCTCAGCACCACATTAAAATAAAATAAATAAAATAAAGGTATTGTGTCCATCTACAACTAAAAAAAATATTTTTTTTGAGAGAGGGAGATAGAGAGAGAGAGAGAGAGAGAGAGAGAAAGAGAGAGAGAGAGAATTTTTTTTTTAGTTTTTGGTGGACACAATATCTTTTTTTTTAATTGATTGTTCAAAACATTACAGAGCTCATGATATATCATCTTTCATACATTTGATTCGATTGGGTTATGAACTCCCATTTTTACCCCAAATACAAATTGCAGAATCACATCGGTTATACACTCACATTTTTACATAATGGCATATTAGTGACTGTTGTGTTCTGCTACCATTCCTATACCCTACTATCCCCCCTCCCCTCCCCTCCCCTCCCATCTTCCCTCTCTACCTCCTCTGCTGTTGTTTAATTCTCTCCCTTTTTTCCCTCCTCCTTTCCCCTCACAACCTCTTATAATTTTGTGTAACATTGAAGGTCTCCTACCTTTTCCATATGCTTTCCCTTCTCTCTCCCTTTCTCTCCCCCCTCTCGTCTTTGTTTAATGTTAGTATTTTCCTCATGCTCTTCCTTCCTGTTCTGTTCTTAGTTGCTCTCTTTATATCAAAGAAGACATTTGGCATTTGTTTTTTAAGGATTGGCTAGCTTCGCTTAGCATAATCTGCTCTAATGCCATCCATTTCCCTGCAAATTCTATGATTTTGTCATTTTTTAGTGCTGCATAATACTCCATTGTGTATAGATGCCACATTTTTTTTTATCCATTCATCTATTGAAGAGCATCTAGGTTGGTTCCACAGTCTAGCTATTGTGAATTGTGCCTGTATAATCACTGATGTGGCAGTATCCCTATAGTACGCTTTTTTAAGATCCTCAGGGAATAGTCCGAGAAGGGCGATAGCTGGGTCAAATAGTGGATCCATTCCCAGCTTTCCCAGGAATCTCCATACTGCTTTCCAAATTGGCCTCACCAATTTGCAGTCCCACCAGCAGGACACAACATCTTTATTTTATTTTTATGTGGTGCTGAGGATCGAACCCAGCACCCTGCGCATGCCAGGCAAGCGCGCTACCACTTGAGCCACATCCCCAGCCCCTAAAAAAATATTTAAAAAAAAATAAAATAAATAGGGCTGAGGGTGTAGCCCAATGGTAGAGCCCTTTTGCGCAAGGCCCTGGGTTTGATCCCCAGACGAGAAAAACAAATAAATAAAATTATTTCCTTTGGCATATTTAATTGATACTTTAAACTATATGTCTGGTGCTTTTCAAACTCCAATGACTAATTTATTTTTCACTAAGTTTTATTGGTACATTACAAGTATCCACAATATTGGTATTCATTGTGATATATTTATATATGCACATAACAATTTGGTTGATTTCTACAATGATTTTCTTAAAGTGGTTATTATGTTATAGTGTGCTATTTTTTTGCATAGAACATAGGATAATTTGGTGCTTAAAGTAAACAATTATTTAATGATTATGCAATAACATATCAATTATCCTAAAACAAAAATTCAGTGTTGGTGATACCACTACATTTCATTTTGTCTTTCCTGATTCCTTGTGCACAAATATTGTTCTTAATACCCCCATCAACTTGAATTTCTCCTTTAGATAATGTTTCCTGTCTTCCCAATATGGAATCCTGTACTTTTGGATGTCTATACTCTTGTTCCTGAGTTATTCATATGGAAATCATTCCCCTTTCTGCTTTCATTCATGGAACATTTATTGAAATTCTACCATATTCTAGTGAATGAAACTAATTGGGCAAACAAACAAAAAAAAAAAAGATTCGTTCACATTCCCTAGGCAGAAGGAGTCCTCAGACTTATGGGGAAGACAAATTATTTTATAGGATAAATGCTGTTATAGGGTTGGCCCAGGAAATAGTGAAAGCAGAGAAATAAAAGCAATATTTGTTTATGGAAAATTCAAGATAAAAAACCCTTCAATATATATTTCATGCCAATGAAAATAAAATCTACTATGTAATTTAAGGAGCAGAGGATTTATTCCTGAAAATATTTCCCATTAGATGAATGATCTTAGTCAAGGGAATTACTCTCTGCACATTTAGATTTATCACATTTAAAGCAAAAGTTTTGAACAAGATTACAGTCTCCCAAGTATGTTACATAGAATATTTCTAATGCATAAATAAAGAACTGTGTGGTCAAATATATTTGAATATTACTGGGTTAAGCAAAATTAGATTTATTTATTAATGAATTTGCCAAGTTTTAATGGGTTGTTATAAATTATAAATCCTTAAGAAGGGAATATAATTGTTCATATTTTTTTACAGTATGGAGTCTCTCTGTACTATGGAACAGAGTTATGAATTGTGTCAGTTATGAATTCAGTTTGCTAAACAATTTTCTCAAGAAATAGTTTATATAACTCTTACCCTTAAGTCTGTGATTAATTGAAATTTTAATTTTTAATATGGCATGAAATTAGGGTCTAACCTGTTTTTTATTTTTTCATATAACATTATTCTATTTTGACAGAATAATGTTCAAAATATTCTTTCCCTTATTGGATTGCTAAGGAATATCAGTTATAATATCTGTGGGTCAATTTCTAGACCCTGCATTTTGTTCCATTAATCTATGTGTCTATCTTTCTGCCAGAACTACCCTATCTTGAATACTTTAACCTAATAAATCTTGAGATAAGGCAAGTGTAACTCCTTTAAATTTTATACTCTTTTTTTTTAAAGAGTTTTGTCTATTTTAAGTTCGTTTGTAAACATTTTAGTATCAGCTTCTCACTTTTGTAAGTAAGTCTCCTGGGATTTGGTTGGTATTGTATTGAATCTATTGATCAATTTGCAGAGAACTGATATTTTCATACTATTTGGTCTTCCAAATGATGAATACAGTATATCTTTGTATTTAAGCCTTCTTTAAATTTCTCTTAGCAATTTGTTTTTAGTTTTCAATGTGCAGGTCTTGCACATTTTCCATCATGTTTATCACTACGTATTTCATATTTTGATGCTGTTTTAAATATTTTAAAAATTTAAATATCCGTGGTTAGTATATAAAAATAACAATTGTTTTTGTGTAGTGACTCCATATCCTGCAACCTTAATGAACTCACTTATTAGTTATAGCTTTTTTTAGTTATTCTAGAAGATTTTCTGTTTGGACAACATATCATTCAGGAATAATGGGAGTTTAAGGTTTTCCTTTATTATCTGAATGCTTTATTTCATAACTTATTTCATTCACTAGAATTTTATCTGCTTAACATTGAATAGAAGTGAGTTGTAAGAGTATGTATGCTTGCCTTGTTTCTGATTTTAGGGGAAATTTTTTCAGTATCTTATCAGTAAGTGTGATGTTAAGTGTAGGTCTTTTGTAGTTCTTTTCATTAGATTGAGGAAGATCCTATCTCTAGTTTGCAAAGAGATTTAATCAAGAATGGATGATACACTTTGTCAAATGTTTTCTCTGTGCTTTTAGACATGGTTATATGGTTTTGCTTTATTCTTTTTTTAATATGGTAAATTATAGTGATTGATTTTGTTAAACCTAATTTACATTCCCTAGATAAATTCCATGTAGATATAACAAATTGTCCTTTTTATATATTATTAGACTCAATTTGCTAAAATTTTGTTAAGAACTTTTAAATCTAATTTCTTGAAGGATATCAATTTTTAGTTTTCTTTGTAATATGTTTGTCTGATTTGGTATTAGGGCAGTGCTGCTGACTGACAGAATGAGTTTGGGCATAGCTTAGGTGGTATCAGTGTTCAGGGTCTCTCAGGATGGACTCAAAGTGTTGGTTAGGACTAAGATCTCATATAAAGACTTGATTGAGAAAGAACCCATATTTTTTCTTTCTTTCTTTTTTCCAGTAGTGGGACATGAACTCAGGGCACTCTACCACTGAGCTACATCCCCAAACCCTTTATTTATTTATTTTTAAATTTGAGCCAGGGTCTCACTAAATTGCCCACACTGGCCTTGAATTTGTGATCTTCCTTGCCTCAGCCTCCCAAGTAGCTGGGATTACAGGCCTGTTCCACCAAAGCTGACTGAAAGGACTCATTTCTAATCTCATGCTCGTTAGTGGAATTCAGATCCTTGTGGGTTGTTGGAATGAGGACACTGTTGAGCATTGTGCAGATGCTGTCTTCAGTTCCTTGCCACATTGGCCATCTTATCATACCCTGTCTCATTCCTAATACTAGTTAATTGCATTCCTTTTTCCCTGATCAATTTGGCTGGAGATCTGTTTTATTCTCAGAGAACCAGCTTTTCTTTAATGCTTTTCTGTTTTCAGTGTGTTTGCTTTCAATTTATTTTGATTTCCAGACATGGAATGACAAATTATTGTATGGTTTCATTTATATGAGGTACTTAGAATAGACAAATTCATAGAGACAGAAAGTAGAATAGTGATTTCCAAAGACTGGGGTGAAGGAGAGATGGGGAAGTGATAGTTTAATGAATTTCTGTTTGAGATGATGAAACGGTTCTGGAAGCAAACAGTGGTGATGGTTGCACAACATTGTGCATGGACTTAATGTAATTGAATTGTACACTCAAAATGGTTTTAAAATGGAAAGTTTTATGCAATGTGCATTTTGCTACTAACAACAACATCAACCACAAAAATATCCAAAATAGTCTTTATCTCATAGTTTTGAGCTTAAATGAGATCATTTGTGTGAAGTACTTAGCACAATTGGAGAATGCTTAAGAAAGAAAGGATAAATACTTTTGTAATAATTTACAACTAGTTAGAGGAGGAATAGGCTTCCTTACTAGTGGGATAGTGACTTCCCTGCTATTGAAAGTGTTGAAGAGGAGACAGAACAGACTTCTAAAAGTTTCATGTGCAAACAAGTCACCTGGACCTAGTGTAAAATGAAGATTCTGATTTAAATAGGTCCTACTTGGGGCATGAGAATCTGCATTTCTATCAATCTCTGGTGGAGCTGATGCCACCAATTGGCCTCAGTTGAATAGCCAATAGTTGAATAGCGGGGCACTAGATGATTCTTTGGAGGGATGCTGGAGAAGGTATGTGATAATCCATCAGGTGGAAGAGTTAGTTCTCTGTTGTCTGGTATGGTGGCTATTTGTCATGTGTGGCTTTGAGCACTTGAAATATGGCTAGGCTGAGTTGAGATTACTGTGAATATAAAAGACAAAGATTTAGTATAAAAAGAGACTAAAATATCTCATTAACAATTTTATATGGATTACATGCTGAAATGATAATAATTGGAGTTAAATTAAAAAGTTAAAAACTTAAGAAGGGCTCTGAATGGAAGGAAATTGGCCAGCATCTAGAGGGCATGAAATGTTAGAAGATATTTTTTAAAAATATTTTTTTAGTTGTAATTGGACATTTAGTTGTAATCGTAATTTATTTTTATGTGGTGCTGAGGATCAAACCCAGGGCCTAACGCATGGTAGACAAGCATTCTTCCACTCGGCCACAACCCCAGCCCCAGAAGATTTTCTTTTTTTGGTAACATGGGAAGAGCATAAAGCTGATAGGAAGGAAAAACAGTGTGGGAGAAAGTGGGTTTCCAGAAGCAGCAAGGGGGAATGAGGGAGGGAGTCAAGTCACTAAAGAGGCAGCATGTAATCAGATTTATTCTGTATTCAGACCATTGTATGAATCACAGAAAGACTAAAAAGAAAGACATCAAAATGTTAAGGCTGAAAAGACAAATTTAATATAAAATGTTAGGGCTGGTATCTGGGTGGTGGAAGTGTTGTTTACATCATTATTTTTGTTTTCTTTTATACTTTTATCATTTGTGTTTTAATTATTTTTTGTATTTCCTTTCCCTAGAGTTTAATAACTTTTATAATCATAATTTCATAACTTTTAAATCAGGGAAAGTATTATTTGTTATGAAAACAAAAGCAGCAAATCTATTTCCGATGTTGGAGGAAGATAAATTAGAGGTAGTGTGTCACTGACTTTAGCACACTAGGCACCCCTGCAGGAGCATGGACAGGAAGATGCACTGCACAAGAATTATAGTATTAGTTCATGTATGCAAATGGTGAGGACTAGAAGGATGATCTTTTTTATTTATTTGTTCTAATCAGTTATACGTGACAGCAGAATGCTCTTTGATTCATTGTACACAAATGGGGCACAATTTTTCACTTCTCTGATTGTAGAAGGAAGATCTTGAGACTGTCCAAGTAGTAGTCTTTAGATGTTTGGATTTCAGGTAATTTCTACCTGTCTTCCACTTTTGTATACAGTTTAAGTTTTTAATTTTTATGTTTTATTTTTTGGTTCTAAAATACCCAGGGGCACTTAACCACTGAGCCACATCCCCAGCCCCCATTTTAAATTTTTTTTATTTTGAGACAGGGTCTTACTAAGTTGATTAGGGCCTTACTTAGTTGCTGAGGGTTGCCTTGAACTTGTGATCCTCCTGCCTCAGCCTTCTGAGTCACTGGGATTACAGCCATGAACCATCCAGCAGTTTAAGTTTTTTTAATGACTGCGTACTTTTTTAGATCATAAAAAACATTAAAGCCAGATTGGGGTTGTGGCTCAGTGGTAGAGTGCATGCCTAGCACGTGTCAGGCCCTGGATTTGATCCTCAGCACCATATAAAAATAAATAAAATAAAAGTATTGTGTCCAACTGCAACTAAAAAATAAATATTAAAAAAATTAAAGCCAGTGTAATTTTAAAAATAGATATAGTCTTCATCACAGAAGTTAATAGACCCACTAAGTTAATGTGATATTGGTAAAACCACATCTTGAATCCTCACTCTCCAACCTGGAAGAAGCAAGTGGCTCTGTTGTGACCTAAGTATGGAGAGGAACACTTCGCAGGTAACTAGATCAGTGGTAGAGTGCTTGCATAGCATGCACGAAGCCCTGGGTTTCACTCTAGCACTGCAAAAACCAAATAAACAAAACCGTATACACACACAAAGTCCTTAGTGCTACAGCTGCAAGGAAACAAATTCTGCAACAATCTGAGTGAGTGTGGAAGAAAATTCTTTCCCAGTCAAGTCTCAAGATAAAAACATAGTCTGGCACTGAATGCAGTGATTCACATCTGTAATTTCAGTTATTCAGGAGGCTGGGGCAGAAGGATCACAAGTTTGAGGCCAGCCTCAGCAACTTAGTGAAACCTTGTCTCAAAATAAAATAAAAAGGACTGGGAATGGGTTCAATCCCCAGTAACCCCTCCTCCCACCACACACACACAAAAGAAAACAGCAACAACAACAAAACATAGTCTGACTGACATCCTGATTTGCAGCCTCATGAGACCACAAGCAGTTAAGTCATGCCTGAACCCCTGATCTAAAGAAATGGTGAGACTGTAAATGGGTATTGTTTTAAGCTGTTGAATTTGTGGCAATTTTGTTATGCAGCAATAGAAAATTAATACATACTTCTACCAGCTCTGTGTGAGAATTTGAGATGCTTCATATCCTTACCAACCTCTGATATTGTCAGTCCTCTTAACATTGGCCATGGTGGTCATTGTATATTATGGTTTTAATTTAATTTTTTGATGACTAACAATGTTGAGCCATTTTTTGTATCCTTTTTTAAATTTGGTTTTTAATTTTGAGGCAGGATTGAGACTGGCTTGGAACTTGTGATCCTCCTGACTCAGCCTTCAGGGTTGTAGGGATTACAGGGTTGTGCCACCATATCTGGCTTCCTTTTTCATATCCTAATTAGTCATTTGGATGTACTCACCTATGAAGTGCCTTTCAAGTATTTGTATTTATTTATTTGTTTTTGTTAGTTCACTGCAGTTATACTTAATAGTGGTGTTCCTTTTTTTTTTTTTTTGGCACTGGGGATTGAACTCAGGGGCACTCAACCACTGAGCCACATCCCCAGCCCTATTTTGTATTTCACTTAGAGACAGGGTCTCACTGAGTTGCTTAGCACCTCACTGTTGCTGAGGATGGTTTTGAACTCGTGCTCCTTCTGCCTCAGCCTCCCAAGCCGTGGAGATTACAGGCATGTGCCACTGCACGCGGCTAGTGGTGTTCATTTTTACATAAATGTCCATGTGTGTAATATAACTAGCTCCACTTCAGTTCCCAGTACTTCTTTCCCTCACCTCCTCCCTCACCCCATTCCCTTTATTCTACTCTACTGTGGTCTGCCTTCTATTTATTTATTTTTTAAAATTTATGATTCATAGATATACATAAAGGTGAAATTCCCTGTGGAATATTCATATATGTACTTAGCAAAATTTGGTCAATTTAATTCTGCAGTTACTCCCTTTTCCCATCCCTCCTCTTCTATGCTCTTTGTTCACTCCACTGATCTCCCTTCTATTTTAATGGGATTCTCCCTCCTCCCTTTCCCCCTGATTTTGGTCTAGCTTTCACATATGAGAGAAAATACTCAGCACTTGCCTTTCTGATTCTGGTTTATTTCACTTAGTATGATATTCTCCAGTTCTATCCTTTTATCAGCAAATGCCATCTATAATTTTATTCTTCTTTATGGCCAAGTAAAATTTTATTGTGTATATATACCACTTTTTCTTTATCCAATCATCTGTTGACAGGCATCTGACCTGGTTCCATAACTTGGATATTGAGAATTGCACTGCTATAAACAATGATGTGCCTGTATCACTATAATATGCAGATTTTAGTTCTTTTTTTTTTTTTTAGAGAGAGAGAGAGAGAGAGAGAGAGAGAGAGAGAATTTTTTAATATTTATCTTTTAGTTTTCGGTGGACACAACATCTTTACTTTATTTTTATGTGGTGCTGAGGATCGAACCCAACGCCCTGCACGTGCCAGGCGAGCGCGCTACCGCTTAAGCCACATCCTCAGCCCCGGATTTTGGTTCTTTAGGATAAATACCCAGGAATGTGATAGCTGGGTCATAGGTGGTTCCCTACCTAGTCTTCTAAAGAATACCCATATTGCTTTCCAAAGTTTTACTAATTTGCAGTCCTACCAACAAGGTATGAGTGTGCCTTTTCCCCCACATCCTAACCAGCATTTGTTATTATTTATATTCTTAATGATCTGAATGAGATGAAATCTCAATGTAGTTTGAATTTGTATTTCCTTGATTGCTGGGGTTATTGAACATTTGTTTTTCATACATTTGTTGGTCATCTATCTTTCTTCTTTTCAGAGGTGTTTGTTTAGTCTTTTTTTTTTTGCCCATTTATTGATTGGGTTACTTATTTATTTTTGTTAAGTCTTTTGAGGTTTTTTTTTTTGTATTCTGGATATTAATCCTATGTTGGTGGGGTACCTGGCAAAGATTTTCTCCCATTCTGTAGGCTCTCTTCACATTCTTGTTTTCTTTGCTGTGCAGAGGCTTTTTAATTTAATGCCATCTCATTTATTGATTCTTGCTTTTAGTTTTTGTGGTTTAGGGATCTGTACCAATATGTTGGAGTGTTGATGCAGTGTTTCCTTCTATTGCATTGTTTGTGGTCTAATTCCTAGGTTTTTGATCTATTTTGAGTTGATTATTCTACAGAGTAACAGGAATCTAGTTTCATTCTTCTCCATGGGGATGTAGTTTTCCCAGTACCATTAGTTTAAAAAGCTATCTTTTCTGGGGCTGGTGTTGAAGCTCAGTGGTAGAGCACTTGCTTCACATGTATGAGGCACTGGTGTTCTATCCCCAGCACCACATAAAAATAAATAAATAAAATAAAAATATTGTGTTCATCTACAACTAAAAAGATTTAAAAAAAACAACAACATGTTTTTGGCACCTTTGTCAAGTATCAGATAACTGTATTTATGTAGATTTGTTTGTGTTTTCTATTCTATTCCATTGGTCTTTTTATATATATATATATATATATATATATATATATATATATATATATATACTGATATATATATATCAATAATATATAATATATAATATATCAATGGAATATATAATATATATATATATATATATACACATATATACACACTAGTATCATTTGTTTTTATTACTATTGCTCTGTATATAATTTGGTATCAGATATTGTAATGGCTTGAAAATTGCTCTTCTTGCTCAGGATTACTTTGGTTATTATGGGTCTTTTACTCTTTCGTATGAATTTCAAGGCTGTTTTTCTATTTCTGTGAAGAATGACATTGGTATTTTGATGGGATTTCATTGAATCTGTATAACACTTTTGGTAGTATGTCCATTTTGACACTATTAATCCTGCTGTTCAAGAACATGGGAGGTTTTTCATCTTCTAAGGTCCTCAATTTCTTTCTCTAGTGTTCTATGCTTTTCATTTAGATGTCTTTCACCTCCTTGGATAGATTATCCCAAGTGTTTTAAAAGGATATTTTGAATGGGATAATTTTCCTGATTTCTCTCAGGAGACTCATTATTGGATTATAGTAAAGCTATTGAATTTTGTGTATTAATGTTGAATCAATTTTGTGTATTAATCTTGTATCCTGCAACTTTGCTGAATTTATCAGTTCCACAGGTCTTTTGGCGGAGTTGTTTTTTTTTTTTTTTTTTTTGGCCGGGAGCAGTGGGAGGGGGACATCTACCAAATTACCAGCAAACAGGAATAATTTGACTTCTTCTTTCCTATTTGTAGCCTTTAATTTCTTTCTTTTGCCTGATTGCTCTGGATGGAGTTTCAAGAACTATGTTGAATAAGAGTGGTAAGACCCCTTATCTTGCTCCTGATTTTAGAGGAAATGCTTTCAGTTTTTCTTTGTTTAATATGATGTTGGCCTTGGGATGTTGCAGAGAACCTTTTTAATGTTGAGGTAAATTCCTTCTATCCTCTGAAAACCAGTGTGGACTTTGTCACATATATTTTGGAGTGTGAGGGATGTAGTGGTCTAAGGTAGAGGTATTATAGTCTGGATTTTGTGGCTGGTGAAGGTGTACAAGGCTGCTGCCCCTTTGGAATGTACAGGTTGCAGGTTGGTGAACCTGTTTCTGGGCCCATGGAGTGGCTGGTGACTGTAGGATGCTCCTTTGTAAGCCCCTCTGTGCCGTGTAATGCCCTTGTGTATGCACGAGGTTCTCTGCAGGCTACTTGGGGTTATCCTCAGGAGTTGCCTTCTAGTGGTGCTGGGGCCGAGGAGCTACTTTCCTGGTTGCTATGGTTTTCTCACCAGTCCATGCTTGTGGGGCTTGTTTCTCATCCAAGAGAACCAAGTCTGTGTTCTTGGAGGGTGCTGCATAGGCTGGCTGTAGGATGTTGAGCACCTGTTGCCTTCTCAGGGGCTTCTTCACAATGGCATAGAGTTTGGTGGATAACTGTAACTGTGCCATCTGTGAATGCAGGCTGTCTGTAGGCAGTCTGTGGCACAGAAGCCTCCACTGTGGCTGATGTAAATTTTTAAGTATTTTTACTTAAAATACCTTATTTAAAATAGTTTCCCTAAAGTGCAAGGAAATAAAATCAAGAATCAATATGGATTCAAACTAAAAAGCTTCTTTTCAGCAAAGGAAACAACATGAAGAGACAGACTACAGAATGAGAGAAAATCTTTACCACTTGCACTTCAGACAGAGCACTAATCTCCAGGATATACAAAGAACTAAAAAAACTTAACACCAAAACCCCCAAATAATCCAATCAATAAATGGGTTAAGGAACTGGACACTACACAGAAGAAGAAATACAATCAATCAACAAATAAATGAAAAAAGTGTTCGATATCTCTAGCAATTAGAGAAATGCAAACCAAAAGTACTCATCTCACTCCAGTCAGAATGGCAGTTATCAAGAATACAAGCAATAAGTGTTGACAAGGATGTGGGGGAAAAGATACACTCATATATTGCTGGTGGGACTGCAAAATGGTACAACCACTCTGGAAAGCATTATGAAGATTCCTCAGAAAACTTGAAATGCAACCACTATTTGACCCAGCTATCCTATTTCCCAGTTTATACCCAAAGGACTTAAAATCAGCACAGGACAGTGTCACAGCCACATCAATGTTTATAGCAGCTCAATTCACAATAGCTAAACTATGGAACTAACCAAGATGCACTACAACACTTGAATGGAAAAAGAAAATGTGGTATATATGCACAATGGAATATTACTCAGCCTTAAAGAAGAATAAAATTATGGCATTTGCAGGGAAATAGATGGAGATGGAGAATATCATGGTAAGTGAAATAAGCCAAATTAAAAAAAACAAAGGTCAAATGTTTTCTCAGATTAGCAGATGCTGATCCATAATAGGAGGTAAGTAGGGAAGAATGAAGGAATTTTGGATTGGGCAGAGGGGAGTGAGGAGTGGACAGAGGGTGTGAGGGTGGAGAGGATGATGGAATGAGATGGACATTATTATCCTATATACATGTATGGTATATACACAATGGTATGACTCTGCACCATGTACAGCCAAAGGAATAAGAAGTTGTGAGGCTGTGGTTATGATTCAGTGGTAGAGCGCTTGCCTGGCACTGGGTTTAATCCTCAGCACCATATAAAAATAAATAAATAAAATAAAGATATTGTGTCCATCTACAACCAAAACAATATAAAGAATTTGTGCTCCATTTGTGTACAATGTGTCAGATGAATTCTACTGTCATGTAGAACTAATTAGAACAAAGTTTGAAAAAAAATTAGTTGCCTATTTTATTGTTACTAAGTTTTTAGAAGTCCTTTATATAAACAGGATGAGATTTATACAATTTGTAGATTAAAATCTCTTCTCCTGGTCTGAGGCTTGCCTTTTCATCCTCTCAATAGAGTCTTTTAATGAAAATAAAACTGTTCTCAATTTTAAATTCCCACATTTTATGTTTAGTGTCCAATTTTGGACATATAATAGGTTCCCCCCCTTGTCCCTGCAAATAGGCAATATTAGCAAAAAACTTAAAAATGCACCGTAATTTGTCTTTGGGGTGGATCAGAATATGCTACTCTAAAGTATATCACTTTGGTGTAAGAATGATTTGGAGCTGCCAGGTGTGATGGTGCATGCTTGTAATCCCAGAGGCTTGAGAGGCTGAGGCAGGAGGACAGAAGTTCAAAGCCAGTCTCAGCAACTTTGTGAGAGCCTAAGAAACTTAGTGAGACCCTGCCTCAAAATAAAACATAAAAAGGGCTGGGGATGTGGCTCAGTGGTTAAGTGCCCCTGAGTTCAAACCCGATATCAAGCAACAACAATGACAACAAAACATAATTATTATTTGTAGCTAAAGGCAATTGAGAATGAACAGGTGCAGAAAGAATTCCTTGCTCTCCCCTGTTTAAATGTGGGGCATGAATTTCCATTGGAGGAAGCCTTCCACCACTCATACCAAACATTCCTTACAAAAATAACTCTGTCTTCATTACTTCCCCCATGTACTTCCAGTCACATCCCCACAACTTATCCCTTAAAGCTGAAACCCTATTTTTTTCTGTTGAAAGAGCACCTAAACCTGAGTCTATCTGCTTCTTTGAGTTTCTTTGCCTTTTCATCCTCTCAATAGAGTCTTTTAATGAAAATAAAAATGAGTTTCACTTCTCTTTTGTGAACTCCCTTACACATAAATATTAATAAAAATTGTGTGACTTTTCTCCTGTTAACAGGAGAAAAAGAATTGTAAGTTTAATTCACAGCCCCCAAGTTCGGACCCTATCAGGATAAAGAAAAAGTTTTTTCTCTTTGACATCTGTGGGAGCACGATAATTAAGATGGTACAAGGTCTGGAAAGCATATTTTATAAAGGCTGGTTGAGGGGGATGTGACGTTAAGTCTATGGAAGAAAACACTACTGGTTTGGAGGATAAATGGGAGGGCTGTTAAGGAAAGGAAGAATAAAGGAAGGCAATTAGCATTTACTAAGCATACACTGAGCTCCTGACTCTGTGCTAGGAACATTAGAATAGTTAATCTTCAAGGAAACTGAAGCTCAGAAAAATTAAGCAGATTACCCAAATTACATAGTTAGAAAGTGATGGAATTTGGCTTCAAAAAGGTCTTCTGGTCATTTCCTTCCTAGCTACATATACCCAAAAGAATTGAACACTGGTACTCAATCAAATACTTATATGTGCATATTCATAGCATTATTCACATTAGCCAAAATTTGGAAATCACCCTAATGTTCATCAATGGATGAATGTTTGAAGAAATTGTGTTGTGCAAATATAGTGGAATGTTATTAAGCTTTAAAAATAGAATTAAATACTGGGGCTGGGGCTGGGCTCAGCAGTAGTACATTTGCCTGGCATGTGTGAG
The DNA here is from genome assembly GCF_048772815.1 of Callospermophilus lateralis. Classification (NCBI taxonomy): domain Eukaryota; kingdom Metazoa; phylum Chordata; class Mammalia; order Rodentia; family Sciuridae; genus Callospermophilus; species Callospermophilus lateralis. The sequence goes on from NC_135325.1 coordinate 105,785,914, forward strand.
GCACTGGGTTTGAGTCTCAGCACCACATATAAATAAAGGTCTATCAACAACTGAAAAATAAAAAACTAACAAACTTAAAAAAAAAGAATGAAAAATTGACATTTGTTACAATTTGGATGAACTGTAAAAACACTAAGCTAATTGAAAAACCACAGAAAAAAGGTCACATGCTGTATAATACCATTTATATGAAAGTTTCAGAATAGATAAATCCAATAGAGACAGAAAACAGACTGGTGGTTGTCAAGGATTATGGAGAGAGAAGAATGGGGAGTGATCGTTTAATGGGTCTGGGGTTTGAAAACAGTAGATGATGAGGACGGTTGTGCAATATTGTCAATGTACTAAATATCGTTGAATTGTTCACATTAAAATGGTTAGTTTTGCTGGATGGTGTGGCTCCTACTGCAATTTCAGCAATTCAGAAGGCTAAGGCAGGAGTATTGCAAGTTGGAGGTCAGCCTGGGCAACTTAGTAAGACCCTGTCTCAAAATAAAAAAATAAAAAAATAAAAAGGGCTGGGGATGGAGTTCAATGGTAAAGTAACTTTGGGTCCAATCTCCAATATCACAATAGGAAAAAAAAAGCTAATTTTATATCATCCGAATTTTTTGAAAAATAAGTTGTTCTTGCTCCAAGTATACTGTTTTCTTCATTAAGACCAGCTGCTTCCCTGGGGCAGTAGAAGGAGGAAGGTACAATTTGGTTTAGTAGAAAAAAGAACTTTCATTCAGTTATACAGTAGTGTAATAAGCTGACTTGTGTTGTAAACTAACACTAGAAGTATTCCAGGACAGCATAGACAACTGTTTATAATATTGTAGAATGAGCCTCTAAGTTTCCTTTTAATGATTAGATTCCATAATTCTATCATCTTTTATAGTTTATGACTTAGAGCAGAATTCAAGCATAACATAAGAAAATATGTAATGTCAAATACTGGTCTTTGTGATAGAGCCTACAAATAATACAGGGCAATTTATAAGAGAAATGACAAACTTTGGTAAATGTGCATTTTTTAAATATTATAGCTTTATAGAATATTAAAAACAAACTATGAAAGAAACCAAACTGCAGATGCATTAAAGTGTGGCATGTGTTTATAATGTTGCTTTTGCAAATGCTGTTTTATTCACTTATTGTAGAACTTTTAAAATAAGTCATTTAAAAACAAAGCTCCTTTTAACAAAGTTTACACAGGTGGTCATGGGATTAGCTGGTGGTGGCAGTAACTGAGGAGGCTTAAAGTAGTCTTGCAGAAAGCTAAGGTAGTGATTTGCCCAGAGGGAGGGCCATAATTCTACAGGGCTTAGTCTACTGGATGTGATGGATAAGCTCAGGCCATAGCTGCACACAAGTCAGAATATAGTCCTTCCAGGTAAGGAGGACTCTAAGGTACAACCCTTCTTGTTTGGCTGAAAGGTAGTGCTCTGTGGAGATGTAAATGAAAGGGAATACACATTTTGAAATGTGTGCATGTTTCTTCTCTCCTTCAGTACTGGGGATTTATCCAGGAGACTGTTCTACCACTAAGCTACATCTCCAGCCCTTTTTATTTTTTTTCAGACAGGGTCTTGCTAAGGTTGCCAAGGCTGGCTTTGAACTTGAGATCCTCCTGCCTCAGCCTCCCAAATCACTGGGGTTACAGGCGTGTGCCGCCATGATGGTTATTTTACCTCTTATTTTATTAAATTTCCAAGTTTAACAAAGCCTGGATTCTGAAGTTGGTTCTGAGTTCAAATTTTAGTTCTACCACTTACCAAATTAACAAATCATTTTTTTTTGCCTCATTTTTTCATCTGTCAGGGAAAATAATGGTACCTATCTTATAGGGTGGTTGTGCACATAAAAAGATCTTAGCATCACCTCTGGTACATGTAAGCACTCACACACAGTATTAGCTATTATTATCATGTGCTGCTTGAAGAAATTTTTAGATGGAAAAAATTTTTTAAAAATGTGAATTAAAATGAAAAAATAATCCTCTTGGAACAAAGGAATTCCAAACATTTGCTTATTCACAAATAATCTTTTAGGTCCAGCTGCCTTGAAGCAACCCAAGTCTACCTATAACATAAACCACAATATATTATATAGTTGTTGCCTACTCTCGCGTGATTGGGAAATCCACGTGAGAGGCTCAAAAACAGGTGTGGCCTGTGGGCTAACGGACTCCCCCAGAGGGCTTTGCGGTTATACTTTTCCAGAGGCCTTAGGGACAGAAGTCTGAAGCTGTCATAGGCCTTCATTTTCTGGCAGATCTTGAGGTGCGGATTAACTGGGACTCCCCCATTAGCATTTCTCCTCTTCGGATTCTTTTCCTTTAACTGTCTGTGGCCCCTCTTCAGTGTCCAAGATGGTTTTAAGTTTCTGTTTAAACCTTGAGCTTCAAGTACAGGGCCTGTGAATAATTTTTCAGTCACTAATGTCTGAAGTTCAGTGGGCACAGAGATTTATTTGCGGCCCTGATCTTTATTTTCTTTCCCAGCCCTGGTACCTCACTGAATTCCGCCCCCCTCCTGTTCCTCAATTTCCCCATTTTTGTTTTAAATCTTTTGCCATGCCTCTTTACATTCCCACCTTTTTCGTACTTTGATCAAGCAGGATGCCCCCTCTCGCGCCCCGCCCATCATTTCTCACGCCCAGTCCCTGTCGTCTGCCCCTCCCCTGTTCTTCAACCTCCTAGTAACAGCAGGGTGGGTAACGCTGTCACAGGGTGATGCTTCTGCTCCGCTGGCATGCACGTCAACTTCAGAAGCCACCGAATTCTCACGCCCTAGCTCCCTTCCCTTATATTTCCTGAAAGTCTCACTGTCCCCTCTGGCCCTTTGTTCTCGCATCCTTCCCGACTACTGCCGCCTCTTGATCCCTACTGCTTCCGCCTCTTATTTCGCGCCTTCTTTTTTAGGCTTGGAGGGGGCGGAGTTGGAATGGCTGCGTCACCGTTGCCGAGGCAACGCCTTGGTTACTTCCGTCGGTGTCAATGCTTCCGGGTTGGCGTTGCAGTGGCGTTTCCGACTGTGGGAGCCTCGGCTTCCCAGTCGTTTGATGAGCCGGAGCAGGTGAGGGGGAGCTCCTGGACTTCCAGGCTGGGGAGCGGGGTTGGGCCGCGCCAGGCCGCGCGGGGCCGGGCTGGCCTGGTTCCCGGCCTGGGAGGGGCTTAACGGTCCTTTGGTCTCTCTCTCCCCTCAGCCGAGTCCCTTCCCTGTCTTTCACTCTTCTGGCATCGGTGGTTTTACTTCTTCGATTGAACCCTGCTTCCTCGACCCCCCTGGGAGGCCGCCTCCTTCAGGCGCCTCCCTTCTCTCCACGAATTCGCTCTGACAGCTGAGGAACTGGCAAGATCCTGCTACCCAGAGGGTGAATGGGTATCTTTCCTGGAATAATCCTAATTTTTCTAAGGGTGAAGTTTGCAACGGCGGCCGTGATTGTAAGCGGAGTAAGCAAACACCTCTCCATTATATTAGTGCTGTTGAAAGATGGTCCCCTTCAGTTTCTACCTCCTGCCACTCCTGAGGTCAAGGCATTGAAGGCATCTATTAAAATGCAGTTCAGTTACTTGATTGGGATGACAGCTTGTCAACATGAATTAATATCTTAGACTCGGTAACATCAGGGAAATTTATAGTTTTCTGTTGGTGATTCTTTGACTCTCCCCCCCCCCCCCCGCCCTTCCGCTCCTCAGGCTAGAGTGGTCGTGAACTCTTCCTTCATCTTCATTCCGTACACCATTAAGTACCTTTTGTCCCCATTTCAGAACTTTATCTCTAAGCTCACTGCCTGTAAGCATCTTTCTCTTCTTTACTTCACACCATCCTAAGACAGTCTCCCTGCCTCTGCTGTTTGTAATCCACTGTGCTTGCTGCAGCCCTAGTAGGTTTACTAAAAATATGGGTTTTTCTCAAGTCACTTTCCTGTTAAAAAAACTTAATTGTCCTCTCCACACCTTGGTTTTTAAGCCTTTAAATACAACCTGCTCCTTCCACTTGTTTCAGCCAACAAGTGAATTTTTTATTCCAGATGGAACTTTCATTTCCTTCTCAGAACAAACCATATTGATGTCTACCTCCACATACTATGTTTTTTTTTTTTCCCACATGTATATCTCTGTTCATCTTGTCCCCTCTCCCACCCTTTCCCTTATCTGCCCCTATCCGGATTCAACCTGCACTCTGTCAAGGCACAACTTAAGTTCTGTCACCTCCATAAGCTTTTTCAAATTATTTAAACCGTGTGGATTGTCTCCTTTTCCATGTTCCTCTTGCTTTTATAAGATTGTACTACATAGTGTAGCACTTAATTTTTCTCTAATCAAGTTTTTTTTCCTACCAGATTCTAAGCTCTTAAAAGGCAAGTACTCTATTTAATACAACTTTTATCCATGCCCCATTTCCTTGATTATTCAAGAAAGATACATTAAGTGGTAAATATTGCCTTGGTGTTAGAACTAATTTCTGTTTTATAAAAAATGTGATGATTATACCCTTAGCACATTATAGGTTTGAGCATTTAGTATGACTTCAAAAAATATATGTTGGCTCCCCATTGTTACCTTCTCAGTCTTAGATTCTCCATTATCTTCTTTTTCTTAAAGGAGAAACCAGGAAAGTCACCCAGAGTTTCCTGATCAGATCTTTGGAGTATCGTAGGGCTATGTAACTAGTATTCTGAGACATGTTTATTGGTACTTGTTAGGTTATCAGTTTTTACTTAGATCTTTATAATACATATATGCAGATTTAAACACAATTTTCATGGGCTTCTTTATATAATAAAATTATTTAAAGTATTATGTTTCTATTTTAATTAAGATATGACTTCTGTCTTTTTACACATATCTGGGGTTAGCCTCATCTGTCAAAATAATTTAAGAGGATTTGGGGTATATTTTACACAAGTAATTCTCTACAAGAAAAGAAAGGGAAGAAGATTTTTCGGTAGAAAATATCCGGTGATTAGGGCAGCATCATGTACAGGGTGTGTAGCATTGGCCAGGTGCAGAAGTTACCTCTCTGTTTTCCCCTGTAATTTTTTTTTTTTTGGTAGCAAGGATTCAACCTAGGGATGCTTACCCACTGAGCCTCAACCCCCCCCCCTTTTTTTTAGATGAGATTTTTTCTGATGGACCCAAATATCTTTTTGTTTATTTATTTTTATGTGGTGCTGAGGATCAAACCCAGGGCCTCACGCATGTGGAGCAAGCACCCTACCACTGAGCTACAACCTCAGCCCTCCCCAGCCCTTTTTTATTTTTTATTTTGAGACAGGGTCTTAATAAGTTGCTAAGGGCCTCTCTCAGTCGCTGAGGCCAACTTTGAATTTGTGATCCTCCTGCCTCAGTCTCCCAAGCCTCTGGGATTTTAGACATGTGCCATTGTGCCTGACTGTAATCTTTTATATATAGGCTGCATATATAGCTAAATGATGTCACACTGAGAAAACAAGTACTTAATGGGTTTATATCAAATTCTGCAAAGCTCTTCTGAGAGTTATAAAAAGTACCATGAGGTATGGTATCTGCCTTCATGATCTTACCTAGTTAAGAGAAGAAATAGCATGGGGCAACTAGAAGATAAACCCAATGCTACTCATTATTTTTATGCCTGGATTTAAGATATAAATGAAGTTTCAACAAGTATTTGTAGGATAGGTGTGACATAACATGTGTCCATATATACAGACTTATGTGAAAAGACTCAGAGGTATCAGCTGACAGTTAATGATTTCCATAGTGTGATAGGGCTCCCTAAAAAGCAACTTAAATTTTCAACTATCGTAATTAAAGTATAATATACCGAATTAAGAAAATGATCAGGAATATTTAGCTTGAGAAAGATAAGATACAGGAGAACATGATTGTTATCTTTAAATATTTGAAGGATTCCCCCAGGAAAAAAGAATACATTTGTTCAATATTGCCTCCAAAGACTCAGTGAAAATGACTTGAGAAAGAAAAACTTTTGTCTTACTATGAGGAAGTACTGTCTAAAATCAGATCTAATCAAAGATGTTACTGTATTTCTTCATAAGATAGCATGGAGTCAAAGAGATTTTACTGTCATATATGGATGGGGAGGTGCTGGTAGAGGCAGTGTAGGAACTGGCCACACTTGGATTTCATGAACCAATAAAATTTAAATCTAAGCATGGGGAGAGGCCATAAATACAGGGCAGTCAAGCTTATTTTGCCACATAAAGACACTAAACAATATCAACTACCAATTAATATTTTGTACAAGAAAGGTGATATTTTTAATGTTCCAGGAGTAAGAAGAATGTGATCTGTTTAATAATAGTCTTTGAGGTTAAATAAATTTGGCAGGAAAAAACCCCTAGATACCCTTATTTGTGAAAACTAGGGAACTCCTGGGCTAACTGGCTTAAGATTTGGTTCATTCTATGGCTCTGCTCCTACCTTATTAAAAGGATGGATAGCAGGTAGTAAAGTTCTGAGAGAGGCTTTTTCTGTTAAAAGAAATTGTAAAGATGGTTTTGGGAAGAAGCATAGCAGCTGGCTGAAACATTTAAGACTATTCTTGGGACTCTCTAAATTGGTCAATAGTGAATTTTTTCCCCACAAACTGAGACCATATATGTCATGTTTTACTATCAATTCTAATCTTAAAATGCAGGCATAGATAAAAATGTTGATATGGTAGTGCTTAGTATTTAAGATTTATTTCAAACTACAGCTGATATTTCAAATATCTAACCCTACTTTGCTCATTAGAATTCCTTTCAATAACTTTCCTCTAATAGGGTTATCTCCTCTAGACTCTATGTTGTAGGCTTGAAGTTTCCATAATTTTTGTGGACTGTAACTAAAACATTCATCTGTATGTTTGTTATCTTACCTGGAAAATTATTCTTTGCTTAGTTACAAAGAATTCCTTATGTGGAAAGAAAGCAAAACCTTATCTCCTCTAAAAAGGGACGGTGACTCAAAGGTGCTAACCCTAGATTGGCATTGGATGGGGGTGGCCAGCAACTATTATCTGTTAAAATGTAAAATTGGATACATATATAATAATGATAATAATTAGCTAATAGTTATTGAGCTAGGTGCGAGGTACTTTTCTAGGTTTTTAACACATATAATTTTCATAACAACCTTATGATATAGTTTTTGTTATTCACATTTTATAGTTTGGAAGAAGGAGGCACAGAAAGGTTGAATAATCTACTCAAAGTCACAGAAATAGTGGTGGAGTCAGGATTTTAGGTAACCTGATTTTAGAGTCTTTCTTCCTGACTGTAAACCACTTGAAGCTGCTTTTGAAATTCAGAAGTATACACACTATATAGCTCTGAAAAACGAGTATTTAAAGGAAATCTGAGAGTCACAGCTAAGAAAGATATTACTGTGAGCTAAACCAGAACTTTGCAGGTGATATCCAGAGCACTACTTCTTAGGTGTAGAAACGTTAGCATTATTTGGGAGCTTGCAAATTCTCATGGCCAGACCCAGACCACCAAACAGAAACTGTCGGGGAGAGGCCCAGTGGTCCATGTTTTAATACACTTTCTAGATGATTCTGGTACATGCTAAAATTTGAACATTACTGGTCTAGATGCCAGAGCTGGGGAAAAAAATCAAATCCAAGAGAGAGGAGCTGAGAATGGCACAAATAGAGAAGAAAGCTGAAAAGATTGAAGATGACAGGTCTGACAGGTGGGATGGAGAAAGAGGGGGGCTGGGAAAAGAATATATTATTAAAGAATTAGAGTATAAAAGAACAGAGTTTGTACGAATGTTTTAAAAGGCCAGGGGGGAGGGAAAGAGTAGGCCCACTAGAAGGATATATGTTCAATGTCAGAAGAGAGAGAGAGAGATGTATTGCTGTCATTCCTCTGGGAGCCAGAAGGAAGATGAAGAGGCTTAGCTCAGCCTGGTCCTAGTCAGGGAAGCTAGTTGTATGTAGCTAGAAGTATCTCTTGGACAAACTCAGACCCTAAAGTTTAATGGAGAGATGAAAGGACTGAGAACATGAGAGGGTAGTGAGCCCGTGCTTTGTACCTGAATCAAGCTAACTAAATACCATGAACTGCTTTTATGAGATGCCTCAGCCTATATAATTTGAATTCTAGTTTCCTTCACTTCTTAATTGTTTAGTTGAATGTCTAAGTTGGGTATGCTGGATGGACTAAAGTCTCTCTTTGGGTGGGGATGAATAATTACACTAAAGAAAGTAGAGAGAATGAGGACATAGGTTGATCTTTGAGTGAATTACATACCTATCCCAATAAAGAACAAATTCATGATTATCCAGCACATAAAATAAGATCTGCCATTTAATGTCATTTGCTTGGTGGGATTTTCCCTTTACAATAGTTTTATCTGACAGTTTTGTTGATCTAATATACATGATCAAATGCTAACAAGTACTCCTCACTTTTGTGCCTTGTTCTGATTTGTCTTTATTTTTAGCACCAGAAAAGTGCCACTGTAAGCCATGAGATGTCTGGTCTGAATTGGAAACCCTTTGTATATGGCGGCCTTGCCTCTATTGTTGCTGAGTTTGGTAAGAATGTGAAAAAACGACAAGTTTTCATTTTATGCTATACATAGTGGTATATGGTGACAGTTATTTATTTTTCTGGTAAAAACTAGAGAAAAAATAAAAAGCTTTCCCTCTTTGTTTTAAAAATTGTTGTCTCAAAGCCCTCAAGAAATATTTCTGAGGAAGTACTACTAATGGTATGGCAAATGAAGTTAAGAAAACTCAAACTTTGGGAAGCTTTTTTGACAGTTTAATGTTTTGCTAATTTTCTAGGCTTAAATAATATACGTGAACATATAGAAGGAGTTGGATATGATAGGTGTTTCTGCAAGTACCCTAGCTTTTCTTTCAAACTGGTATTCTATTGAGAAGAAAATGAACAAGATTGAACAATATTCTTCTCTGTTTAATTTTAGTTTTGAAATATTTTTAGATTTTAATTTTTCTTTTTGTCTTTCTTTTGGATTGAACCCAGGGACACTTGACTACTAAGCTGCATCCCCAGTCTTTTTTAGGGTCTTGACAAGTTTCCATGGCTGGCCTTGAACTTGCGATTCTCATGCTTCAGCCTCCAGAGTAGCTGGGATTAAAAGGATGTGCCACCATGCCCAGTCTAGACTGTGATTTTTAATCTTCCATATTTTCCTTTTCCTCTACCATTCATAAGTGACTATGGTCCACCAGTCCTTGCTGGCTTTCTTAGTAGATGCTGTGATGTCCAAGTCAAAAGTTAACAGAATTACATAATCACCTTGTTAGATTTAGATCTTTAAATATTCCTTGAAAATGTATTTTGTCAATATAATGTGACATTAAAAAAAGAGGTTTGGTTGAAGAAATTTCTCCCCTAAGCCCTCTGCTGGTATTAGTTCACAATTACCTAAGAAACCAGGATGAGTAGAACGTAATAGGACTTTACCATTATCTTTTATAATATTGAGGAGCTGTTTATTTCTTATAACCATATAAAAGAAAAAAACTAACAAAAATTTGTAGTTGTTTATAAGAACACCTGAAGTAGTAAGACCATGCTTTCCTGTGTTTGTAAAAATTTGAGATAACATTAGGGAAAGCTAGAGAGACTTGAAGTGGGAGAGGGTGGGAAAAAGAGACTGATAAGTGGCATATCCATGGTATAGATGAAATTAAAGCAACAGTTATTTTTTACAGTGTCAAATGTACTATGTGTCAAATTGTGTTGCATAGATATAATATAGTACATTTCACTTTACCACATACAACTCTTGTCCTCTGGCAATGGCATTCTAGTAGAGATCTTTTGTATGTTGTTGTTGCTATTACTATTATTTTACAGTGCTGGGGATGAAACTAAGGGCCTTGTGCATGCTAGGCAAGTGCTGTACCACTGAGGTATACACCCAGCCCTTGTATGTATTACAAAAAAACTCTGTCTTATGTTTCAGATATTGTCATTGCCTTATATTTAGCCAAAACTTAACTGTGACTCCTTGGAAACACTTATAAGTGAGTGTGTTCCTTTGTAGGAACTTTCCCTGTGGACCTTACCAAAACACGACTTCAAGTCCAAGGCCAAAGCATCGATGTCCGTTTCAAAGAGATAAAATATAGAGGGATGTTTCATGCCCTGTTCCGAATCTATAAAGAAGAAGGTGTATTGGCTCTGTATTCAGGGTAAGGCTGGATTCCTTCCTTACATCATGAGCAGAAATGCTTTTTAAAGAGGCCAAGGCTGGATGTGGTGGCACATGTCTCTAATCCCAGTGGCTTGGGAAGCTAAAGCAGGAGCATCACACATTCAAAGCCAGTCTCAGCAACTTAGCAAGACCCTGTCTCAAAATAAAAAAAAAAATTAAAAAGGGCTGGGATATGGCTCAGTGGTCAAGCCCCTCTGGGCACAATTCCTGGTGCCATAAGCAAAGAAACAAATAAATAGGCCAAGTATTTCAACTCTATAGAAGTTTGTGCCCTTTGTATTCACCATTCAACTTGTAATTCTGTGTTGATGGGCCTGTTTATATCTCATCTGCTTTTAAGATATGAGCTTTGGATTTTGTGTTTTTCCAGCTGTAAGTAATATATGTTAAAATGGACATATAATTGCAGATAGGCTTTCTCCTGGTTTCTTGATACTCATCCATAGCTGTTATTAATAGCAGCACCAATTAACCACATATATTCTTGTGATACTTTTCCTGAGTTGGCAAATGCTGACTTTCTTTAAAATTTTCCTTTTTAAGAAAATATTATTCTGGTAGCTTAAACGAAAATGCAGAATGAGAGAGGGAGACTTATCTCTTTTGGTCACCTTTTGATTAACCATCAGTTTGAGATTTTTTTTTGGCCAGTTTGTAGCTTATCTGCTAAACAGTATCCTAGGCCATTCTAAATTTAGGCTATCAATTTATTGCTCAGAATGGAAATTAGTTTTATTATTAACCTATGTTAGCTTTATCTTAAAAATAATTTTCTTGGAGAAAAAAAAATCAAGTCATTCTTCTGAAGCAGGTGATTCATGGATCATCTGTTTTAACTTGTTCTTTCTCAGCATGGATAATCACAAGATTTTTTCTGATAACAAGCAATAAAACCAGAAATATGCATATTTAGTCATAATTTTTTATTCCTAACCATTTAAGCTGTTGCTATTTATACTTCCTAAAGTGCAGTTCTACAATTTGGAGAATCTCAAAGGAGGTATGAGTGAAAATGTCTCCAGTTTATGAGCAGAACTTAAATAGGCTGAGATTTTGGTTTTAGTACCTCCTTGTTGATAAGATTAAAGATGTGTCTGCAAGTATTAGGAAGTATAGGTGGATTTCAAAAAATCTTTATAGTGGATAATAGTATATAATTCTTTTTGTATATTTCTGGATTGTTTTCTAATGTTTTCTTAAAGATTTTTGCATCTGAGTTCATGAGAGATATTAGTCTATAGTTTTTATTTTCTGTACATTTTTGACTGGTTTTGGTATTAGGGTAATACTAACCAAAAGGAGTTGACAAGCATTCCCTTTTCTATTTTCTGGAAGAGATTGTGTAAGATTGGTGTTAATTCTTTAAATGTTTGGTAGAATTCCCTGGTAAAATTATCTGGTCCTGGAGATTTCTTCTTTTGGGAACTTTTAAGTTATGGATTCAAATTCTTTAATGTGGTCTTAGTTTGGCCTATTATAACAAGGTACCATAGATTATAAACAACAGAAAATTTTTTCCATAGTTCTTGAGGTTGAGTTCTGGTGAATTCTCTCTTCTAGGCTGCCAACTTCTTGTATCTTCATTTAACAGAAAGAGCTAGTGCTCTCTGGGGTCCTTTTTATAAGGGCAATAATCCCATTGCTTCACTCTGGTGACCTAATTACTTCCTAAAGGTCCTGTTTCCTCATACTACCATGTTGAGTTTAGGATTTTAACATGTGGCTTTTGTTGAAGGGATGATACAAACATTTAGTCCATTGAAATGGTTATAATACTTACTCAGATTTCAATTTTATCTTAATTAAGCCTTGGTAATTTGTGGTTTTCAAAGAATTAATCCATTTCTTCTAAGTTGTTGAATTTATGAGTGTGAAGTTATCCTTGGAATGGTTGAAGGATTTATAGAACTATTCCATTTTATTCCTGATATTGGGGATTTGTAACTTCTATATCTTTCTGCTACAAATTTATTAATTTTATGTATTTTTTCAAAGAGCCAACTTTTTATTTCATTGATTTTTCTGTTTTCATTCTTTGTCTCTCTTTCTTTCTCTCTCTCTCCTTTTTCTTTCTTTCCCTCCTGCTCCCCACCTTCCTTTATTTATCACAAGGGATTAAGCCCAGGGTGTTTAAAGACTGAGCCATATCCCTGGCCCTTTTTATTCTATTTTACGTTTTTATTCTTGAGACAGGGTCTCGCTAAGTTGTTTTAGGCCATGATAGGTTTCTGAGGCTGGCTTCAGACTTGTGATCTTCCTGACTCAGACTCCCAAGCCACTGGGATTATAGATGTTTGCCACTGTGCCCAGCTGTATTTTCAATTTCAATGATTTATGTTTTTTTTTTAAATTTTCTTCATTCTGCTAGTGTTAGGTTAATTTTCTTCTTCCATTTTTAGTTCTTGAGGTAGAAACTTAAATTATTGATTTGAGACTTTCCCTGCTTTCTGATGTAAGTATTTTGTGTTATAAATTTCCCTCAGTAATGCTTTAGGCTGCCTCCCATATATTTTAATAGATTGAATTTTGATTTTCAGTCAGGTCTGTTTTTAAAATTTCCTTTGAGACTTTCTCTAACCAATAGATTATTTAGAAGTGTGTTGTTTAATTTCCATGTGTTTGAATATTTCCTTAATGATTTCTAGTTTGATTCTATTATTGTCAGAATACACTTTATATGATTTTAGTTTTTTAAATTTGTTGAGGTTTGTTATATGATCTAGAATGTTTACTGCCTTGGTCAATGTCTCATGGGTGCTTGAAAAAATACATATTCTGTTGTTTTGAGTTGAAATGAGATGGGTAACAGAAATGAATTGGCTGATATGTATAATCTGCAAATGCATGTTGAGTAAAATTAACTTTTCTTTGTTTTGGGAAGGATTGCTCCTGCATTACTAAGACAGGCATCATATGGCACCATTAAAATCGGGATTTACCAAAGCTTGAAGCGATTATTTGTAGAACGTTTAGAAGGTCAGTATACTCAACTCTCTTTTGAGGTGATCCTCAGAGGGATTATTGAAATCATGCTTAGTGTGAAATGTTCATCACATGATGCCTCAGAACGGAGAACTATCACTTCAAGGACAAAATGAGCTTGTATTGATTTGGGATAAATCCTTGCAAAGGTGATATATGTGTTAGAGGGACCAGCCATTCAAATTTGTCCTTTTTAAATAATAATAATAATAATAATAATAATAATAATAAAATTCTGGTCATCTCTGAGGAAGCATGGAACAATTATGTCCAGATATTGATGCTATCCTCATCAATAAGAGGATTTCATAAGGCATTTTAAGGTGCCAATTTTGATAAGCTTTTGCTAGTTAAATTTTAGGCTATTGTTTTCTAGATTGTGAAGTACTTATGGCCACCTTACTCACATTCAGAATTATTGTATGTCTCTCTATTTGCTGCTGCATCATTTCCAGCCTGATATGTACTAAATGGTTATTTTACCACAGGCCAGGGGCAGTTGGATGGTTGGGAACAGCTGGAGAGACTTTCGGTTAGTAATGTCCTTTGAATCACTTTTTTGTCCTAAACCAACTTTTTCTGGAACCTCCTCTTTGGGGGATCCTGAAGGATTTCCTTCCACCTCTTCCTAAAATAATTTCCTTTCATAGATACTTCACTTGGGTTTACTTAGTTTCTAGTCGTAGGCTCTTCATGGTGGGAAGGAGGGATGAAGAAGAATTTTTTGCTGTAGAATGATGTTCTGTGGTTTCTATTCCTTTTTTCAGTTAAGGAATTTAATTCTGAATTTTTGCTTTTGGGACTAGGGGTATAGGTCAGTAGTACAGTGCTTGCCTAGCATGCATGAGGCCCTGGGTTTGATTCCCAGCACTATAAAAATTAAAATAAAATGAGTAAATATATAAATTATTTTTTACATTTGACTACAGAACCTTTCTGTAGACAAATAGAAGCTTGTAGTGATTTAAGACCAGTCCAAATCAATGTTTAGATAACTTTTTCTCTATTACATGTAAGATTTTATCTTTTTACAATCATTTCCGAATGTTTTGCATTGATGACTGTCCATAAGAAGACTTAGAAAACATATACTTTAATTTGAAATGATTGAAGGGGAAATAACCACATTCTAAATTCATGTGGGTTATGATAATTATGTAGAAGAATAGGTAGGGCATGTTTCAGTGTCCTTTTAGAAATACTGATTTTTTTGGTAGAAATAATGATTTATATTTTATAATTTTATGTTTGGTACTGATTTGGGATCTAGAAATATTTGAGTTTCTTTATTTTCATAAACTTTGTAGTTCATTTCTAAAGTCATTTCTCTAAGATTCTCTTCCTCTGATAGTTCAGTATTCTCTTTTCAGAACTTAGTGCCTAATAAAAGCAGACCCTTTTTAAAATCCTTTTTACAGATGAAACTCTTCTAATTAATATGATCTGTGGGGTGGTGTCAGGAGTGATATCTTCCACTATAGCCAATCCCACCGATGTTCTAAAGGTAAGAGAGATGTCTGCAGTATGCTTTGAAAAGAGTACAAGCTTAAGACAAATTTGGGTCCGTATTCCCACTCTGTCCATTGCTAGCTGTAAAACGATGGATAATCACCTAATTGCATTAAACCTCAGTCAGTTTCCTCATTTGTAAAATGAAGATACAGCAGTGGTTAGGCATTGTTAAGAATTCAATATAACATATGTCAACTGCCTGAAATTGTACTTGGTAGCAGATGCTCAATAAATAGTAGTCTATTTATTATGATATGCATTACCCATTGGTCTTTTTAAACAGGGGCATACAACCCCCTCTAGGATATTTTCAAGGACTGTGTAGTTTTAAAGAAATCAATATCCAGATCTCTTACTTCCATTTGTATTCTTTCCTAAAACTGGTCTGAGAATGAATCTGCATTTCTAGTAGCACTTTTCCCATTTTACAAAAGAAAGGCATATCCCTCCTTACCCATTCCAAATCTTCATATGGTGTGTTGATCTGTGGTGTAACCTGAGATATCAAACAAAGGGATGAATTGAGATAACAGTTTTTTAGAGAAGCCTCTTTTAATAACTATGTGGGTTATCTGTTTCTGTCTTTCCCTGTCTTATCTCTATTTCTCTTAAGGGTGAGATTTGACTTTTAAAAATGCTATATTTTGGCCTGTTTTGGGATATACTGAATTTGGAACCACAATGCTATTATGGTTTAGTGGTACTAATTTGTTAAAAATATAATTGGATTTTATCACATCATATAAAGAAACATTTTAATATCAATCTAAAGTGCAAAATGGTAAATATTTTCTATTTATTAATTTATTTAAATTTATGATTAAAACACTAAATATATGATTGAAATATGTAACAGGATTCCAAGTTTTTGTTTTTGATGCTGGGAATTGAACTCAAGGGCTGTGTACCACTGAGCTATATCCCTGGTCTTTTTTTTCTTTTTACTTTTGAGACAAAGTCTTGCTTAGTTGCCCAGGCTGACCTTGAACTTGTGATCCTTCTGCCTCAGCTTCCCAAGTATCTAGAATTACCAGTGTGTGTCCAGTGAGAATTTCAAGTTTTAAGAAATTATTTTAGGAAGAATGTGAGAAAAAAGAGAAAAAGACACAGCTTTATTTATTTCAGCATTAGCGAATCCACAAGTGAAGTACAAATTATTGCAATTCAGAGAATTTGAGCTGAGAGGGTGACTTGTAAAACAGCACACATGAAAGAAACCACTGGTAGTTGGCAGAAAGAG
This sequence comes from Callospermophilus lateralis, assembly GCF_048772815.1. Taxonomy (NCBI): domain Eukaryota; kingdom Metazoa; phylum Chordata; class Mammalia; order Rodentia; family Sciuridae; genus Callospermophilus; species Callospermophilus lateralis. The sequence continues at coordinate 105,801,825 of NC_135325.1, forward strand.
ATATGAAATCATTTTTCTGCTTTAAAATGAGACTAGTTTAGCTTTAAAATGTTTATATTACCTTAGATTTATAGAAAAAGTATGAAGAGAATTGACTATATCCTAGAACTCTAGAATATTTATAATATACTTGTAAGAATGTGCTTTTCAAGAATAGTATACTTAACTCCCTGAAACTACCTTTCTTATCCATCTGGATCTTAGACTTAATCACCTAAGTGATTTGCTTCAATTTCCTATTCCTCTGATCTCTCTTGCAAAATTACAACTGTTGATCAATGCTGCAGTCTGCATTTTCCTTTCTTATACCTTGATAGGACTGAGTATTACCAGTATTGTTTGTGGGCTAAATCTGACTACTGTCTGGGGTGAAGTCACAATTTTAGATTGTGACCTTGCCTATATGATTTATAACATGATTGAAATGTTCAGTCCTTTCACTTATTCTGGGACAGTTCTTTTTCTGGTCTTCAAGGGCATTTTAAATCTTCAAGCCTTACTTTTTTTCATCATTCCTCTTTCTTTCAGCAGACAACTCTACCTCCTATGGCCTCACCTTCTACCTGTTCTTGCCTTTCTACCCATCACTTATAAATCTATTTACATTTATACCTGTCTGTACCTTGTCTCTACTATAGATGTTTTCAAAATGTGGTTCTCCAGACGTGCAACATCAGCTTTACTGGGAGTTCATTAGAAATGCAAATTCTTTTTTAAAATTTTTTTTAGATGTTGATGGACCTTTATTTTATTCATTTATTTATATGGGTGCTGAGAGTTGAACCCAGTGCCTCACACATGCTGGGCAAGTGCTCTACCACTGAGCCACAACTCCAACCCTAGAAATGCAAATTCTTGAGCCCCGCTCCATACTTACTGAATCAGAAAGGATGGAATGGGGCCCAGCAGTCTGTTTAGGACGAGCCCTCCAGGTTATTCTGATATACTATCAAGCTTAGAAATCATGACTTTACATTTACTTCTGTTTCATCAAGGACCATTCTGTATCATTTAATCTCTCTTTTTTTGCAGTGCTATGGATTAAACCCAGGGCTTCATGCATGTTAGGGAGACAGGCATTCTACCACTACACGGTATCCCCAGCCCATTTATCCACTTTCTTATCTTTATTGGTTGGCTCCCTTCGAATGATAAATATGTTCAAGTCTTTCCTAAAGTACTTTTTTCTGACCCTCTGACCTCCTTAAGATACCACCTTCTCTTTTCTGTTCTGCTTCTTGCTTGAAACTACTTTCCACATAACTGGGTGCAGTGGTGCATACCTGTAATCCTGGCAACTTGGGAGGCTGAGGCAGGAGGATCACAAGTTCAAGGTCAACACTTTAATGAGACCCTCAGTAATTTAGTGAGATACTGTCTCAAAAAAGGACTGGGAATAATACAATTCAGTGATAAAGCACCTCTGGATTTAACTTCCAATACCAAAAAGAAACTACTCCCCAGGTTCAAGTAGTATAGTCTATATCATCCATTCCATTTTAGTTCTCAACCTATTTTGATTAATTTCTCTGGGAATTTCTGCTTTGATTTTGACTCCTCCTAGGTTTCATACATTTTGGTTTCATATGTAGGCTTATTTTTCCTATATGCACCTAAAATGTTTCTCTTCTCTATGCAAGTTTATATCATTTCTCCTCTATAATCTTTCTCTGGTTAGTCTTTTTCATTTTCTAAAACTTTAGCTCTCTGGGGCTGGGTTGTGGCTCAGTGGTAGAGTGCTTGCCTAGCTTATGCAAGGGCCTGTGTTTGATCCTCAGCACCACATAAAAATAAAGATATAAAAAAATACTTTAGCTCTCACTATAACAAAGAAATTCAAAATGCATGGCCTCAAATAACATATGAGTTTATTTCTCCCTCATGTAACCATCTAGAGGACAACAGCTTATGCTGGTGGGTAGTCCTATGGTGCAATCAATCATCCAGGACCCAGGTTCATCCAATTTTGTTGCATTGCCATCATCTAGAGCATGGTTGGCAAACTGTTTGTGGGCTAAATCTGACTACTGTCTGTGTAAATAAATTTTGTTGGAACACAGCCACCCCATTTGTTTCTGTATATCTATGGTTGCTTTTGCTTTAGAACTGCTTAGTCAGGACAGAGGCCATAGGCCCTACAAAGCCTAATTTATGTACTGTTTGGCCCTTTTCAGAAAAAAGTTTGCTAACCCCTGTCCTATGGTAATTTTTAATGTATTTAGTTGAAGGTGGGCCATAATCACATCTGTTTTCCAGCCCATGGGGAGACAGAAAGTTAAAGGAAAGCCATTTCTTTTTGTTTTGTCAAAATAAAATCAGATTAAGTTAGAAAAATTTTAAAGTTTATTGATATACAGTAAGAGAGAGTACATACTTTCATCCAGGAAACTTTAAACCAAATGGTAAGAATGTCACCTTACAGCAATTACAGCACAGTTTGTGATACATAAAAGGGGAAGTCTACTCATCTCTAATTTTCCACAGGGGGATTGGTTCCAGGACCCCAAGCCTCTGGGCTATCTGAAATCCTTGAATGCTCAAGTCTGTCATATAAAATGGTGTAGTATTTGCATCTAACCTCCTCACATCCTTCTGTGTATTTTAAATCAACTCTAGATTAATTATAAGTCTAATATAATGTAAATGCTATGTAAATAGTTATGATACTGTATTGTTTCAGGAATAATGACAAGGAAAAAGTCTTGGGACTGGGGATGTGGCTCAAGCAGTATCGCGCTCGCCTGGCATGCGTGTGGCCCAGGTTTGATCCTCAGCACCACATACAAACAAATGTTGTGTCTGCCAAAAACTAAAAAAAAAAAAAAAAAAAATATTAAAAAATTCTCTCTCTCGCTCTCTCTCTTAAAAAAAAGAAAAAGAAAAATCTATACATGTTCAGTACAGATGCAATTGTTTTCTGAATATTTTTGATCATTGGTTAGTTGAGTCTGTGCATATGGAGGACCAACCGTATTTTCACCTTTTTTATTCTAATACTGGGGATTTAACCCAGGTGTGCTTTACCACTGAGTACATCTCTAATCCTTTTTTATTTTTTATTTTGAGACAAGGTCTCACTAAGTTGCTGGGGGGTCTCTCTAAACTTACAATCCTCCTGCCTTAGCCTTCCAAGTTGTTAGGGTCATAGGCACGTTCCATTGAGCTCAGTTATTTTGACTTTTTTTTTGATTGGCTGTTATACATTACCATTCTTTTTAAGGCAAGTAGAGCTGTTAAGCTGATTTGTCCATAACTGATTGATTTCATTTCACTGATTCATGCTGATAAGGATGTAAAGCTTATGTTTTTTATGATTATAGATGGTGCTTTGGGGAAATCAAGATAACTTAAGTTTTGGGTGGTGTATAGTTGGCCTTCAGGGTAAAGCTCAACTGTGGCCTCCATTTTTATCTTAAATCTTTATGTAGTTTTAAAAAAATTTTTATTTTCTTTCTTTTTTTAAAATTAATTAATTTATTTTTTATTATATAGTTTTTTAAAAGAAATTTTTATTTTTAAATATTTTTATTTATAGATGGACACAATACCTTTATTTTATTTATTTATGTGTTGCAGAGGATCAAACCCAGTGCCTCATGCTTGCTAGACAAGTGCTCTAACACTGAAGTATAACTCCAGACCTTTATGTAATTTTTGATAAAAAATTTTAAACATGCACAGAAGTAGAGAAAAAGTGATATAGTGAACATCTTTGTATGCATCACCTGCATTCACTTACCTTACTCTACTCCTAGACCTACTAAGGAATCACCTTCTTGAAGAAGTCTTCTACTTCCCATAGGGTAGTATTGATCTGGCTTTGTGATAGTTTGCATCTTGATTTAATTTGGTTTAGGTTTTTATTTCAAATCTCTTTTAATGGCAGTTGGCTTTCTGCATCAAAGCATGCCACCATTATATGATTTAGCAAGTACATTTATTGAAACCTAGAATGCTAGAGTCATACTTCATGAAAATCAGACCTACGTTTGGGCCATGTATTTTGTGACTGACTACTATGATTCTATGTATGCAGAGTCTGTGGGAAATTGTACCATATCTTTTACTTGGTTTTTTAATGATGTATTTTCTTTCTTGCAGCTTTCAAATGCCACTTGGCAGAATATAGTATCATGCTTTTTACAAGTAAATTCAATTTAAGGTCTTTTAAGACTAAAATTATATTTTTAAAACACTTTTTTGCTTTTTATAATTATATAAGTAATGCATGTTCAATGTAGAGAGAAATGGAAGGCATAAGAAATAAAAAAGAGAAAACAATACTCACTTGTAGCCTCACCATTCAGATATAAGCCACTATCAATATTTGGGTACGTATGTTCGTCCAGTCTCCTTGCTGTGTTTATGAATATTTTTAAGTTCACATATTTTAATAAAAATGATATACATACTGCTTTGCAATCCTTTTTCTAAATTAGCAATTAATTTTAACATTTTTCATTACCAACAGATATTATTCTACAAGAAAAGTTTATGGCTCCATAGTATTCCATTAAATGGCTATACTTGAATACATAATTTTGTAACTGATCTGTTATTGTTATTGTTTGGGGATATTCAGGTTGTTTTTAACTTTTTACTAAACCAACCATATTTTAAAAATTATTGCCTACCCTTTCTGAATTCATGTTCTTTTCCCCCACATTTTCTCCCAACTCCAGAAATGTTGGACTTACCATGGGGAATATGAGGCTAATGAAAATAATCTTTATGAAATATACTTTGACATAAATTGTATTTTTTGGCTGGAATTTAACTCATTAATTTCATCATAACAGCAGAGCTCTTTCTGAGAATTCCCAAATACTTTTTTCTTAATTTTAAATGAGTGAAACATCTCATTTTGGTTCTCTTTGTCAAAACAATGGTCACATCTTGTATTCTAGATTCGAATGCAGGCTCAAGGAAGCTTGTTCCAGGGAAGCATGATTGGCAGCTTCATTGATATATACCAACAAGAAGGCACCAGGGGTTTGTGGAGGGTGAGTACTCTTTTCCTGATATTGTTCTATACTCTCAGTTCCTAGAATTTGCAAGCAATACTTTTTTATATAAGGCCATAAAATTGTAAATTATAACCTCCCCCAAACAAAGTAAGAAGCTCCTGGGATGTGAGGGGGTTGGTTGGGGTTGTGGCTCAGCGGTCGACTGCTCGCCTAGCACATGCGAGCCCTGGGTTTCATCCTCAGCACCAAATAAATATAAATAAATAAAATATAAAGGTATTGTATCCAACTACAACTAAAAAATATTTTTTAAAAAGAAGCTCCTCATCACCAATGAAAGGACCAATATTTATCAGTGATCTTTATTTCTGCTTAATGTTTGAGGGTTGTATATATGGGGAAAGGTATTGCATTATTTTTGGTTTGTTTAAATTCACAGTGAATTTAGTTCTTCAAAGTATTTTTTACTAGTTTTGTAGTGACACACAATCTTGGTCTATGATGGCCTCTGTAGTGCTTATGTTTAAAAATTGTTACTTAAAACAACCTTTTTAACCTTATAAAAAGTACAATGTACTGTAAAATATTGAGAAGATACAGAAAAGTAAAAACAAAAATTACAGTGGTAGTCCCACCACCTAGCAATAATAACTGTTAACAATTCGTCATATTATCTTCCAGCTTTCTATTCTTTTTTAAAATTTTTTTTAAACTTTATTTTTTTATGTGGGGCTGAGGATTGAACCCAGTGCCTCACACATGTTAGGCAAGCACTCTACCACTGAGCCACAACCCCAGCCACAGCCTTCTATTCTTTACTGTTTGTTGTCATTATTGCTATAACTTTTTAATCTGTGTTAATTACTAGATATTGTAATAGTAAATAAGACTACTTATAAACTATGCAGAGAGAATGTATGGGAAACCCATTAATGACTTCTAAATAAAAATGAGAGCTTTGCTAATATTCTTCCTTTATATTTTCCACAGCTACTTGTTATTAAAAATTCAAACATAGACATTGAAAGAATTGAGCTATGAATGCTACTTATGCATGATCTCATGACCTGGACTAAATGACTGGTAGAATTTGAACATATTAGTTTTATTTATGTATATATATATAAACACACCCACTTTTTAATTTTTGCAAAACTAGATGAAAGGGCTGGGGTTGTGGCCCATTGGTGCGGCTCATCTAGTATGTGCGAGGCCCTGGGTTTGATCCTCAGCACCACATAAAAATAAATATATAAAGTGAAGGTATTATGTCCAACTACAACTAAAAAATAAAATAAAATATAAAAACCATGTGAATGTAAGTTGTAGGCATTATGGTGCTCCCTTGAATACTTCATTATGTATCTCCTAGAATATGAACATTCTCTTATACAATAAAAACACCATTATCAAATGAAAGAAAGTTGACAATAAATCCCTAATACTTAATATGCATTTTATGTTAAAAATCTCTCTATTGATGAGATCAGACTAGTTTTCTTATAGGATGTATTTAACTAGTTCCTCTGTTCCTTATATTTACAATAAGCTGAACGTTGAGACCATTGGCTTGATTATATTCATGTTAAGCATTTGTGGTTAGAGAGATTCATAGATGATGCTGTGTTTTTCATGTTGCATCATAGCGAGAGGTGCATAAAGTTAGGTTGTCCCATGATTAATAGTGCTAAGTTTGATGACTTGGTAAAATGATGTTCACCAGGTCTTGCTGTTATAAAAGATAATTTTTCCCTTTGCAATTAGCAAGTAATCTGTGAGGGGATCTTCTGGCAACATTTATATAATACTTCATAACTGGACATACTTTTATGATCCAGGCTAGTTGGATGATTCTGGCACATAACAAAGAAGCAAAGTACATTGTGTTGTGTATTCTTTTGAGATAGACATAATCTTTCATGTTATGATCATAGCATCCATTAATGATCCTTAAAGTTTGCTCTTTGATCACAGCATGGTGTACTTTCTTGATTAGTCTACCTTAAAACCAGAAAATAAAACTAACTAGAACCTTTTCGTAAACTGATTCCAGGTGACAAAGAGCATAGATATTTTTCAAGGGAGCATAGATATTTTTGTCAAGGGAGCATAGATATTTTTATTTTTAATTGTGGTAAAATCTACATAAAATTGATCCCTTAACCATTTGTATGTGTATAGTTCAGTAGTGTTAAATACATTCACATTGTTGTGCAGCCAGTCTTCAGAACTCTATTTTACAAAACTGCAACTCTGTACCCATTAACAACTCCATGTTTCCCTTACCCCAAACCCCTGGCAACCCCTATTCTACTCTCTTTCTATGAATTTAACTAGTCTAGATACCTCATATAAATAGAATTATATAATATTTGTCCTTTTGTGAGATTTCACTTAGCATAATGTCATTAAGGTTCATCCAAATGGTAGCATGTATCAGCATTTCCTTCCTTTTTTAAGACTGAATAATCCCATTGTATGTATATATCACATTTTGTTTATCTATTCAACCATTCGTGAACACTTAGGTGGCTTCACCTTTTGGCTATTGTGAATAATACTGCTATGTAAATGGGTATGCAAATATATCTTTGAGACCCTGCAGTTAATCTAAAAAAATTTTTTATAGTTGTAGATGGGCAGAATGCCTTCATTTTATTTGTTTATTTTCATGTGGTGCTGAGGATCTAACCAAGTGCTTCACACATGCTAGGCAAACTCTCTGCCACTGAGCTACAGCCCCAGCCCCTGCAGTCAATTCTTTTGGTTATATATCCAGAAGTAGTAAATCTTTATTTAGTTTTTTTAGGAACTGAATATAGCTACTTTTATGATCCAGGCTAATTACATGATCAAGGCATGCAATGTAGAGAAGCAAAAAACATTATATCATGTATCCTTTTTGATGCAGACATATTTTAAACACAGAAATATTTTCTTTTCAACAAAGAACTATGCTTATGATTTTCTTCAAATGCATGGTTTATTTTCCTGCTTTGATTGTAACATGGGTACCAGAAACATTTCATTTTCTTCCTAATTCCATTGTAAGAAAAAAATAGTAGGAGTATAATAACAAAGTATAACCAGAACTTCAGTCAGAGTTGGAGAACCAGTGGTGAAGGCTGTGGTTTGAACTACAAAGCACCAGCTACTTTGAAAGAGGACAGTTTCTTCTTAGCTCTAGCTGCCATGTATTGATGGTAAGCCCAGTGTGGCCAAGTTTTCTAGCCTTTCAAGAAAATCTAGAAATGTGCATTTCTATGTAAAGTATCCTAATTTTTCACATATTGACAACTTCTGAATTTTTAAAAATGTTCTGTGGGCCACACAAAACATGTCTGTGGCCTAATTTCTACCTGTGGGTCCCAGTTTGGGGCCTTACTGTTTACAAGTAGTCTTCTGGAGACATCATCCTATTTAACAGTGAAGCAGGTGAAAGAGTCACAGAGGAAGGCACTGTTTGGCCAGATTATCAGAATCAAGCATTTCAGCATAGTTATATCACTTCTACTTTATAAATTGAGTTTGGGAATTTAGAAGAGATTGAACATTTTAATATTAGAGTTATTCCAGAAAGCAGTTATCCTCCTGGTATGTTATTTTCAATTTTTAAAATTCATTTATATATTTTCATTAATTCCCCAGCTTTATTGAGGTATGATTGATAAAAAAGTATTCATATTTAAGGGGTGTAATTTTCAATTTTAATGATAAACAATTATAAAGGTAAAATATTTAATTGTGAAAATGAAAAATATGGTATTTGCCGGTAAATAGATGGAATTGGAGACTATTACGCTAAGTGAAATAAGCCAATCAAAAAAACCCCTAAGTCTGAATGTTCTCTCTGATATGTGGATGTTAACACACAATAAGGGGAAGGGGAAAGAAGAATCGAAGTTTATTGGATTAGACAAATGGGAATGAAGGGAAGGGAGGGGGCATGGGAATAGGAAAGACAGTGGAATGAATCAGACATAACTTTCCAATGTTCATATATGAATACACAACCAGTGTAGCTCCACAACATTGTTAATCACAAGAATGGGATTCTAATTAGGGTAAGTTGTACTCCATGTATGTGTAATATGTAAAAATACACTCTACTGTCATGTATTATCTAAAAAAACCAAATAACATATATAAAAGGCATAAAAATGAAAGTTAATTTATCTGTTTTCCTAACCCCAGATGTGTTTTCTTCTAATTCTTTCTAAAATTTGGTGTATGTGTGTATATGTATACCTTTTTCCCTAAAGTTAGAATATTACTATATATAATTTCATGTCTTGCCTTCTTTAACATTATATCATAAGCATATTCTTGTATCATTAATATTCTTTCAAATATGTGACTTTTAATGCTTTAGCAACCCTCTGTTATCTTGTGAGCTATGAAAGGAATATTGTGTTAGTGAGTAGATCACTGATACTGTTCCCACAGAACTTGTAAGGACTTGAAAGGGAAGTTTTGCTTTTCCTAGGCCTTTTTCCATAGCTGCTTCATACCTTTACTGTTACCCTACTGTGTGTGCATTCTGTACATCCTAAAATTCTATGAATTAAACTCAGAAGTTCTACTTTTCCTCACTGACTTTTGTTTCATGGTTTTATTTTTCATAGCAGCTTTTGCCTTTAAAGTATACAATGTAAGGCTTCTAGTATATTTATGTATTTGTGCAATGGTTACCACTGTCTTAATTTCAGAACATTTTCATTATCAAAAAGAAACCCCTGGGGCTAGGGTTGTGGCTCAGTGGTAGAGCGCTTGCCTAGCATATATGAGGCACTGGACTCGATTCTCAGCACCATATATAAATAAATAAAGGTCCATCAACAACTAACAAAATATTTTTAAAAAAACCCTACCCTTTAGTTTTCATTTTTTATTTCTCCCAGCCTTCCCAGCCCTATACAACTACTACTCTATTCTCCGTCCATATAGATTTGTCTATTGTAGATATTTCTTATAAATGGAAGCATATCATATATAGTCTTTTGTGACTGGCATTAACATACTGTTTTCGAGGTTCATGTGTGTTGCAGCATGTATCAATACTTTTTTTTCTTTGCAATGCTTGGGATGGAACCCAGGGCCTTGTGTGTGCTATGCAGGTGCCTTACAACTGAGCTATATCCCCAGTACTAGTACTTTATTTCTTTTTATGGCTGAATAATAATTCTACATTTTTGGTTTATACTTTCATCAATTTATGAATGTTTAGGTTGTTTTCTACTTTTGGCTATTGTGTCTAATGTCACTATGAACATTGGCTATACATTTTTGCATGAATATATATATTCATTTTTCTTGGATATGAACATAGTTATGAAATTGCTGAATCATATGGTAATTTTGTATTTGACATTCTGAGGAAATGCCAATTATTTCCACAGTGGCTGTCTCATTTTGTGTTCCCACCCCAGCAGTGTATAAGTGTTCCACTTTCTCCACATCTTAACCAACACTTGCTATTTTACTTTAAAAAAATAATTGTAGTCATCTTAGTTGCTGTGAAGTAGCATGTCATTATGATTTTGATTTGCATTTCCCTAATGACTAATGATGTTAAGCAACTTTTCATTTGCTTTTTGGTCATTCACATATTTTCTTTGGGGTAAGTGTCTTTAGATCTTTTGTCCATTTAAAAAATTGGATTATTTTTCTTTTTATCATGTGTTTTAAACGTTTTTTTTTTTTTTTTTTTTTCATTCTGGGTACACTCGTTCCTTATGAGATACATGATTTGCAAGCATTTTTTCTGATTGTGTGGGTTTCCTGTTCACTCTCTTGGTGGTGTCTTTTAAATCGCAATTTTTTTTTAAAGACAGAGAGAGAGAGAGAGAGAGAGAGAGAGAGAGAGAATTTTTAGTTTTCGGCGGACACAACATCTTTGTTTATATGTGGTGCTGAGGATCGAATCAGGGCCACACACATGCCAGGCGAGCGCGCTACCGCTTGAGCCACATCCCAGCTCCATAAATCGCAAAATTTTTAATGATGAAATCTGATTTATCTATTTTTGTCTCACGCTTTAGGTGTCATATCAGTGAATTTATTTTTAGTACAGCAAGTAAATTGGGAATATATAAGTTTTAGTCACTGATTTGAAAGAATGATCTCTGTATTTCAGACTTGGCTTTTTTCCCCCATACTTTTCAACTATTGATGTATTTTATTCACTTGGAGATTTATGTCACTCTCTTTATTTCCTTAGTGTCTAATGTTAACTTGTGTTTTGTAGGGTGTGGTCCCAACTGCTCAGCGTGCTGCCATTGTTGTGGGAGTAGAGCTACCAGTCTATGATATTACCAAGAAGCACCTGATATTGTCAGGAATGATGGGAGATACAATTTTAACTCACTTTGTGTAAGTAGGAAAGGTTGTACTTATTTTATACTTTTGGCAATTTGAGCACACAAAGCCTCAGTCACTGATTCACAGGTGAAATTAATAACTGTTAAATATGACCATAATACATTTGTCTCTCTTATTTCCAGCACTTCAAGACTTCTGCACATTTTGCATTTCAGAGAGATCCCAGATGCTATGAGCACTTGAGTACTGCAGAGCAGTGTGTAATACAGCAGCCTACAAGATGTTTATAAGATTTGCATATATTCAAATATAGACTCTATATGCTAAACTCATCTATTATTTTCCTTGGTTTATTTTATATCAGAAAGCAAACTTTTCTCAATGAGACTAAGATAAAAGGGTGAAGTTTTGTGGAGTCTCTGAATCTAAACCACATTTTTGGCTAAAGACTGTTGCTGATCTCATTTTATATTTTTTTAGTCCTGCAAACTTTATGATGTTTTGTAATTTAAATGTATTTGACATATTATGCTGTGGTTTGAAAATTATATGTAACTAATAAATAATGATTTACACTTCCTGCTTGGAGGTGTTGTTAAGCATATAAACTGTCTACTTTGAAAAAGGGGGCAAGTGTCAGATTGAAAAACTGATGGGATAACCTTGAATGATGTTTGTTTAGAAAAGATTTCCTTTTTTCTTTAGATTGTAATGAAAGGGCAAATGTCAGGTTTTATCTGATAGGTCTGAGTTATTGTACCTTTATGTTTGGCTTAATTTCTCTTTAAGTGAACAGGAGATGGAAGTGGGGACAATCTATTTTCTTAAAGTTTTCATCTTTAGTTCCAGCTTTACATGTGGCCTGGCTGGGGCTCTGGCGTCCAATCCAGTTGATGTGGTGCGAACTCGCATGATGAACCAGAGGGCAATCGTGGGACATGTGGACCTCTATAAGGGAACTTTGGATGGTATTTTAAAGGTATGCAAAATGTGGGTTTGGGTTACATTTTTGGTTTTCTTTGATATCTCAGATATTTTTTCAGTTCTTATTCTTAGTTGCTACATATCATTCTGAAGACAAAAGAACCATTATGTATATTATGTCGCCTCTCTAAGTCATTTCCAGGTAGAAAATCTGTCTTTTTGGCCACCTGCTGATGCTCGGTGGTCCTTAATATCATTATTCTAATTTCAGTGCTTAAGAATACAGGATAATTTTATTAGTAGTACCATGTAGAATTATTGATAGAAAAGACTTAACATATCTCACATTACCCACTTCAGATAAAACAGAGATTCTGTAATACAAATTCTGGTACTGAAAACAGCCCAGAAATCTGGTGCTTGATTTAAGTTCAAAATTGTTTTATTGTTCATATTTTGCTTTGAAAGTTTCTGCTGTTATGTTTTTATAAAGTTTAATATTATATAAATGTATTATATATATTTATTAGTAAAATCATTGCTACAGAAACAAACCTGGGGCTAAAATGTGGTGCTGCCATATTATTTCTCTGCTGTTATCAGATTCATTGAGCAATTATTATATATTAGGCACAGAGAAATAGCTATTACAAATGTACTGGTACTTCTACTAATCTAAGGGGATAAGCATGAAGCAGTGGGTCTTTAAAAGTTTTACATGCCTCATAAAGAAATAATTAATAAAGCCTGGTAAATGATAAACTCAGAGTTATGTGGGAGACAATTACAGTCCAATTTGGAAATTTGAAATAGAATCCCTGTAGATGGTGGTAAATTACATAATAACAACTCCCGTCTGTTTAGTACTTCATTGTGTGTCAGGAGCTGTCCTAATGAGACTTACATGTATTCCTTCATTTAATCCTCATCATTACCACGAGTTAGATACTGAAGCACTGAGGGATTAAGTAACTTCAGGGTTCCACATCTAATAAGTGGGAGTGCTGGGATAAACTTAGACCATTTGGCTTCCAACCGACCTTAGCTTCTACATTATGATGCCTTCCTCATAGTGGTAGCTAAATTTTGGCTAGGCTATAAAAGGTATTGAATGTTATGCTGATATGCTTGTACTTTTTTTTAACTTGATAGAAAAATATTTAAAACTTTTTAATCAGGTCACATTTACATTTCACTTTTTAATGTTTTTATTAATGTGTTAGAGTTATACATAGTAGTAGAGTTCATTTTTATTTATTCATAAATGCATAGAATATAATTTTCTCCATTTCAATCCCTGGTACTTCTGCTCATATTTGCATTTTAAATAGATGAATTGCCTTTAAAGAGGTGGGATCTAAGACAGTGGCTCTCAGTCTTTGATGAAAATTTAATCACTTGGGTTTCACAGGTACTGCATTTACCTTAGAACAATCAACTCCGGACCTGAAGTGTAAGACACAAGCATCAGTATTCTTAAAACTTCTCAGGCTGCTGCAATATTCATCCAAGGCTGAAGACTACTAATCTAAGGGGATAAGCATGAAGCAGTGGGTCTTTAAAAGTTTTACATGCCTCACAATCTGCAAGGCTTGTTAAAATGCAGTTATCTGGGCACTATCTCTAGATGCTGATTCAGTTGGTCAGCAATAGGACCTGAGAAGCTGTTCTTCTAACAAGTTCCCAGGCAACACTGATAATACTAGCCTGGCAACCACACTTTCAGAACTGCTGACCTAGAGATATGGAAGCTGACTGGACGGTTTTTATACTAATGTGAGCTAGAAGTGATAAAGGCCTTAACTTTAAAATGGTAGTGGGAATGTAGAAGGTGGTACAGAATTGAAAATAATGTAGTTGATAAAGTCAACAGAATTTGTTTGAGAAGTGTGGGAGAAAGGATATATCAAAGATGACTTTCAGATTTTTGGATTTGATGACCAGATGGCAATATTCATTGGCAGAGGCATCATAGGAAGGGGAATAGATTTTGTGGGAAACATCATAGTTGTGGATACTTAGTTTGATGTGCTCATGAGGAACACCCAGTGCATATGTATGGATATACTAGCCCTAAGATGGAAAATTTCATGGATGTAGATAAGACGTTGTGGGATCATTAGCATATAGGTGGTTCATAACCAAAGAGAGCAGGTAGAGGTGTTCTCAACCTTTTTGCCTTCCTAGCACACTGCAGCAGTATGTAATTCTTTCCAGTAATAATGATTCACTGAGGCAGTGGTTCTCAGACCCTGGGGAATTTAATTTGGCAAAAGTCTCCCTTGGTATTTCTGACATGTTCACCTCTCCATTTGACAGTCGTTGGAATAGAGAGAAGAGGAGTGGACTAAGGAAAGAACACTGGGGAACATCAATTTTTAAGAACTTAGTAGGTGATGACCCCAGGAAAGACAGTTTAAAAGATATGAGGAAACTTCGGAGAGAGTGATGTCATAGAAGCCAAAGGAGTAATGAGTTTCAGGAAGGAATGAGTCATGAGTTATTTAATGTCATATGCAATAGAGAGATATAGGATGATGAGGATTACAAAATATCTGTTGGATTTAATATTCTCTAAGTAAGGTTTCATGGATTGATGTTTGAACTGTATGTTGAACTGTGTGGATTACTGTGTGTTGAGGAATATGTTTAATCATTCATTCATTCAGTGAAAACAGTTTGTGTATCACATGATAGACAGTGTTCTAGGTTGGTATAGATATGTTGGTGAACAAAATGACACTTAAATTCTAATAGGAGGAGATAAACACATAGGAAGTGAGGATAAGTAAATAGGTATAAAGCACTCTTTCAAGAAGGTTGGCTAAGAGCTCATAGAAGGTAAAATAATATAAAAATAGCATTTATTGAATGCTTATTATGTGCCAGGCATTCAATATAGAGTATATGCTTTAACAAATCCTATGGAGAAGATATTATCTTTCCCTCTTTATAAATGAGGAAACTTTCAATCATAGTAGCTAAGCTTGGCCAGTAACTTGCCTAAGATACACAGCTAATGAGTGGCAGATCTGAGATTGACTCTAGGGTCTAATTCCAAAGTTTACTTACAACAACTATGCTGTGTTGTATCTGCAGAAATATATTTTTATATTGGTAGTACCTTTAAGTATTTATATGTGCTCACTCATTCATGTACTTGCTATGAAAGTGATTTTGTTTTATGTCATCATTATATATGATGTACCTTCCATATTATTTTGCATTTCCTCTTTTAGAGTCCTAAAACACTTTGGTAAGGAGTCATGCATTCATCTCTGACATAGTGAAGAATGGCTGCAAATCTCATCCTGTCACCCCTATCTAAAGTTCATTAGTGAGTCAAATGTGGTGGTATATACCTATAATCCTAGTGACTTGAGAGGCTGACTCCAGGCTCTCTATGATCCCTTTTCTCTCTTGTAGCCTTATTTATATCACCTTTATTTTACATTCCAGGCACACTAAAAATTTCCAGCCCTAGGTTTTCCTTTTCCCTTCACATGTTCACCCATACCATATACTACCCCAAATATATCTTTCACTTGGCCAGTTCCTAGTCATACTTCAGATCTCATTACTTTTTCAAAAAAGGTCTTCCCTGACCATTAAACTAGGCTATATATTCAAGAGTTTCTTGTAGTTCCTCTCTCATAGCATTTATTAATATTTTTAAAAATTTACATATCATTAAATTAACCCATTCAGTATTTAGTATACTTAGCATTTTAGCGTATCACAACGAGATATATCAACTTTAGAACATTTTTATAACCTCAAAAAGAATCCCTATATCCTTTAGCTTTCATTCCTTATCCCCCATCCATCTAGTTCTGAGCAGCCACTAACCTACTTTCTATCTCTATAGATTTTCCTCATCTAGATATTTCATGAAAATGGAATCATACAATATATAAATTTTTGACTGGCTTCTTTCACTTACCATAAATGTTTTCAACATATTACATGTTGTAATATATATCAGCACTTTATTCCTTCTTATTGCTGAATAATGTTGTGTGTTTCTGTTTATTCATATTTGTAATTGCTTTTAGTGTCTTCTGTCCTGGTGGAGTATAAATTCCATGAAGGCAGAGCTGTATGCATCTTGTTTATTACTTTTCCACAGCAAATTATTAAATGAACTAAGATATGTATCTTCATAAAGTATTCTGTGTCTATGCTTATCTACCAAAGTTCTTTTTTTTTTTTTTTTTTTTTTTTATCTAACCTCAGAGTTTTATTTCTGCAATCTGGTAAAACTTCACAAATTAGAAAGATTTAAAGATCTTTGGAGATTTTGCATACTCATCCCCAAAGTTCTTATTTTCACACATCTGTCTCAAACAAGAAAGTATCTTCCACTTCTCAAGTTTTGAAGGTGTTCACTATTTTGCAGATTTATAAGGATTTAGATGGTTGACAGAATTGTTAGAGACCATCAGCATTTGTTTCCCACAAATATTTGTTGGAAACTTAAATGGGGCAGACATGGTGGGGATGAAATAGTAAACAAGACAAACATAGTTCCTGCACTCTTGGAGATTGTATTTTAGTTAAGGGAGACAGACAATAAATACACATGTACACACAAATGGTATAATTTTAGATAGAAGTAAATATTATAAAGAAAATAGACCATATTAAAATATTCACTGGGTGCTTGGGAACTACTTCAGCTTAGATGGTCAAGAAAAACCTGTGAGGAAGTAACAAACTGACATGTGAATGATGAGGAGTTGGTGGCCATGTGTAGAACCTTGAGAAAAGCATTTCATAAACAAGGAGCAGGTTACAAAGGATCTGAGTTGGGAATAAGCTTGATATGTTCAAGAATTAGAAAGTAGGCTTGTGTGGCTGAGTATGGTGAGTGAAGAAGAAAGTAGTAGGAAGTGAAACTGGTGAGAGAGGCAGAGGCTAAATCATGTAAGTTATTGTGTGTCATTGCAGAGAATTTGCAACTAGAATGAAATCCACAAGAAAGCCATCTGAGATCTTTAAATGGAAAAGTGACATGATCTGATTTATAACTCTTAAATATTGTTCTGGTTTCTAGATAGAGATTTTAGACCAGTTAGGTATTCCAGGTAAGAGAAGATGGGATTATAATGTATCTCTGAGGTCCTTTGTCATTTATTGACAATTCTAGGTTATCTTCATCTAAGCTTTTGTTTTGAGTGATTTTCAAATTTTTCAGCATTAGTTTTGGCCTGAGACCTTCAGAATTTGCTAAAGATCCATCGATGTCAACATTACCACTGTGTTTCCATAAATAGTACCCTTATTATATTATTCTTTGTTTCTTCCAAAATTGATTAGTAAGGATAATTATCTCTAGTGTTCTTAAACTGTAAGGGGAGATAGGGATATTTGTAAATCTGGCTTCTCATATTGTCTTATCCAAATACATCCACTTTTATATAGTGTTAAATTTCACTTCATCAATTCAAAGGAAAAATAATATTTTTCAATATCTAACACAATGCCTAACACATTGTATTTACTTAATAGATGCTTGTCTGATATAACAGACAAGTATCTATTAAATAACAGTTAAAAAAAACTATAAAATAACAGTTTCTGCTGGCAAAATTCAGCACATACCAACAGTTTATGAGCTTAAGTATACATAATTTATCATTTAGATCTTATAACCACTTGGTCTATACAGAGATCCCCCCATGCACCATATTGTACAAAGCAGGAAACTGAAACAAAGCAGTTTACATTGTTCCTTCTGTAATCCTGAAAGCATTCATATGAAATAAACCATGGGGTCACACAGAATTTACAATGATGGAACAATGAGTTGTCCAACTCCCTATGGACTTATACCCTGTTTTACTTTTCTTCATAGCATTTGTTCCTAGTTATCATATATATCAATTTGTGTATTTGCTTGTCAGCCCCACTAGAGAATATGTACTCAATGAGGGGAGGGACTTTGTAAGTTATGTACTGCAGTGCTTTAAAACAACAAAATATTGCTACTTTGGAGTTTTTGTGGATCAGGAATTGGGAAGTAGCTTAGCTAAGTGATTCTAATTTAGGGTCTCAGAGGAGATTGTAGTCCACATGTCACCTACGACTGCAATCATATAAAGGTTTGACTGGAGCTAAGATATCTACTTCAAAGACTGCTCATGTGGGCTGTTAACTGGAAGTCTTATTTCCTTACTGTGTAGGCCTTTCTTCATGCCACAGTGGCTGCTTTCCTTCAGAGTGAATGATTTAAGATCATAATAAGGCAGATGCCTTATATATATATGGATATTTTTATGATACTATATTGAACCCAAAAGCACTCTTATCACTGAGCTACACTCCCCAGCCCTTTTATTTTATTTTTATTTTTAAAAAAATATTTATTCTTAAGTTTTAGATGGACACAATATCTTTATTTTATATTTATGTGGTGCTGAGGATCGAACCCAGTGCCTCATGTTTGCTAGGCAAGTGCTCTACCATTGAGCCACAACCCCAGCCCCCCTTTTTATTTTTATTTTGAAATAAGGTCTCACAAAGTTGCCTAAGCTGCCCTTGAATTTGTGATCTTCTGTTCTAGTCCCCTAAGTATCTAGGATTACAGACATGAGCCTCTGTACCTGGCTCTAAAATATCTTAAAACCTAGCAAGGGAAGTGACATGTGTAAACTACTGTCATATTCTATTGGTGACAGAGCAGTCCTGATACATTATGGGTGAGGGCTTCACAAGGTCATGAATAACCTGAAGGTAAGTTTTATTAAGGGCCATCTTGGAGGCTGGCTACCACAGGCACTATTTGTGTACTATTCTATTTCCAGCATCAAGAACAGTGCCTTGCATATGTTAGGTGCTTAGTAAATATTTGTTGAATAAGTGGGTAGATGTCTTTAGACTACTTATGAATTCAAAGTGTATTTTTAGAAAAAAAAACATTCATGGAGCCATAAGTTGCTGGGGTAGGGATGGAAAATGATTGTCACATGTAAAGAGAAAGGGAATTTACTGTTTTTTGTTATATCTTTCCTTCAGATGTGGAAACATGAAGGCTTTTTTGCCCTCTATAAAGGATTTTGGCCAAACTGGCTTCGACTTGGACCATGGAACATCATTGTATCCTTTTCAAACATGAGAATGAAAGCAGATTTTTCAAGATCCCAGATAATTCTAGGCTATGGGAAGGAAAATTTGATTATGAAAGTAAATAAGTAAGAAACTCAAGCATCCTAATGAAGACCATTGAAACTAAATATAGAGAACTAAATATAGGAACTAAATATAGAGAAATAGCTTTTAATTGGAGGCTAATACAAACTAACTTGTTTTCCTATTCAAATCAAAATGACTACAAACACAGCCAATCTGGAAGGGACTATGAAGTTTTTAGAAGCCCTGATGGGAGATGCCCACAGGAAAGTTCATGCTGAGGTGGTCTGGGTTTCCTACTCCTAACTATAGGACTAAAATAGCTGGGAAATAATAACAGGACAGAAAACATTCATAGAGTGAAGAAATCCACAAGAAATTTCCTTGTGGGTGAATTGCCCTCCTTTAGCTGTGCAGAGCCATGTATTGGGCGCTGTGTGTGGTGCTTTGTGAATAGTCATGAGCACCACAGGGTTGAAAAGTAATTCCCTCCCTATGGGGTCTGTAGGCTGACAGAGATATTATCTCTTTCCTGAACTCTTTGAAATTCCTCTAATCACCTAATGTGTATAACAATTATTCTAGCATGAAATTATACATTGTCCTTGATGTTCTTGGGTATTGTGTATGTTCTCTTTGTCCCTAAGTATATTAGGATTTTAATCTGTTTAATTCCTAAATGCCAGCAATCATAGTGGGCACATGGTAGGTACTCAGTGCATCTTTGATTTGACAGGTATTGTTTTAAAAAAGACTTTTAAGCCAATGCATCTTAGAATAGCACAGACTAAGTACCTTAATTTAAGAGAATGTAATGCACAATTTTAAAACTGGATTTGGCTTTCATCATCAACTGAGAGATCTTCCATGACTTTTTCCTCAGTTTTTTATTACATATGAGCAACTCAAGAGGCTTCAAATCTAAGAACTGAATATGTGTGAGCCTGGCTTTGCCAGCCTTTCTATTCTTTTTCTTTTTCCTTTTTCGTGTTATAATGTATTTTGACAAAGTTGTGTTTACTGAACCAATGGTCTCCCAAAGGCCTCCTGATGGAAGAAAAAAAGGATGGTTCAAAGTTGTTTATGTGTTTGTGTTATCATGTTAACTTTTCCCTGAGAGGAGTGTTAACATTGAGACTCTGGCCCCAGATTGGTATCTTCTGTGAAGATGGATACTGATGGGTGACATTCAAAATGGCCTTCTTTTCAAATGTTGGTTAAATGTAGTTGCTTAGCCCCAGGTTTGGGCTAGAGCAGAAGGCATAGGCCAGGACGGTTACTGCTATGAATGTTATAGACCTTGGTTCTCATTAAAGTATTTATTGGCAAAATCACTTTGACTTTGTCTTTATTTACTATTTTCTATACTATTTTATGCCAACTCTTTTTTTATATCTTTATTTATTTTTAAGTGGTGCTGAGTATTGAACCCAGTGCCTCACATATGTGAGGCAAGCATTCTACTGCTGAGCTATCGACCCAGCCCCCTTTATGCCAACTGTTTAAGTTACATTCTCCAGAAAGTGATAAAAAGAAGGTGAATATGAAATTGAGACTGTACTCTTTTTTAATATTTATTTTTTAGTTGTAGTTGGACACAATACCTTTATTTTATTCACATATTTTTATGTGGTGCTGAGGATTGAACCCAGGGTCTCACATGTGCAAGATGAGCGCTCTACTGCTAAGCCACTACCCCAGCTCCAAGAGACTGCACTCTTAAAGCACACATTTATGGGAATAGAATAAGTGTTTTGTGTTTTCCCACTGCTATTCATTGTCATAATGCCACTCACTGCTAAACACCAGGCAAGTAGCTATTTCCTAATCATGAATGAGGAAGCAAGTGGCTCATTTGGAAGTTCCTACAGATAAAATGTTAAAAGAGGCATTAATAGGGAAGAAGTTCTGGCTACTGTCTTGTAATACAACATTGCCTGGCATATTGCAGTCACTCAAACATTGGTGGAATGAATAGTATAGGTCTTCATCTTTATTGTTCATTCTTTTTTTTAATTTTTGTAGTTGTAGACCGAGAGCATGCCTTTATTTTATTTGTTTCATTTTTATGTGGTGCTGGGGATCGAACCCAGTGCCTCACACATGCTAAGCAAGCATTCTACCACTGAGCTCCAGCCCCAGCCCTGTGGTTTTTAAGCTCACATTATGGTGGGAGAACAGATGTGTAAATAAGTAATTACAATAAATTCTGAGTACCATGTGAGGGATGAACAATGTTCTATAGGAACACGGAAGAGAAACAGCTACAGGGGATTTGCCACAGGTTCATAATCGAGGTGACATTTGAGCTGAGTCAAATGAAGATTAGATCTTACCGTGTTGATGAGGCATTATACATTCTGACAAATGTTTAACATGTTTCTACAATTAGAAAATCATATAGAATGATTTAACTGCTGTCAAAATCCTCTCTCTCCTCTTCATCCTTCCCTCCTTCCTAGACCCTGGCAGCCACTGAATATTTTTATTGTCTTCATGGTTTTATGTTTTCCAAAGTGTCATATAGTTGGAATCATATTGTGCCTTTTTCAAACTGGCTTCTTTCACTAAGTAATACGTATTTAATTTTCCTCCATGTCTTTTCATGTTTTGATAGCTCATTTCTTTTTAGTGCTGAATAATATTCCATTGTCTGTATATACCATGACATATTTATGTGTTCATCTACAGAAGGACATCATGGTTGCTTCCAAGTTCTGGCAATTATGAATAAAGATGCTCTAATCTTTTGTGTACATGTTTTTGTGTGGATATAAGTTTTCAGGTCACTTAGGTAAATACCAAGGAGCACAATTGGTGGATGTTATGCTAAAAGTGTGTTTGTTTTATAAGAAACTGCCAAACTGTCTTCCAAAGTGGCTATATAATTTTGTATTCCCAGCAGCAGTGAACAGGAATTCCTGTGGATCTACCTCCTTCCTAGCCTTCAGTGTTGTCATTTTTTGGGGTTATAGCCCTTCTAGGAGATGAATAGTAGCATCTTGTTTATTTATTTTTATTTTTGATACTGGGAATTGAACCCAGAGGCATTGTACCACTGAGCTACATCTCAGCCCTTTTTAGTTGCCCTTTTTTATTTTGAGACAAGTTCTGGCTAACTTACTGAGGCTGGCCTCAAACTTTTGATTCTTCTGCCTCAGCCTTCCCAGTCACTGGATTACAGGTGTGTGCTGCAGTACCTGGCTGTTTTTTTTTTTTTTTGTACTGGGGATTAAACCTGGGGCACTTTACTACATCCCCAGTCCTTTTAAAATATTTTATTTAGAGACAGGGTCTTGCTAAGTTGCTTAGGGCCTCACTAAGTTGCTGATGCTGGTTTTGAACTTGCGATCCTCCTGACTCAGCTTCATGAGCTGAGCCATTGGGATTATAGGCATTTGCTGTTTATATTTATTTTTAAACACTTACTACATCTGTTAGATAACCAACTCAACCCCAGATAGATAAGCAGAAAGAAGGTCATTTTTTCCACATTGGCTGAAAAAAGAGTGTTCATATTGTTAGAAATGACTCTCATTCACATTAACTTAAATGTTCTTTCTTAAGAGAAACCTTCCAGAGGCTGAGCTCTAGGTTTCTGTCACTTGCTGATGAAAACAGTGTGAAAGGGCTGGGATTGTGGCTCAGTGATAGAGTGCTTGCCTAGCACATGTAAGGCATTGGGTTCAATCCTCAGCACCACATAAAAATAAATAAATAAATAGATAGATATAAAGGTATTATAAAAAAGAGAGAAACCTTGCAGTGAATTTATCTACCCAATCTAAATAATTTTTCACACTATAATTTTTATATCGTATCACAATTTATATTGCATTTATGTGATTATTTGATTAACATCTATATCTTCTATCAGTCTGTAAACTTCATAAGGAGAGAGATTATGTCAGTTTTGTTGACTGCTGAATTTTCAGTACCCAGAACAGTTATATACACTGAGTAAATTTTTGTCAAATGAATAAATGAATTGATCTGTAGCCAAAGTATCAGATAATATGCATTAAAATATCATAAAGGTTCAGCAAATACTATGGGATTTAAATTGAATTAAAATTTGAATTACTAGATAGAATATTATATGATAAAGTTTACTTCAAACCTGAGCCACTTGAAGGGCAGTATCATCTTGGCTTTAAGTATTGTCTGTGTGCTAATGACTTCCAAGTGTCCATCCCTAGCCCATACCTCTCCCTGTATTCTCCATTCCATTGCTTACTCCACATCTCTGCTAGCGTCTGACAGGAACTACAGACTTAACAGGAACAAAACAAAATTCTTGACTTGCCCCATACAAAAACCCTTTTAGTGGCTCAGACCTTGAAGTAATCCTTTATTCTCACAACTCACATCCTGTACCCCAGCAAGATATATTTAAAGGGCTGAAATGATGATCAAAATCTGTAGGTTACAAGTTGAAAAAATCTTCACCCCCTCCTCCCCCAATGTTTTGAGTGGCTGGAGCATAAGATGACTCAGATAATAATAACTAAGCCAGGCAGAGTGGTGTATACCTATAGTCCCAGCTGTTCAGGAGGAGGCAGAAGCAGGAAGATTGCTTGAGCCCCGGGGGTTGGAGGCCAGTCTGGGCAACATAGTGAGACCCTATTTCAAGGGAAAAAAAAAAAACCCTAATATTCACATGACTTTTTGTTTGCCAGGTACTGTTTTAATTGTATTATTTATAAAACTGTCCAAATCCTTATAACTATCCCTTTAGAAAAGTACTGTTCTCATTTTTCAGATGAGATGATGAGACTCAGAAAGGTGGAAATGATTTGCCCCTAGAAAGTGGCAGAGCCAGCATACTAACCCAGGTAATCTGGCTCATGAACCCATGCCTGTAGTTATTATAGAGGTGTACTGACTTAACCTTGTCTAGAGTGAAGAATTTATGGCAGTTGAGCACTAAAAAATATTGATTTCATTAATTCTCCTATCTTTATAGCACCCTTCTACCCCACCCTTCTTCCTCCTGTCTATGCGAGCACAGTTCACCGGGGTAGCATAGTGGGGTTCAGAAAGAAGGTTCTTGCTATCAGAGATGGCACATCAAAGCAAAATGAACTTGTTTCTGTTGTACATTAGACCATTTGTTGAAGAACTTAGAATTATTGAATTTAGAATTCAAACTAGAATTATTGAACTTAGAATTCAAACACTAGTTTGAAATTTAGTTATTTGGACATGGGGCTAGACTTCTTGCTGTCTGTATTTTGTATTTTGTTATGCTTACAAATAATTTTACAGGACAAGTGATTAAGCTACTAAGAACCTGATTGTAAATAATGTGTGTGTGTGTGTGTGTGTGTGTGTGTGTGTGTGTATATATATATATATATATATATATATATATATATATATATATATATATATTTGGTACTAGAGATTTAACCCAGGGGTACTTTATCACTGAGCTACATCCCTATCCCTTTTTGTGTTTTTATTTTTGAGACAGGGTGTCACTAAGGCCTAGGGCCTCATAAAGTTGTTGAGGCTGGCTTTGAAGTTGTGAAATTCCTGTCTCAGCCTCCCAAGCCACTGGGATTAAAGGTGTGTGCCACTGTGCCCAGCCTGATTATAAATAATTCTTTATTTACTAAATTATGTCATTTAATGAAATTTTTAAAAAAGCCTAGTCCTCAGATATTATATGTAAGTTAAAGTAATAAAATTGCCTCCCCCCATATTTTCATGTCTTCTTAGTTAGAATGGCAATTCCACAATAATCTTAATTTCTAAATTTTCACTGTAAAGGATATTTGTCCTCTCTTTATTTACAATGTCTTAGCTGTGCTTACTCACTTAAACACTTTTCATGCATTCTTCCCTTTCCTGTTTGTTTAAAAAAAAAAGCAACACAGGCTGGGGTTGTGGCTCAGTGGTAGAGTGCTTGGCTAGCACACATGAGGCACTAGGTTCAAACCTCAGCACCACATAAAGATAAAATAAAGATATTATGTCCACCTATAACTAAAAAATAAATATTAAAAAAACACATTATTATATTAAGATTACTAAGGGACCTGGAAATCTTAAAGTAGTGGTAGGGATTTTGGATAAGAAATGCTTGAATTAGGGGCTGGGGTTATAGCTCAGCAGTAGATTGCTCACCTCACATGTGCAAGGCCCTGGATTCGATCCTCAGCACCACATAAAATTTTTTTAAAAAATTAATTAATTAATTAAAGATATTGTGTCCAACTACAAGTACAAAAGAAATAAATAAAAGAAATGATTGAATTATGAGTCAGTCTGGTTTTTTTTTTGAAATTAACTTGTGGTCATTCAGCTATAATTTATTGGTTATTCTATCTTTTTTTAACTACCTCTGAGATGATATGACATCCATTTGCTTTTCTATAGGAAATGTTTTTATAGTTGTTGAATGGCTCAATGAACAAATCTGCAAAAATACTACAGGTGATAAAATCACATTGAACAGTTTTGTAAGATAGCATGGCATTTTATTGGACCTATGACTATGTTATCTTTTTGTGTTAATCAGCTTTTAGTGCCCTAATGTCAACACAATTGAGACAGAGCTGGAACTGATATGGATCTATTATGATAAATGAGAAATAAGATTAAATCATGGGATTGTTGGACAATATATACCAATAAGAACAAACCTAAACAGATGCAGAGACCTCATCAGGCTCTTGGCCCCACATGCTCTTAGTCCTTCCAGTGCTGAGGAGCAAATAAATCCTGCCTGCCCTGTGCTGTAAAAGGGGTTTTGAAAAAAACAGGAACTGCTTTGTGCATTAAAACAGAGTCTTAGACTCTTAGCAGCTGCATCGGTCGTTTCTAGGATTCCTCATGAGAGGGCTCTTTGAGCCCAGTGGCTGATTATGGTCCTAACAGCTTGTAAATCCAGTGAACATATGGCTGGGTAGTAGCATGTTAAGCTCTCATGTACTTTACCCAGCCATGGTTATCCATTAGATGAGAGCACATCTTTCCCTGTGAGCAAACTGAGAGACTATGGCTTTAAGGCTTCAGTTGCATCAAGAACTATATCCTGGCCCTTGTATAAATGTTTTATTCCCATGCCCTCTTAGCATTTTATGGTATTGCACAAAGTAACTGCCTGAGAAAAATTTAAGAGTCAAAACACTGAAATATCACACTGTGCTATATTGATGATGGAGTTGCACCCTGAGGTGCTTTCTTAAACTACTGTGCTCTATTAGTCCAGACCTCTGAATTTGCAGGAGGAAGATTAATCCTAGTGGTGGAACATATCAAAAGGTTTCCTTTTGTTAACAACAACAACAACAGGAACAACAAAAGTTAACTCCCTTGGTATGGTTTATGCTTTCCGGAATTCATGTGCCTTATTTCTTTGATATTCATATCAATGTGGTCTGTTCATTTATGGTTCACTTATGACTCCTCTTAGCAGATCTCCCAGGGAAACATAAATGCTCCTTGATCTAGTAATACTGCTTTGGAAAACTTATCCTTAGAGAATCAAAGAGAGACATGTCGGATTTATACACAGAGTGTTTATAGTGATATTATAACAATGAAAAATTGGAAATACCCTAAATTAAACACAACTATAGGAAAATGGGTAAAATATTACATACTTGTACACTTATTGTTTAGGATTTTAAGGAAAAAGAAAGGGCTAATGTTTTTCTGAGCACTGACAATGTGCTATAATTTACTAGGCATTTTCACACATACTATCTAAGTTAATCCTCACTATAACAACTAAGGTAGGCATTATTACCCAATTAACAGTTGAGGAATCTAGTTCTGAGAATTTAAACAACTGAATCATGATTTGAACATTTGTCTGTTGGACTTCAAAGCCTGTGATTTTTCTCTTGCACATACTGACCCTCAGGGAGAGCAGAATTTTGTTATTTGGATTGAACCTAGTATTGATCACCTAACCTTCTGTTTCTGCTATTCTCCTGTAGCTTTAGAGAAATCTTTAAAATTTTATTTTAATTGACAGATAACAATTGTACATAATCATGGGGTACAATATGATGTTTTGATATATATTTACAATGTGGAATGCTTAAATCAAGCTAATTAAGTAAATTACACTCAGCTTTGCTTGTGTTATATTACCAAGATCTAGCCTTTGCAGCAAGGCCAGGAACTAAACTTTGAACCACCAATAAGGATGGCATTGGTTTGAACTTGCTTTCAATTTTGTCCAAAATCCAGTCATTATTTGTATTTCTGTCTAGTTTCCAATAACTCATAAACCAATCCAAGAGTGTGTTAGCAAAACTGTTATTTGCTGGATGCTCAGCACTTCAAGGGATATTGGGTTCCATCATCTACTCAAGAGCCAAAATCTTCAGTTGTAGGAGCATAAAGCTTTTTTGGTGAGAGCAAGCATGTTCTCCTCTGGGCTAGAGTGGTAAACAGAACAACTGCAAAAGAATTTACCAAAGGAGGACTAATGTGTAAGAAACCCACCATTAGAGAGTGAAGATAAGGAGTGTGGAAATTTCAAGAGTACAGAAACTCAGAGTCGTGAGTATTTTCCTCTGAATGGCTGATGAAAGAAAGCTGGGAGTTTATCTAAAATTAGAGGGGAATTAAGAAAACCCAAGTGCAAAGCATCATGATGTGGTGACATCTTTTTGAGATAATGATGGCTAGGTTCTATACAGTTTCTGAATATTGTAATTTGAGTTTTTAATGAAAAATTTCAAGGGCCTCTTGAAATTAGCACATTAGGTTATCATTTTAGAGATATTGGAGGATTAACCTTCCAGGGTTGCTTCAACACCAAATCCCAAATATATTAGTCTACATCATTTTAGTTTCTTGTTGTCCTCTTTTGTTCTCAACTCACTTTCTCAGGAGATAACTCAGTTTAAGGCCTTGTGAACTAAACTTTCTAAGAATCCACTGTGGAGACCAGGAGGTTGAGGAATGAATTACAGGGAACTTAGGAAGGCAGAGTGTGGTTTCTGGGTTTCTCCTCATTCTGTCCTTGAATTTTCCTGCCACGGCTTCCCAGAGGTAGCCTGAGCAAAATTCCCAGCTGCCAATTGTCATTTTTATACCCCACAGAAAAAAGAATGAGGCACCTGCTCCTCAGCTGGCCTCCTCTACCATTTTGGTGGCATCTTCTTGTGTGACTGAGTTTCTTAGGAAAATGCAACTTTGGGAGTAACTGGATGAAAGTGTATCTCTGGGGGTCAAAGTGGGTCCAGGCTGGAAAGCTTGGCTGTGTCTGCCTTGGTATCTACCTCTTTTCCTTTCCAGTGCCTCAGAATTTGTGTTTGAGCATTGTTATCAGTAAGTATCTATAAGTTACATATGAGACAACTGGGGGAAAGGAGCACCAGAGAGTTAAGGTGGTGGTGGATTGGGTGACATAGTAGCAGAAACAATCACAAAATAGGCTGTTTCCCAAATAATACAATTTGAACTCCATGAAGTGTGGGGAAAGACAAGCTTTAGACTCTAATTCAAGTTCCTATGTTTTATGCAAACTCACTATGTAAAATCCCTGATTTATATTAAAGAAGGCAGGAGGTACAAAAACTCCTCACCAACTAAAAAAACCCCTTATTTCTGTAGTTCTGTGCTGTCTAGTATGGGAGCCATTAGCCACATAGAGCTGTTAAGCATTTGAAGTATGATTAGTTTGAATTCAGATAATCTGTAAGAGTAAAATACACACTAGATTTCAAAGACTTAGTGTGAAAAAAGTGGTAATTTTTAATATTGATTACATGTTGAAGTGATAATACTTTGGATATACTGCATTAAATAAAACATTAACAAAAATGTTTAAGGAGATGGAAATGTTAATTACTCTGATTTGATCATTACATATACACGTGTATTGAAATATCACACTCTACTCCATAAACATGTACAATTAGAATAATAGTTTAAAATTAAAGTTTGAGATGTTAAAGAACGTTAACATTAATTTTGCCAGTTTCCTTTTTAACATGGCTACTAGAACATTAAAAACTGTTATGTGCCTTGCATTGTATTTCTGTTGGACAGTATTGCTCTGATATGTTCAAAAATAAGATTTGTTATATAAACAGCTTTGTAGCAGTACATTTCTTGCTTTAAATAAGTATACTATACAGGAGACAGGCCTGTTTCAAAAGAAGGACAGGGAGGAATGGAGATTTGCAGATGGAAAAACTGGTTATAGAAGAAAATCAGGATCCCATCCCAGTTGCCTCTCATTCTGGGGGTGAAGGGATGTGGAAGGTGGGGTGGTCAGTCATCTGAGGCAACTTTTATCATTCCCTTAGCTCCACGTGATCTCTTAGCTGGGGTCCAGAATCAGGAGAGGAAGGACACTTTGAAACTTCTCCTTCCTTACCATCTTAGCCATCAAGCTCTGAGTTGGAGACAGTGATGATGTGACAGGAATTTTCCCTGGGCCTCTCTGAACCACCATTCCTGGTTGTGAGAAGGCAGAGGAGTGAGGTGAGCCCCTTCTTCACTCCCAGGGCCATGTGGTAGAGCTGCAGCCGCACCTCCTTCTGCCAATAGGCATAGATGAGTGGGTTGAGCAGGGAGTTACCTACACCGAGCAGCCACAGGTACTGTTCCAGCACTTTGTAGAGGTAGCACTCCTGGCAGGCCACCTGCACAATGCTAGTGACAAGAAAAGGGGACCAGGACAGAGTGAAGCTCCCGATGAGAACAGACACAGTGCGGACAGCCTTGAAGTCACTTGCATACCGCGGGGGCCGGTAAGCTCCCGCCAAAGCTCCTGCATGCTCCATCTTTTGAATCTGCTGTCTATGCATGGAGGCAATCTTGAGCATGTCACAGTAGAAGAAGACAAAGAGGAGCATGGCTGGGAAGAAGCCAGCACAGGAGAGGGTCAGCACAAACCTTGGATGAAACACAGCAAAGAAGGTGCAGGGCCCTTGGTAGGTGGTTTGCTGGAATATGGAGACTCCGAGTGGGAGGAAGCCAACAAGGTAAGACAATAACCATAGCCCAGCAATGCAGGCCCCAGCCACAAGCCCACTCATGATCTGAAAGTAGCGGAGGGGCTGCTTAATGGCAAGGTACCTGTCAAAGGCAATCAACATGACTGTGAGAACAGAGGCAGCTGCAGAAGAAGTGACAAATGCCATCCGAAGGCTGCACAGGGTCTTCTGTGTGGTCTGAGCAGAGCTGGAGAGCTGGTCTGCAACTAGGCCAGAGATAGCCACGCCGATCAAAGTGTCAGCCACAGCTAGATTCAAGGTGAAGCATAGACCAACACCATCATTCTTGTGGATTGACAGCAGCACAGCCACAGCCACTAGTGCATTAGTAGCAATGATAAGGAAGGCCAGAATAGCAAGGATCACTCCAAATGAGAAAGATGACTCCATGTCTTGATGTGGCTTGACTTCCACTTACCAAGGCATGCTGGCTTTCCAGCTCAAATTCTCATGGCTCAGAGGAGGAGGATCTGTGGGCTCAGAGCCATAACACAATTCTGGTCATCACTGGCAGTTCAGGCTGGTAGTTTGCCAATCTTTGGGATCTTGATGTCATTAAAAATCATTCACTCTCTCTCTTTTGAGTCCTCAGCCTTCTGCCTCTCCAGCTTTCTGAAAGCAGCAATCCCCGTGCAGACCTCCCCCTGAGCCCTGAGATAGTCCCTCCCCCTCCAACAACCAAGTTACTAGACAACTACCAAGTACCTGGCACATGCTGTCTCTCCAGGCCCTCTCCCTTCATTGATGCTTCAAAGGCTTTGGAGGGATGGGTGCATTCATCAGGTCTCCTCTCTGACAGGAGATATAATTGACTCTAATCACACTTTTTCTTCCTCCATAGCTTAAATTTCCACTTCTTTTATTCCTAAGGCTCAAGTGCCAGCTTAATAACTAATCTCAGCTTAATTAAGCATTTGCTTAATAAATAATTCTCAGTTACTATTATGACTGCCTTTAATCAAGCAAGATGATCATAATCAGTTGAAGTGGGCTGATTACTGTTTGAGGGGCCCAGCATCCTTTCAGGAGTGTTACCACACTTTGAAACTGTTTCTTATCTTTTGCTTTCTAATACCTCAGATGCTAATTCATTCAAATAGAACATGCTGTTGCCATGTATCTTGCTCCTTGGAACTCAATTCATTGAGAACTCAGGACAGGAAATAGAAGGCAAAGAATTGTTAATATTGTCATTCGGTTTAGAACAGAGCCCATTCCCCATCTCAAGCTGCTGTCTCTTTGGTCTATTCATTGGGAACTGTTTCACACCATGGCAGACTGAGTAGTGACTAGAAGGTTTGCCTTTCTTCATCCTGTAGGTCTGAGTTTATCTGTGAAAATCAAGGTGGGCTTCATTCAATAAAGAGTATGCTCAATTTTTGATAGTGGAATTTTCCAGGGGAAAAGCTTGTGGGGATTAGGCCAAAGGGCAGCAGTGTTGCTGAAGCAGGTGAGATGGGTGCAGGGAAGGTGGCTGTGTAAGTCACTCCAATTTAGGTTGTATATTCATTTGCTTGGGTACATTTGAACTAACCTTTTGCCTGCTACTCTCATCTTGGATACCAAGAAGAGAGGGGTGGGGATAAGAGTGATTAGAAGCTTATTTACTCAGTTCAGGTGAGAGCACAAATGGGAAAGGTTAGTGTTTTAAGTGAGAGAGTGGAGAGCAAGGTACAGAGGTGGAGGCAAATATTATATTCCGGGATGTTTGACAGTCTGAAAAGGCCTTTGGTGACGTCTGTTCTACAAAGGCTCAGAAAAGCTGTGTCATGAGAACTTGATATTCCATTGCCAGTGTGGGAACAGTTCTTATTCTTTTGGTACATGCATTTAGGAGGTTGATTTCAGTGTTGATGAGCTTTCTCCAGATCCCAACTGTGCTCCAATCTTATAAATTCAAATTAAATTTTGGATTTGGAACATACTTAATACAGTATGTTTTTTCTTTGACTTCCAAAAATAAGTAAATTTTAGTTAAAAAAAACAACAAAGGGCTGGGGATGTGGCTCAAGCGGTAGCGCGCTCGCCTGGCATGCGTGCGGCCCGGGGTTCGATCCTCAGCACCACATACAAACAAAGATGTTATGTCCGCCGAAAACTAAAAAATGAATATTAAAAAATTCTCTCTCTCTCTCTCTCTCTCTCTCTCTCTCTCTCTCTCTCTCTCTCTCTCTCTCTCTTTAGAAAAAAAGAGACTCCTCCAGCACCAAGCAGCATGCAGTACTCATGGCTATCTATGAGGAGGTGAGCATGTTGGACTTCCAGGAGTTCAATCAGGCTGTGGAGTAGCACCTCGGCAAGACCATTTTCACTTATTACTTTAGGGGTAATAAGGACACCAAAGGGAAAAGCTGGTGTCCAAACTGCATGCAGGTGGAACCAGTTGTTTGAGGGGCTGAAGCATATTAGTGAAGGATGTGTGTTCATCCACTTCCAAGTAGGAGAAAAATCTTATTGGGAAGATTCAAAGAATGACTTCAGAAAACAACTGAAAGTAACTGCAGTGTCTACTCTAATTAAATATGAAATGCCTCAAAAACTTGTAGAATCTGAGTGTCTTTAGACTAATCTTGTAGAGTTGCTGTTCTCTGAAGATTAAAATTTAATGATGGCAATTGTGTCTTGATTTCCTAGTTTGCTCTAATATAAAAGAAACTACATATTTGAATTCATTTTGGCAATAAGTAAATGATCATGTGAAAATTATGTTATATTTAAATAATAAAGAATGCTTTTTAAAATAAAAAATAACAAATTTGTGGGGCCTATCCTCAAGTTTCAGATATAGTAGGTCTGGGGTGGGTCCATGAAACTGAATTCCTAACATATTTCTATCTTCTGTTGCTGCTGGCTAAGGGACCACACTTTGAGAACCACTGCTCTGGTGCCATGGTTCTTAACCTTGGCTGTGCATTAGGATCACTTGACAGCTCCAAAGCATACTGTTTAGGTCACATAGTAAGAAATCCCAATATAAATTTGTCTGGGGTGTGACCTGTGCATCTGGAGTTTTATCAGGCAATTCTGATATTTAGCTGGGGTTAAGAACCGCTGTCCAGTAGCAAAAATACAGACTCTGGGATCAAAATGCCTTGGGTCCATATCTCTGTGAATTTGGTTGGGCAGATGAGTTTATCTTTCTGATATACCTTTGGTTTTCTCATGTGTATTGTGGGAATAATAATACCTAAATCACAGGATTGAGGATGGCAAAATGAAGTATCATGGATGTGACAAGGCTTCATAAACTGTAGAATGTTATATAGATATTATTACTATCTTTAGCATTTGTTAATCAAGTTAATATACTGTTAATCAAAGTATACCTGAATGTTAATCAAAATATTAATCAAAGTGTTTATTAGTGATTACACAATCAAATCATGTACCAGAAGCAGTGGTATGACAGGAGAGCTTCATACAAATGTAGAAACTCAGGCCTTGAACAAGATCTGAAGCAGATTCTGAGTTTTAACAAGATCTTCAAATGATCTGTACACACACTAAAGTTGTCCTTGCTCTCTCCTATTTGCAGGTTCCTGCTTATATTAGTTCCCTTTTGCTGCTGTAACACACTACCACAAACTTAATGGCTTATAACAACACAAATATATTATCTTACTCTTCTCAAGGGCAGAAGTCCAAAATGGGCCTTAGAGGGCTTAAATCAAGGCATCAGCAGGAATGTGTTCCTTTAGGAGGCACTAGGGGATGATCTGTGTCCTTGCCTTTTTTTTAGCTTCTAGAAGCTGCCCACATTCCTTGGCTCTTGGACACATCACTCAGAGCTCTGTTTCCATAGTTAATCTCCTTCTCTGACTGACCCCTCTCAATTCTCTTTGTAAGGAATTCTGTGATTACATTGGACCTGACTGGAAAAACCAGGATAACCTTCTCATGTCACGATCTTTAATTTAGTTGTACCTACAAAGACTCTTTTGCCATGTAATGTCACATATTTTTAGGTTCCAAGGATTATAACATGGACATTTTTGTGGGGGTATTATTCTACCCACCACATTGGTATTCTCTGCTGCCTTGATCTCTTTCTCCTTCATCCATCTACAGATGTTCTCTCAGTCTGCCCTTCTTTGCTTATACTCTAAATCTTTTCTTTTCTTTCAGCCATTAAAATTTTCCTGTTTTCTGTTTTGTCTTTTTAGAAACCCACAAACTGATTCAAATTAATCTAGGCAGTCTTGAATGATCTTTCATTGGACATATGCAAGCAGAAGCTGAATGCCCATCTGTCAGGAGGATTTTAGAATTTCTACAGCAGTGCAAAACATTTTTGATTTGTCTTTTAGTCCCTAAACAACCTCCTTTGAAGGTCCATGGCAGGCATTCCTCTCTCTGATCTTACTCCCATCTTTCTTACCTACTCTCACCTCTGTGTTCCCTTTGTTTTTATCACTTCCTTTCCGACACCAACACAAGATCTTAGCTGTGTGTCCTAGGGGTATGTCCATACTGTGAGGTCAAGGCCATAGGCTATGTGGCTGTTCCTGGGAGGATGGTGGCTGATCCTTACAGTCCTGCCTCATTGGAGTAGGCTAGGGGTTCTTGGGATCTTCAGAGTGAAACATCTACAAGACAAACAAAAGAATTGAGAATGATAAGAAAGGTAGAAGAGTAGAGAGATTATTTTCTGGTCAAACTATCTCACTATGAGTGCATTAAAGGTTATTAATCATGGGTGTCACAAAGGATATAGCAGGGCACATCAACCACCCTGAGGGCATGGGACCCAAGAGCAGAGATTTCAGCAGGAAAGGTAGTGGGGGAGAAGGTAGGTTTCAACATGAGAGCCCACTATCAGAGCCAGTCCCCTGGAGGGAAGCTCTAGAAATGTACCCAGGATAAGCCACACCTGACTCTTTGTGGTACCTAGGCCAGCTGTCTGCCTGCAATGATTTAGCTGTATCTTGTCCATATCTCTTCCTGAATCGCTGGGCTGGTATATACATGACTATGAAATGTCATGCAGCAGTATGAAAAGATTGGGAAAGGCTTATATCTACTGACTTATATTTCCAAGACATATTATTGATTGGCAAATTAGGTCACAAATAAATATATAGAGCTTGGGTCCACTTATGAAAAAAACTCTCCAACTCCAAATATACACATGTATAAATGCCTAGAATGCGTAGGAAGGGAAATTGTTAACAAAGAGGAAGTAACTGAGGAGTGGGATTGGTAGGAAATGAAGAGTCATGGTTTACTTTGAATACTTTTGATGTTTATTTTTATTCATCATTGATATGTAGTATTTCTTCAGTATACATACATCATATGATATATCCTTTCATCCACAAGTACACAAATTTATATGCATATGATCTACTTTCAATCACTTCCTGTGTCAGAACACATATATTTCTCCATGTTTTTTCTCTACTCGCTTTTTTTTTCTGCAATTCTTAATACACCTTTATACCAAAATTTTTCATATCTCTGATTGTATATAAAGTATGTTGACACTTTGAATACTTATTATTTTCATAGTGAGAATGAATTTGTGTAATGTCAGCAGAAAAAAAACATCCTAAACTTCCCCAACATCAATATATATATACTATGTATAGTATGTATTTATAATAAAAGCAAATATACACACAACATACAATATATAATATATATAACATTATATGTCACATAGCACATTACATACACATTATGTATCATAATGTACATATAATATAAAATATAATATAGACACAATATATAATATTACAAATACAATATATTACAAGAATATTCTATATTATTATTTTTATATGTTTTTTAGTTGTCAATGGGCCATTATTTTATTTATTGATTTATTTTATTTAAATGTGGTGCTGAGGATTGAACCCAGGGCCTCACACATGACAGGCAAGTGCTCTACCACTGAGCCACAACCCTGGCCCCATATTCTATATTATAATACATATATAAAATATAATATATGATGTCTCTATAATACATATTAAACACATTTAATATATATGATATGATATATATTGTATATCATATTGCATATCAATGCAATATAAAATACATATTGCACACAATATATAATATACAATTTTATATTCTATATTGTCTATAGCATATTATAGTACATATAGTATATTTTATTTACATATTTTATACAATAATATTTATAATATATAATACTATATAATATTTATATATAATAGTATATAACATAATATACATACATTATATATGTCATATATTATTATATACAATACCCACATTCTATATTATAATATATATAATGTATTATATATTGATGTATATAATGTGTATTAAATGCATGCACCATAACATAATTATATGTGTAATAATGTATATATTATATAATGCAATAATTATATAATATAATGCATATACGAGTCATATAATACATACTATATATTATATACAGTACATAATATATATAATATATACTAGGTTTTTCTTTTGCTCATATTGTTTTTGCCTACCTGTGCAGCAGTTGTAGAGGTTAGTGTATGTGGATTGAGAGAAATGATATGGCAAGACAGGGTGAAAGAATCAGGCTTTAGTCTCTTTTTTTGTTATGGTACTGGGAATTGAATCCAGGCCCTTGCATATGCTAGGCAAGTGGTCTACCACTGAGCTTAAAATTCTAGACTGTTTTAGTCTCTTCTTAGAATAGGAGTCTTTGACAAAATAGCCCTAGAATTTTGGGGCATCTTAACTTTCTTATAGCAATGATGATACCACTTAACATTTATGGGGCATTTAATTCCAGCAGCTGTGCTAAATGTACAAAGTGTATTTTCATTTAATCCTCACAACAGTTCTATAAAGTAGGTAGTATTAATACCTCGATTTTACAGATGAGGAAATTGAAGTACACAGAGAGGGTAACTTACTTGTCCAAGGCTACCCAGCATATAAGCAGAAGCTATTGGATATCTACACACAGGCTAGCAGATTGTATGGAACTCTGTGGACATCAAGAATTTGTCTTGTCCCACATCAACCACAGAAACTACATATTGTCCCCTTTTCTTGTCAATTTGTGCCTCTGTGCCTTTGCATATCCTTCTACCTCTGACCTTAAGGCTAACACTTTTATGTTTTGTTTTTTTAAAAGGTATTTGGGCTGAGAATAAATAGAAGCCTTTCCTTGTCAAGAAAGTCCAGTGTTCATGGAAAATGAGGATCATTTTTCTCTGAGCTCAAGGAACTAAAAGTCTGAATTCATATATACCTCTCCATTTTCATCCCACTCTTGCTTTCCATTGCATCTCATTTAGCACGTAGTTAGCTTTCAGCTTCACTATTTTTGTAGACTTTTTGTCTTATCTCTCTCCACACAACCCTCTTGTACCAGCATGTTTATTGAGTGCCTACTCTGTGCTATTTTCTGTGTTATGAAAGAATTTGCGATACATTCAATTAATGTATTATGAGTGAGGAATTATTATTATCCCCATTTATAAGTGAAGAAGTTGAGGCTTGGGGAGGTAAATGGTCCTGCCCAACTGGAGAGGGGTAGTAGATATGGCATTGGAATCTAGTTCTCCATTCTCTTGGTCTATTGGTCTTTGTGCTACTCCTTGTTGCAGAAGCCTGTGTGTGGTAGGCTGAATAATGCCTTCCACCTTGCACTGATGTACACACTTTAATCCCTGGAACCTATGACTATGTTACTTTACATGGCAAAACTACTTTGCAGGTGTATTTAAATTAGGGATCTTGAAATGGAGAGATTACTCTGAATTTTGCAGGTGGCCCTAGTAATATAATCACAAGGGGAGCCAGGAGATCATAGTGAGCATTTTAGGGGATATGACAATAGAAGCCAGGGGTACTAGGGATGCAAGGAAGTGATCACCAGTCTCAGACTGCAGCAGTCTCTAAAAACCAACAAAGCCAAAGAAACAGATCCTTTTTCTAGAACTTCCAGGATGAACCAGGCCTTCCAACTCTGACTTTAGCCCAGTGAAATTGATGTCAGACTTCTGACCTCAAGAACTGGAAGATAATACTTCTGTGTAACTTTAAGCCATTTTAAGTTTGTGATAATTTGTTATAGCAGCAATAGGAAACTAACACATGGGCTTAAGTGGTTAATATGAGGAGAACATTTAAAATGGGGTCCTGGTTGTTTTTCTGTCCAAGAGGCATTTGGTTGCCATGCTACAAAGGTGCCCACTTAGCTGGGAGAAATCAGCACTGCTGCCTTATATGCCATGATGCCAGGGGCTAGGAAGTCCAGCAGAGGGCACTGTGCAGGAAGAAAGTAATCTGTGGAAAGGCTCTGCTTCTGTTTGGCTCTATGAATAGGATAGGTCTCTAATGGGAAAGATCCATTTCAGCATTTCTGGGTGGCTCTCTGTTGCATATTAGTTCTGGCTCCATACAGGCCAGAGGAGCTCTCTTAAGAGTAAGCCTTTTTATTTGCCGCTCAGGACTAAGAAATTTCTTCCTTCTTTTTGAAATTTATTCATAAGGTTGGGAGCAGTATGTCAAAATCCTTCCCTTCTCTGCATAGAAGGATTTGGGTAATATGGCACACACATTCTTCATTAATGTCCATGGCTTGTGGAACGGGGTGGGGCAAGGGGAAAAATCTATTCAGTTCTTGTTTCTTTTTCATTGAAAAATCTTTTTTGAAGGGTTATTCTTCAACAAGAATAACCTGATCTCAAGGGACCATTCTAGCCTGAATTTTATATAGTAACCCTCAAATTCTCAGATAGCTATTTACAAAATTTTCCTAAGAAGGAGCTGTTTTAGTTCATTTGTGGTTTGTAGAAGGGATGGGGGTTGTAGCAATGGCTGGAAGTATTTGGAACCTAAGAAGACTATTAATATTGGTAACACCTATTCTTTATCTCAATCCTCACAATATTCCTGAAAGTCAGTATTTTCACCATGTCATATCTTGGAAAGCCTACCACAAAGAAATTAACCAAAGTTAATTAAATTGTTTAATGGTTTCATGACTAGCAACTGGTTAAAGTGAGATCTGAACTCACATTTGTGAAGCATCTGAGTCTACATTCTTCTAACTATGCCACCTGATCTCTTCAAAATATAAGATGCTGACTAGAGATAGAATGAAAGCTGTGTAGCAGCTGTGCCCAGCCTCATGAAGGAAGCCAGCCCCCATTCTGGAAGAATGCTACCAGCTTCATGTAAAATCATTTGACTTCAGTCAAGACAGACCCAGCCTGTTTCATCTCTCAGGGCTTTGTATGGCTCCTTAGTTTGTATCTGTCATCACCCATCTGCTCTGTTCTTTCTCTATATCAGTGTTTCCCTTTGCACTAGTAGTAACTGGCTTCTTCACCTTGGGTATGATATGCCATTCTGTGATCTGTTGGAGCAAGAAAATACCCCAAGAAAAATCTGGATCAGTACAGTGAAACTGACTACAAGGATGGTAAAAATTGCACTTGCAAGAAACCTTTTAGAGAATATGGACAATAAAGTGTCTTGAGGCTTGACTTGCTTAGGTGCAGCTGTGATGACCCTATGGGAACTCCTACTCTAGGCAGACTCTTGTTATCCCTTGAAAATGAGTTTCTGTTTAGCTCCAGTTAGATCAGCCCAACATTACTTGTCATTCTACCTGGTCTGATAGTCCCATTCTGTTCAGTCTGGCACACATGCTCCTTAGGTCTGTGTTACAATGGGGATTTCACATTATGAATTTAGAATAAATGTGATTTGTGATCACAGGTGGGTTGTATTTGGACGAAATCATCTGTTTTCCCACCTTTTTTCTCTCCCTTTCTTCTCTGGAACTGGATTTTGCATTTAACTAAGCTCATCAAAGAACCTTGGCAGTTTCTGAAATTTGTGCAGCTTGAAGTATGGAAAATGGTTGTTTTGGCTTGGAAAGCGGGGGAAAGATAAACAACAACAGCCTGGTGATAAAAAGATATCTATTGTGTGTCTTCTAGAAGGTATACACACCCCTGGAAGCAACTTGGTCTCTTCCTCCTTAAGGGTTTGGGATTCTCTGTTCAGTCCTTCCAGATTGCTGACTCTTATAATTCTTGTTAATTATCTTGATACATCTTCTTTTTTCCATATTTAATTGGTGCATCATAATTATACATATTAGTGTGATTCATTCATATTTGCCTCTTGATAAGCTTTGCAAACTGTTCTCCATTATCTCTGAGTGATGGTGTTCATAGGTAGTCCTTAGATGTACTAAAGCAGTGGCCTTTAGCAGTTGTTTTCGGGCCATGGAACCCTTTTAGAATCTGATGGAAGCTATAACCCTTCTCAAAAATGTACATCTTAATATACATATATGTCATGCAAACAAATTCAGGGTCCTCATAGACTCCCTGGAGCCCATGCATGAATCCCATATTAATATCCTTGGAAGAGGTAATAAGATCCTCTGAAATGCATTATTTTCTTTATTCCCCACCAGCCAATAGATAGATACCTGATGCATTTCAGAGGATCTTATTACCTCTTCCAAGGATATTAATTTGGGATTCATGCATGGGCTTATGAACAGAAATACTTAATCATCCTTTTTAACTCTAGCAAGCATCTACATCTACCCTCTGAGATTTGTGTTTTGCTTCCATCAGACAGCATTTTCCCTAAGTCTTCATCATAGGAGCAGGTAAGTTCAGGATACATTCTGGTGAGATTTAGAGGTCTCTCAACTCAGTTTTCCTGATGGTGACATTGTTTTGGGTCAATTGAAATAAATAGGTGAGGGGCTGAGGTTGTAGCTCAGTGGTAGAGTATTTGTCTAGCAGGTGTGAGTCATTGGGTTCGATCCTTAGCACCACATGCAAATAAATAAATAAAATAAAGGTCTATCTACAACTAAACAACAAGAAAGAAAGAAATGAGTGAAAACATTGAAAAATTAAATTTGCTTCTGCCAAGAGAATGTTTCTGTAGCATCTGACAATAAGAACCACCTATTACTTGTCTTTTTGAGTACACTTTCTCATGCTTCTTCAATTTCGTCTCTCATCTTCCTGCTCAGTCTTCTTTGTAGACTCCTCAGGAACTTTGACTCCTCAATTGGACAAGTTAATGCATCAGTTTTCTCCCAAACCAGTCTTCTTACTCAAGCAAAGATGATGACCTTCTCAAACCAGAACCTCAGCCTCATCTCACATGCTTCCTCACTACCCACATCTACTTTACTCAACATGCCTCTGACGCCTCTTGACCTTGAACCTGCCCATCACAGCCAACTGATCTAACTGATATGCCAGCATCAACACTTGTGTTCCTTTAATCCATCCTCCATTCTGGATCCAATGTGATCTAAAGTAAAATCCCAGGCTCAAAGAAGCATACGTGAATTGTGTTTTATTTTTAATGTTTCCCCTGAAGACTGCACATATTCACCTTTGTATTCTCAGCATCTAAAGCAATGTCTGCATATAGCAGGTCCTCAACAAAAATGGCTGGCTGGTTGGTTGGTTGAATGACTGATTAAACACATGAGCTCTTTTATCTGCAAAGCTAAAATCTTACCTTCTTTATCTCAACAACAAGTCTTTTCACAAAATGGCCCTAACTCTTCCATCCTCACATACTGCCACTAATGCCCTGCCCCATGTCATCCCCTGCTCACACCATACATTTTGCACAATTTGATGCTTTTGCATCTGGTGGTTCCTCTGGTAGAAATTCTCTCTCTGTACAGCACCCATTCCCTAGCTTCCATCTACATGTTGACTGACTTAAAGGCCAATCTCAATTGTCACCTGCCTCTCTATTGCTTCCCCTGACAATCTGCTTTCTACTCCCAGCTTCTGCTGACACCCCCAGCAATCAGACTTAATTCTCCATCATCTAGTGCTAATGGCATTTTATGCACATCTTCATTATGACATTAATCGCATTGTATTATATTTATTCACATCTCTAACTACCTTGCAACACTATGAAGCTGCTCAGGGCAGGGACTGAGTCTTGTTGTCTTGTTCACTGGAGTGTCCTTAATGTCAAACCCATTACCTAAGCACTGACAAACACAGGATATGCCTTTATGTTGCTGTCATGTTTTTTCCTATTTATTTTTATTTAAATATATTTTTAGTTTGGAAAAAATGCCATCATGAAACATTAACTTTGATATCACCCGGAGGCAAACCACTATCATCTCATCATATCTTTCCTGACTAGTTGTTGTTGTTGTTGTTGTTATTTTGGTACTGGGAATTGAACCTAGTGGTGCTTAGCCACTGAGAAACACCTCCAGCCCTTTTCATTTAATTTTTTTTCTAATTGTAGATGGACACAACACCTTTATTTTATTTATTTATTTATTCACTTATATGTGGTGCTGAGGATTGACCCAGGGCCTCACACATGCAAGGCAAGCACTCTACCATTGAGCTACAACCCCAGCCCCTCATTTTTTTAATTTTGAAACAGGTGTTGCTAAGATGCTAAGCACCTTTCTAAGTTTCTGAGGCTGGTTTCAAACTTGCAATTTTCCTGCCTCAGCCTCACGAGTTGCTTGGATTACAGGTATGTGCCACTGCATCCAGTGCTCTTGTCTAAATTATTGCAGAGCTTCTTTCTTAAAATATATTTTTTACTTGTTCTAATTAGTTATACATGACTGTAGAATGCATTTTGACCCATCATATGTAAATGGAGTATAACTTCTCATTCGTCTGGTTATACATGATGTAGAGTTACACAGGTCATGTAATCATATATACACATAGGGTATTAATGTCAGATTCATTCTACTATCCTTCCTACCTCCATGTCCCCTCCCCTCCCTTCATTCCCCACTATCTAGTCCAAATTACCTCTATTCTACCCGCTGCCCTTATTGTGAATTAGCATCCTCATATCAGAGAAACATTTGACCTTTGGTTCTTTGGGATTGGCTTATTTTGCTTAGCATAATATTCTCCAGTTCCATTGATTTACTGAAAAATGCCATAAATTCTTCTTTAAGGCTGAGTAATATTCCATTGTGTATATATTCCACAGTTTCTTTATCCATTCATCTGTTGAAGAGCATCTAGTTTGGTTCCATAGTTCAGCTATTTTGAATTGTGCTACTATAAATATTGATATGGCTGTGTCACTGTAGTATTGCAGAGCTTCTTAACTGGTCTTCCTGCTTTTACTCTAGGTATTCCCCTGCACTCCCACCCCACCCCCAGTCTGTTGACAGCACAGTAGCTAGGGTGATCCTGCTTAAATGTAAGTCTGATCAAAGTCCTTTGGTAACTTTCCACTTCATAAAGTCCAAGGACATTTATCAGCATGGCCCTGCCCAATCTGCTCCCCTTACTTTCAGTTATTCTGGGTATTGTGGTCAAGAGTGCAGACTTTGGAGCCATAATACCTGGATTCCAATCCTGCCTCTACCATTTACCAGTGGTGTGACATAGGACAAGCAACTCAAGTTCACTGTGCCTCCATTTCCTCATCTGCTAAATGTTAACAATCATATCTACTGTATCTACTTTGTAGGGTTGTTTTGAACAGTAGATGAGTTAATATATGCAAAGTACTTAGAACATTGTCTGGTCCATCATAGGTACTAAATAAGACTTTGTTAAACAAACATAAACCTCCTATCATTCTCACTCTTGCCCACACTTCCAGCCACACTGGCTTCTTTGCTGTTTCTTAATACAGTCCAATCTCAGCAAGTTTGGATTTACTGCTCCCTCTGCCCGGAACACTCTTCTCTAATGCCCCCCATGGCTTGCTCTCCATAATCTTGCACGTCTATGTCTCTACGTCTCTACGTACAAGTTACTTTTATCAGGGAGGCTACCCTTGAATAAACTCCTTCCCTTTATAAAATAGTAACATCCTACCACTCTGTCCAATTAGCTTAATTCATTTTTCTTTCATAGCACTTATCAACATTGGACTTATATTTATATGTTTATTTTCCTTCTTCATCAGCAAGAATGAAAGCTCCATGAGGACAGGGATTTGTTTGTCATGTTCACTGTTATTACCCCAGAACCTAGAATGTCATCTGGCACTTAATAGCTACCCATTAAACATTATATGAATGAAAGACAAAAGAAAAGGCATGAACACTGCCAAGGTACCATTTAAATAAAAAAATAAGTGATATCTAGATAAATATCAGAATATTCTAATAGTATAGATAGGAACAACAGGAAAATAAAAGCATCTCCTACCCTCATCTGTTTCCCAAAGGTAACCATACTTGTGTGCATTTTTAAATTTCATTAATTGATAAGTACATTGGATGCATGCTATGTCTGCAGGAAAGTGAGGTTTGAGGTGTTTGGGGCATATAAATGC
This sequence comes from Callospermophilus lateralis, assembly GCF_048772815.1. NCBI lineage: Eukaryota > Metazoa > Chordata > Mammalia > Rodentia > Sciuridae > Callospermophilus > Callospermophilus lateralis. The sequence goes on from NC_135325.1 coordinate 105,846,418, forward strand.
AGAGCCTTTACCTTCCAGGATCTCACAGTTTCTCTGGGGGAGAACATGAAGAAGTTTTTTTGTTTTTTTTAATTCTGCAGAATTTAGAAATAGAAGTCATCACTGGGAACTGGGAAGTCAGTAAAGGTTTCCTGCATAAGAAATGACTTGATGGGGTTTGGGCAGGTTTCAGTCAGAGAGAGGAGGAGTGTGGCCGAGGGATGTCTAGGTTGGGTAATGAAAGGGCTCCATAAGGAATGTATAGAAGTGGATCCTGGCTGAGGGTGAGGCTGAGGCTTTGTGTGCCGGAGCAGTAAGAGAAAAGACTGAGGCTGTTATAGGTGTACACTGCAGTGGTGTAATTATTAGGACTGATGATAAGATTAATTTTTTTAAATATTGTTTTCAGTTGTAGATGAACACACAGTATCTATTTATTTTTATGTGGTGCTGAGGATCGAGCCCAGTGCCTCACACATGTGAGGCATGCTTTACTACTGAGCTACAGCCCCAGCCCAGGATGAATATTTTGAGGTGAGGAATGGCAAAGACTGAAATATGACACCCATGATTTTGAGACTGGGAGAAATGATGATTACATTACCCAAAATATGAAAATCAGGAGGAAAAAGTGTTTGAGAGTGTGGTGTGGTGTTAGGAAGTGGTGAGAGGACAAATTGTTCAGCATTTTCTTGAATATGAGGACTGCCTTTGTATTCCTTAAGAGTGCCCACAGGAGCTAGAACTTAATTCTGCATACAGTAGGTGCTAAATAAAAGTTATCGGTGGAGATCACTACTAGTCATCTTGATGGCAAACTCTCTTCCTCCTCTCACATAAATTCAGAGAGTCCTTTGGATCCCTATTCCTTCTCAACTCAGATTTATAGATATTTATCATCATCATTTCCATACCAATTCCTACTAATTGAAAGCACATCTCTGAAGAATTTGACTTCCTTGCTTATTTCTTTACTTCAGGTTCTTCCTGCTGATCAGCTATCCCACTTTTCTCTGGGCTTGGCAATTTTAGCACTGATAGTTAGGAGTTCCAGGAAACCCCTCAGTTCCAGGCAAACTGAGATAGTTTTCAGTACTCCCAGATTCAGAATACTTCAGCTGAATCTGCTGGTAGGATAGTAGTAGACTTCTCATATTATCAGTCTAAACTGTCCTTCCCTTTGGTTGGTGTTTTCTTTATTTGCTCCATCTTCTTTCCAGATGTTGATGATTGAGCCCTGGCATATAGCCCTCTTATTTCACAGTCAACTGAAGAAACCAGAAAGATAATGCTATGTGGTAGCTTACTACATTGCAATGGCCACTTCAACCCTACCAACTAAGCAAACTGAGATTCCTAGGAGCAGATAAAACTCAAATGCAATCTGTCACTGTTTAATTTTCATTGCCAAGATAATTCTTCAAAGTTAATGAATAGCTGGGTGGGAGTGGGGGAAGGAGAAGGACAGTCCCTGTTCTGGTTCTTGGCAGGATATTGGTTACAGATTGTAATCAATCAAAATGCTTTTATGAAGGGCTTACTATCTGGTGCTCTGAGCTAGGCCCATACAGATAACTAGAGTTCTGAACCTTCATTTTGAAAACACTGTGGTCCAAGAACACATAATGCTGTGCACACATGAAAGATGGACTCAAATCTTCAATATGGTTTAAATCACACATTATATGTCACCATTTCTTTTACTGATTCCTGGATATTTCTGGGGTGAAATACATAAAGCAGAAATATATATTTACCCCTCATATCATTAGCTCTTTGAATGCAGAGTACCCACTCTTACAGTTCTTTCTACAGAACTTAGCTGAAGAGGACAGAGTTAGGGCAAAAAAGTGAAGAAGATATGTATAGATACTCAGTAAGGACTGATCAAATGGATGTGGTCTGATGGGTGTTACCACTGTATACCGGTGACGAGTCCTTGCTTCTCCTAATGCTGAAGTATAACACCAGAGAAGCAAGCTGAGGCAAGTGTAGAGAGGAAAGTGGAAGGCTTTATTAAAGGACAGCAGAAAAGACTTCTCCCCGGACCAGAAAGACAGAATCCATGGAAGGGGGAAGTCTTCCCGTTTTTATAGCTAATGTCTTCTTTCAGCTTTCCCACACTCCTGTCTTTTGTTTCCCTTTATCCTGCAATGATAGAATGCAGGTGGGAAGCCCAAAAGGTGGGAGATAGGTGGACTATTTCATGGGCAGAAAGGGCCTGGGGTAGTTTGATTAACACTTCCCTGTTTGCTGGAAGCTCATTCATTAACAGTTTCTTAGGATGGGCTCCGGGCCTTGGGGACAGTAACATTTCAATTTCCCCAAGTGCTGCTCAGCTTTCCTGGACTCTATTCTCGATTATGGTCTCCATTTTTTTTTTAACATACTTTATATTAGACCCGATTTACCTAACTATACTAACTACCTATCTTTAAATCTGGCTTCATGGGTACAAAGTACCTTTCAAGCTAGTCATTTGAACCTTAATTTCTTTCTCTATAAAATGGGGATAGTGATTGCATCTACTTCATGGGGTTGTAAGGTTGGAGAAACTATATGTAAATTGCTTAGCTCATCTAGTATCTTTTAGCTGGTTGTCTGCCCAATTGGGAGCTATTAACAATATTAATTTGTACCTCCTGTTCCACTAAGAGAAAGACTATGGTAAAATGTAAGGGTTGGAGCTCTGACAACAACCTGCGGGTGTTGAATTCAGACTATGGAGACACACTGTAGGTTACCTATATATTGGGATTTAAGGGATAACAAAAACTTGATTCTCCCACCTATCTTTTTCACTTTTTTGCCCTAACTCCGTAAAATGAATGCTTTGATGGAACTGTATTTGAGCAACTGACTGGGATTGAAGACCCCCCGAGTGGAGCTTTAGACCAGGAATAAAGCCGCATCAAGTACCTTGTTCAACCTTCATTCAGCAAAAATTTAGTACTAAATCAATCAGTGCCTAGAATTATGTAAGAGCTGGAGGGTCCTGTAACGGACCAAGCTTGTAAACCCTAGCTTCGCATCAAAGAGGGAAGTTGCGATGAACTAGGGAAAATCTCTCGAGAGGAATGAACGCCACCAAGCGTGGAGATCCGCTTTCGTGTTACTGCTCAGGCGCCACGGTTTTCGGCTGCATCTGCTGAACTCTTCCGGCGCCAGTTCCGCAGACTCGAACGCGTCGCGCGGGGGGGTGAGGGGCGCTGTGCTTGCTCTAGAGCGGCGCAGGCGCCAAGTCCTAGATAGGCGCATGCGCTAGAGATGCGCATGCGCTACAGAGTATAGCTTTGCCCGGAAGTTAATCCGCGGGTGTCGAGCGCGAATTTGTGAAGATGAAGTAAGGTTTCAGCTTTCCTCTCAGAAAGAGGGAGTGGGTTGCCGGGGGTGGCCCACCGGGGCTGGGACGGTAGAGTGAGTGGCTACAGGGCCGAGGGGCAGGAGAGTTTCAGAGGAGACTAGAGCTTCTAGTCGCCTAGTTTTGCTCTCTGTGAATTCGGGCCGGACCAAACTTACTTTCCTTTTCCGCCCTCCGTGTAGTCCTTTAACTAAAGTGAAGCTGATCAACGAGCTGAACGAGCGAGAGGTCCAGCTTGGGGTGGCGGATAAGGTGTCTTGGCACTCCGAGTACAAAGACAGCGCCTGGATCTTTCTGGGTGAGCTTCACATTTTTCTGGGAGTCTCTCCTGGCCGGCTTCTGATCTTTTCAGCAGTCCCGCCCAATGTTTCTCCTCACACTCATCACCCACTCTTTTTTAAACGAAATATTTATTTTTTAGTTGTAGTTGGACACAATACCTTTATTTTTTATATTTATTTTTTAGTTGTAGTTGAACACAATACCTTTATTTTATTTATTTATTATTATGTGCTGCTGAGGATGGAACCCAGGGCCTCGCATGTGCTAGGCGAGCACTTTACCACTGAGCCCCAGCCCCTCATCACCCACTCTTATGTTCTGCCTGTCTGTGAATCCGTTTTCCATCTTTTCTCGCGCATTTTAGTGTGCTTTCCCTGCCAGTCAGTGTTCCTGTGAGTTACCACTTGCCCTTCACAGTGCTAAGTCCTGCCACTTGGTTTCTCAGAAACAGTTATGTTCCTCACACCCACCCACTAGACAGCTGAGGAAACTGAGGTACAGAAAAGTTAATGGGAAAGGAATTGGGCAATACAAATGAGAAGGCAGCCATGGTAGAGAGTCTGGGTGGTACACCCAGGCTATTATGTTCAACTTCTGAGTACTGATTAAAGGTGTAGCCTTTAATCAGTAATTCTGCAGTTTTAGTCTTCTGAGAGGTTATTGCACCAGACATTGTGCTAAGCACTTTATATGTATTGTTTTGTTTAATTCTTGTAATAGTGAACTCATGAGGCAAGTATACTCATTTTACAGATGAGTAAAACATTTGGAGGGGAAATGACTTCCTATGAAATGCTTAACAGTTGTGATCCTTATTATATGTATAGTGGGTTGGTAATGACACATTTAAGCTGATATTTGTGGAAGCAGAGTTTTGTGATGGAGATATCAGCTTTGTAGGACTTTGGATGTGAGGAGGAAAGAATGATCAGATTAGTTTGGTCTGCAGTGACCTGAGCCTTTCCACTCAAATCACTTTTTTTTTCTGTACATTTGGCACCTTGTATATATTTGTGTCATTCCATCAGACTGTTTTGCTGTGAGGGGAAGGTGTATAGCTTATGTTTTTGCCTGGCCTAGTGCATAATACACAGTAAATACTTGGTAGTGTTTGTTGAACTGTAATGTGTTTTTCTTTTCTAGGAGGGCTTCCTTATGAACTGACTGAAGGAGACGTCATCTGTGTGTTCTCACAGTAAGTCCTCTTTCATTTCCTGCCTCCTGTGTTTTGACAATAGTTTGATTCTGCAGTGCAATTCGTGGCATTAGAAAGCCACATTTTATTTCTAGGCTCAATGACATCCCTGCATGGGGAAGACTGCAGCTTCTGCTCTACTCTTGATCTGTCCCAGGGTACGGTTTTAAGTATATTCTCATGTGGAAGATCTCACAAGTTGGATAATTTGGGAGACTGTCTTAGGGATTCTGGTCTGTTTCTGTTACTTTTTCACTGACCCTTGTCAGCCAGGTTTTACCCAAATATAGTGTGGAACTCCTGGGAAGATACTGGGTTGGCTACCTCCTTTGGATTCTGAAAATTAGTATCCCATGATCACAGGGCCCTCTGGGCCCTTACCTGTGTGGTATTGAAGGATTAGGGTAAAGCATAGAGGAAATGGGGGACAGAACCCAGAAAGTTTATGTGGTAGTTTGCTTTCTTCATTTCTAGATGAATGTGAAATTAGTGAACAGAGCCATTCTTTTTTTACCCAGGGGCTGAAAGTCACAGGCTGATGTGGAACAAACTAAGAGATCTGTTCTTGGTAGGAGAGGATGTTGGCAACTCATAATGATAGTGCCACCTGGTAGAGAGGCTGGGCAATTGACACACAACCGAGAGTTAAACAGAGGCTGGGCAGTCCACAGGGTTAGAGGGCCTTTGCAACTCTTAAGAGCAGAGGGTCACTGCCTTTTTAAAAAAGATTTTTAAACCAGCATTTATTTTTTAATTAGCATCCAGTAATTGTACATATTTGTGGAGTATAGTGCAATAGTTGATACATGCCTTTGGGTTTTGTAGCTTTTAGAGGCAGAGAACTGTTTTCAGAGAAGTTGGATATCTAGTAAAGGTAGAAAGGATGGGGCAAGCAAACACAGGCAGCATGTCTTGGCAGAAGGCTTGCCATAGCAGGATAGTTGGATTATCTGTAGGGCCTTGGTTGAGTGGTTGGGCAGTTTATGGGGAAACAGGCCAGGGAAAAGGAATTGGGCAATACAAATGAGAAGGCAGCCATGGTAGAGAGTCTGGGTGGTACACCCAGGCTATTTCATTCAACTTCTGAGTGCTGGAAAGTTCACAGCAGGTGTAGCCTTTAATTTCCACACTTTTGTGGTACTCTACTGGATCCAGCCTCCCATCTTGGAGCTGGTTCAGTGTTGCTTGCATTGAGTAGTGATGAGCTATTGTGTGTGTGTATGTGCATGTGTGTGTGCACGTGCACACGCGTGTGTAGTGTATTATAATTCTGTATTCTGGCCACACAAAATGAAGATTGCCTTTGCCACTGGTAACAAGGACTTGCAAGTGAAAGGCTCCAGGTTTCACTCCCAGCACCACAAATAAATCAAAACAAAAAAGAGCATTATGGGGAAAAAAGTATAAAGAAGAATGTACAATGCACTTTTTTTTTATTCTTTTTAGATACACATAACAGTAAGGTGTATTTTGGCATATTATACATGCATGGAGTATAGCTTATTCCAATTAGGATCCTATTCTTGTGGTTGCACATGATGTGGAATTACCCTGGTTGTGTATTCATATACAAGGATAGGAAAATTATGTCTGAATAATTCCTCTCCCCTCTCTTCCTTTCATTCCCCTTTGTCTAATCCAGTGGACTTCTATTCTTCCCCTTCCCACCATCCCTTGTTATGGGTTAGCATCCACATATCAGAGAGAACATTCAATCTTTGGTTTTTTGGAGACTGGCTTATTTCAACAGAATGCACTTTAAAAGGAAAAACTTAAAATTTGGACTGTTTCTTTATCATCTTGTTTTAATTAATGTTGGACATTATTTCCAATTGTTTGCTATTATAAATTTATATTGCAATATACAATGTAGTATATAAATCTTTGTATGCATCCCTGATGGTTTCCTTAGTGAAGGAGGGGTGTGAATCAATATGCTAGTATTTTTAAGATGCTTTATAAACATTGCCAAATTGTTCTTAAAAGGTTGTACCAATTTCCACTCTGATACCAATTTTCACCAGACAGCCCATTTTTCTGAATCCTAAGCAATGACGGTTATGCAAAAAAAAATTGCCAAATGGTTTCTTATTATCATTTTACTTTGCCTTTATTTCATCATCAATGAGGTTAAACATATTTTCAGCCCATTATTATTTTTTTCTTTCTTTTATTTTTATTTTTTGGTAAAAGTAATTGAATGCAGGGGTGTTTAACCACTGAGCCACATCCCCAGTCCTTTTTTAAAAGTTTGCAGATAGGGCCTTGCTAAGTTGCTGAGGCTGGCTTTGAACTTGTGATCCTCCTGCTTCAGCCTCCTGAGCTGCTGGGATTACAGGTTGTACCACCTTGCCCGGCAGCCCATTATTATTTATTTGTAAATTGTTTACTCATATCATTTATTGGGGCTTTTTTCTTGTGTTTCTCCTTCTCTTGTTGATTTTATGAGAGTCTTTATGCATTAAGGATATTAACCTTTTGTTATAATACTTGTCATGGATCACTGTGGATTTAATTTTAAAAATATCTGATGTTGTGTTATTATCATTATTCTTTCCTAATGCACAAATTGTCCCAATTTGAGTCAGTAGGATTCTTTTCAAGCCAGCTCTTATCTTTCTTTTTTAATTTTGAAATAATTTTAGGCTTAAAATAAAAAATTATAAAATAGAGTACAGAATACTTATATTTCCTTCACCCAGATTCCCAAGATCTTAGCACTTTTTCCACATTAGCTTTATCATTATTTTTTCTCATGTGTAGATATTATAATTTTTTTTCTGAAGCATTTAAGTCAGTTGCAGATACGATGCATCTGTCCCTAAATTCCTCAATGTCCTTCCCCTAAAAAAGGACATTCTTTTGTGTAAACTTAGTATAGTCATGAAATTCAGGAAATCAGTACTAATATAAGGGCAAAGTTATTTTATACATTCATTCATTAATATGTTTAAATTAGCATATGGTAAAATTGATTTTTGAGAAATATGTAGCTGTATGAGTTTTAATACATGTGTAGATTTGTATAATCATCCCCATAATTAGAACAGTTTCATCATTCCCAAAACTCCATTGTGCTTACCTGTTAGTATTTTATTTTTCTGTGGTCAAATTCATCAGTCTGTTTTTTATTGCTTCTGGATTTTGAGTCATAATTAGAAAGTATTTCTCTCCACTCACCCATCTGTGTTATTACTGTCTTGTTATTTTATGGTTTCAGTTTTTTACATTTATATCTCTAATCCACTTAGAGTTTATTTTGTTGTACAATGTGAAGTTTGGATCCAGTGGATTTGTGTATGTGTGTGTGTGTGGTGTGTGTGTGTGCATGTGTCTCTGGGGATAGAACCAGAACCTCATGCATTCTAGGCAAGCACTCTATTACTGAGCTGAGTCTAGATCTGGATCTAGTTTTATACTTTTTCAAATGGATATCCAGTTGTACTTACCTCATTACTAATAATATCCATGTTTTCCCCAGAAAATCGGATGCCACTATTATAGACAATTTTTTTCATATACACTTGGTGTGGCTCTACATTCTCTTCTGTTGGTTCGTCTGCCTTTCCATTGGTCAGAGCCACACTAGTTATTCACAAGTTTTTCAGTATGCTTTGTAGAGTTACTCATGCTCATGACACATTCTTTTTTTTTTTTAAGGTTTTCCTAGCCATTCTTACATGTTCATTTTTTTCCCAGAAGATCTTTAGAATAGACTTATCCAGACCCCCCACCAGGGTGGCAAACTTTTGTTTTTATGTTGTTACACTTAATTTTTATATTAAGTTGGGGGAAGATTTTGATTATCAACTCATCCTGTCCAAGAACAAGGGATGTCCTTTTATTTGTTCAAAATATGTTTGTGTTTTTCGGGAGTTTTTAAAACTTTTTTATATATGTTTTGTACGTTGATTGTTGTTAAGTGTATTTCTAAGTATTTTTTTGTTGCTGTTATAAATGGTATTTCCCTGCCATTTTATCTTCTGATTATTGTTTTATGTAAGAGAATGATTGACTTTCAGCTGTATCCTCTTACTTTACTGAATTGTTATACTGTTCTTCTCATTGTTTATTTTTTGAATTTTTTTTAGTTGTAGTTGAACACATTACCTTTATTATTTATTTATTTATTTATTTATTTTTATGTGGTGTTGAGGATTGAACCCAGCCCCTCGCATGTGCTAGGTGAGCACTCTACCGCTGAGTCACAACCTTAGCCCCTCGTCGTTCATTATTGATTGTTTGATTTCCTATATATACTATCATATGTAATCTGCAAACAGAGATAGTTTTGTTTTTCCAGTTCTTGTATTGGTTTTATCTATTTGCATTGACCTGTACTGCTATATATTTACTGCTAGATAGCTCTCAGCTTTAACTGAATCACCTCTGGTGTTTTCCTTAAAAAAGGTACTAGACTTTGGACTGAGATGTATAGATGTGTTCATGTAATGCTTCCATCAATTCCTATTATATTTTTATGATTTTACTTTTAATTTTTTTCCTGAACACATTATTATTTCATTTCCAGTAAAGAAAAATTTATACACAGCAGAATGCCCAAATTTCAAGCATGCAATTTGATGTGTGTGTATGTGTGTATGTGTATATATATGTATATAATACACATATATACACACACACACAAACATACACACACACCCACACACACACATACATACACACAAGCACATATCTATTCCCTCAGCTATTTCTGTGATTTTATTTTTAATTTATAAAAGTTTAACTTATCTGGAATTTTAAGGTTACAAATTTTCCCAAGTATGGCCTTAGTCACATCCCATAAATTTTAGTACATATTTTTCTATTTTTGTTCTTTTCTAAATAGTCTATCACTGATCACTTTTCTTTATTTTATCTTTGTTTTATCCAGTTGTTAGCTGGGAGAGTATGTTTCAAGTTCTAGTTACTAGACTTTTTTAAAAAAAAATATTATTTCCAGCTTTATAACATTATCTTTGGAGAATATAGTCTATTCTGGTTTTTGGAGTTCATTGAGATTTACTTTGGGACCTGATCTACAGCTAGTTTTATTATATATTTCATGAATGCTATAAAAGAAATTGTAATCTCTTTATAGGATTCAAATATATCTGTGTCTACTACTCTGGAAGTATTTGTTAGATTTATTGACATGTTTTATTTGCATTTGTATCATATAAATTCATGTTAATTTCTTTGGTCTTATTTATTTCTGTCACTTGTTATAAACTTGAAAAAAGTTTTTAAATCTCCCCTAACTTTCTTTGAATTTCTAACTTTTTTTTTTTTGTTTTTTTGATCCTGGGGATTGAACCCAAGGCTCTGTGCATTTGAGGCTCTAACCATTTTTAATTAAAATTTTAATTTCTTAATTGTGGCATAATTTCATTAGCTATACCTATATATTAGGACCTTTTAAAATATAAAATAACCCTCTTAAGTTACGCTTAATTTTGGCCTTGAATTTCATGTCTTCACTCTTTTTTTTAATATTTATTTTTTAGTTATAGTTGAACACAATACCTTTATTTATTTATTTATTTTTATGTAGTGCTGAGGATCGAACTCAGGGCCTCGCACGTGCTAGCGAGTGCTGTACTGCTGAGCCACAACTCCATGTCTTTACTCTTAATATTTCCACCCATGTTTTCAATTGGATAATCCTTCTGTATCCTTGTTTAACATTTTATTTTCAACCTTTTTAAGTCATCTTTTTCTAAATACATCTCCTATACTGTCCTTATTATTTGACTATTGTTTTGTGATTCAATCAAAGTTTTGCATTTTAAATCAATAGTGTCTTATTCTTTTGTAAAATAAACAGATATGGGGAGATTGTTAACATTAATCTTGTGCGAGACAAGAAGACTGGGAAATCCAAAGGGTTTTGTTTCCTCTGCTATGAAGACCAAAGGAGCACAGTTCTGGCTGTTGACAATTTTAATGGGATCAAGGTAAGCATTTTATTTATTTATTTATTGTTTTTTAGTTGTAGTTGGACAGTACCTTCATTTATTTATTTATTTTTATGTGTGCTGAGGATTGAGCCTAGTGCCTTGCATGTATTAGGCAAATTCTCTATTGCTTAGCCACAACCCCAGCCCCTAAGTGTGCTTATTAAGCAAGATTTGGCTGAACTTTTTCTGGGTGTAGGGGTTGGATTTCATTCTCCATCTGATCCCCACAGGTTCAGGGATGTACTGATTGGTTGGGTGTGTTAGGAGGGCTGTAGAGCTACCAGCTAGGAAGTGATTCTAGGAAATATTCTGTTGGCTCATGGTTCTGCCAGGACTTGTTCTTTTTTTCCATTAATAAGCCAAACCATGGTGTTACACACCCCCACACTCAGGCTTCTATTTTTCACCTTTCCCTTCTTGTCCTCCACCTTCATCTCTAGTGTACTAGAGAATGAAGAGACAAGGTAATGCTGCTCTTCCATATTGTCTTGTGCTGAGGGACTTGGAGCTCTATCAGGGCTTCATGGCCTAGGATATAGGTGTGCATGTCTGTCATGTGACACTACTGACCTAGCATATTGGGCCCTGGGGGGGAAAAAATCTCCTTTTAATCTCATAACAAATTGTACAAAAGTCAGTCAATATGAAATTTTAAGAGAGCCAGGAATCATAGGGAGTCACTGTGTCAGGAAAGTTTTCAAAAATGTTTCAAAATGGGAATCTGATAGATAATAGAAGCTTCTCAGGCTTAAAATATATGAAAATCTCTCTTGTGTTGGAACAGTAAGAGCCAAACTTCAAATTTCAGTTGTCTTTGCCTGTGGAAAAAGTATGTATCTGCTTGAAAATAGGATTTTACATGAAGGATTAATTTTGTCATTCTTTGCCTGGAGTCGTGGTTCTTGGCCCAATTGTGAGCTGTGTTCCAGTATGGTATGGGTAGAACAAGGTGTGAGGGCTTAAGAAAAAAGAAAGTAATCTTTTTTTGGTCAATTTCCTGCCCCCACCCCCAACAGTTGATCTCACTTTGCCTTCTACCTACTGTGTTAAGAAAGCAGCTATAGCATTAAGCTAGATTTCAGGAATTCCATCTAGCTGCAATGCTTGTCTAGTTTATGTTTCACTATAGACTGTTAAAAGTTGGGGGTAATTCATTGTGTTTTTAAATTCTCATAGTCTTCCCCAACACTTGTGCTTTGGGGCAGTACTTCCCAGGTTTTTTTCACTTCACGGTACACATAATTATAATTATACATTATAATTCTATAAATGTATTGTTTGCATGAAGATATTTGTATGGCACCCTGTGGTAAGCCATTGAGGCTGCTGGTGCAACTGCCCCCGCCCCTGCTGCAACACACCCTACCTAGCTTCTGAGATCATTGAGTGTATTAATATCTAATACATGTGCCGTGACATACCAGTTGAACAGTTCTGCTTTAGTGATTTCCCCAGAAACAAAAGTAGCAAAAAGGTAATGATATAATTCAAACCATTGTTCTTCATGGCTTGGGCTCAAATAGATTGTTCGATATGAGGGCTGTCTTTGCTGAAGCATTGCCTTTCTTGCTTAGATAAAAGGAAGAACTATTCGTGTGGATCATGTGTCTAACTATCGGGCTCCTAAGGACTCAGAAGAAGCAGATGATGTGACCAAAGAACTCCAGGAGAAGGGCTGTGGGGCTAACACCCCCTCATCGAGTTCATCTGAGAGTTTAGAAGATGACAAACCCACAAAAAAGCACAAAAAAGGTGAAGCATTGAGACCCAAAAGAAGATTCTAGATAGTCTTAGTGTCTGGTCTCCCTAGCATTCATGGATAGTCAATAATCAACTCTTAAGTGTGAAGAGGAAGATGTGGGGTTTCTTATTTTTACTGGGAAAGGGGAGGTATTAGTAGAATAGTGGTATGGAAAGAATTGTGTCCCCCCACAAATTGATATGTTGAGTTCTTAACCACCAGTACCTCAAAATGTGACTGTATTTGGAGACATGGTCTTGAAAGAGAATTCAGAGTGAGGATTGCCTTGTATAGGAAGTTGACCTGTCAGTGGCCACATATGTCCAAAATTACTTCTTAGGGGCACTAAAAGCATAGCCTGTGACTGCTTCATCCTGCTATCATGAATGTTTTCCTGATGCATATTTTCTATCTGTTAGTATGTGAAGATTTTAACTATAACAACTTGGTTTGATGTGTTGTACTCAGAACAAATGCACTTTTTTAGGGGAGTTTATGTTTTTCTCTTTTCTTACTGATTGTCTTCCTTTTTCCTCCAGAGAAAAAGGAAAAAAAGAAAAGAAAGAAAGACAAAGAGAAGACTGACAGGGAGGTAAAAGCAGAGCAGCCATCTTCTTCATCTCTTGGAAGCAAGACAATAAAAGAAAAGGATAACCCTGCCCCTAAGAAACACAGCAGTAAGAACTCAGAGAAGGTTCAGAAGTCTGAATCCAGAGAGGGACAGAAGCACTACCCACGCTCCCCTGATGTCAAGACTTCCTGCCATGTTAGAGCAGAGGGCCCAGAGAGGGAGTTTAAGAAGGAGAATCCCAAGTATGAGCACAAGCCCTCAAGCAAGAAGGAGGCAAGAGAAGACAAGAATAGGAATAGGGATAGAGGGCGAAGCTCAGACACACATTCTAGCCGTCACAGTGGGCATTCTGAAGGGTGGAGTCACAGAAGTAGAAGTAGGAGCCATGGGCGTTCTGAAAGGTGGCATCACAGAAGTAGAAGTAGGAGCCATGGAGATTCTGAAAGGTGGCATCACAGGAGTAGAAGTAGGAGCCATGGGCGTTCTGAAAGGTGGAGTCACAGGAGTAGAAGTAGGAGCCATGTGTATCCTGAAAGGTGGAGTCACAGGAGTAGAAGTAGGAGCCGAGTGTATCCTGAAAGGTGGAGTCACAGGAGTAGAAGTAGGAGCCATGGGCATTCTGGAAGGCGGAGTCAAAAGAGTAGAAGTAGGAGCCATGGGCATTCTGGAAGGCGGAGTCACAGAAGTAGAAGTAGTAGTCAAGATAAATCCCGTAGACATAAAAAGACCCAGCACTCCCGGGAGCGGGAGACTTCCAATCCCAGTGAGCATAGGCGATACTGAAGCCTGTTCCAATTGCCCGGTTAATTGAAAAATGAATTGTTTTTAAAAAACGTAATCAGATTCAGTTCTGCTGTTAATATTTCCATATATAAAATCTCTGTGACTGATTTCTTTTAATCCCTTCATAGTAGATTTGTTAAGAAAGTTGTAATTTCAACAGCCAGTTATCCCCAATTTTTTGGTACTCTCCATTGTCCCTGGGAATATACTTGGTACTTCATCAGAGTATGTGCCCTGAATTTTAGTTCATAAATATTAACCTATAGACCCCAATTTGAGGTGAAATTGCCAGAAAGGGAGAATACCAGATAATTCTATAAATGTATTGTTCGCGGTAGGTATTTAGAGCCCAGGAATATAGGACCACCTCAGTGGCACATGGAATTATATAAAACTATATATAACTATTTAGCTATTGTGAATTGACTGCTATAAACATTGATGTGGCTGTGTCACTCTAATATGCTGATTTTAAGTCCTGTGGGTATAAACCTAGGGGTGGGATAGCTGGGTCAAATGGTGGTTCTATTCCACATTTTCTGAGGTATCTCCATACTGCTTTCCAGTGTGGTTGTGCCAATTTGCAGGTCTACCAGCAATGTATGAGTGTGCCTTTTCCCCTACATCCTCACCAACATTTATTGTTGTGGCTTTATAGGGATTGGTAGGATTCCTAAAATTAGCCAGTTCCCTCCCCAGCTTTCCCTTGAAAACCAGTTTTTAAATACCTTTTTTTAATTTTTATTTTTGTGGTTGATATATCTCTGCAACTTTTTCCTTACCATTTATTTATTTATTTATTTGTATTAAGATGAAATTCACATAACATGAAAAATGAACTATTTTAAACAATTCAGTGGCATTTGGTACATTCACAGTGTTGTACAATTGCCAGCTCTGTCTAGTTCCAAAACATTTTTATTACCCCCAAATGAAACCTTTTACCCATTAAGCAATAACTCTTCATTCCCTCCCTTTCCCAGTCCTTGGCAACCATAAGTCTGCTTTCTGTTTCTATGAATTTACCTCTTCTGGCTATTTAAAGTGAAACCATGTAGCAGTGGTGTTTTGTGTCTGGCTTCTTTCACTTAGTATAATGTTTTCAAGGTTTGGCCATATCATAGCATGTGTCAGTACTTCGTATATTTTTTTTCCGAGATGGGATCTTCCTGTGTTGTCTAGGCTGATCTCTTAATTCATGGGCTTAAGTGATTCTCTCACCTCAGCCTCCCAGGTTCCTGGGATTGCAGGTGTGTACCACCATGCCTGGCTCACACTTTATTCTTTTTATGGCTGCATAATATCCCATTGTATAGATATATCACATTTTGTTTATGGATGGATTTTTGAGTTGTTTGTACCTTTTGGCTAGTTAGTTCCCTTTTTGTTTTCCAGTTATATAAGGCTTCCTTCTGGGCCTACTTCAGTTTTCAAGTAGCAGTTCTTGCTGCAGTGGGAACACTTGTCAGTCCTGGTGGTCTTAGCAGTTCCTTCTCATTGTTAGTCTTAGTTTTCTTATCAGTCCTTATCAGTTCCTTGGGAGGAACAGGTTCACAGGATCTTTAATGCTTGTGCTCCATTGCTAAGATTGAATTTCTCTTTTTTGAAATCCTGAGCTCATTTTCAACTTCTTTTCTTTTTAAAAAAATTCTTGTTTTTAGATATATACATGACAGCAGAGTGTATTTTGACATAGTGTACATACATGAGTACAACCCATTCTAATTAGGATCCCATTCTTATGATTGTACATAATGTGGAGTTAGAGTGGTCATGTATTCATTTATGAGCAAAGGAAAGTTATGTCTGATTCATTCTATCTTTCCTATTCCCTTACCCCTTCCCTTTCCTTCATTCCCCTTTATGTAATGCAATGAACTTCTATTCTTCTGCTCCCTACCCTCCCTTGTTGTGGGTTAATATCTACATATCAGAGAGAATATTCGGACTCTGGTTTTCTGGGATTGGCTTATTTCACTTAGCATGATATGCTCCAGTTCCATCCATTTACTGCCAAATGCCATAATTTCATTCTTCTTTAAGGCTGAGTAATATTCCATTGTGTATATATGCCACATTTTCTTTATCCATTCATCTATTGAGGGGCATCTAGGTTGGTTACGTAGTTTAGCTATTGTAAATGGAGCTGCTATAAACATTCATGTGGCTGCGTCACTATAGTATACTGATACTAAGTCCTTTGTGTATAAACCGAGGAGTGGGATAGCTGGATCCAATGGTGGTTCCATTCCAAGTTTTCTGAGGAATCTCCATACTGCTTTCCAGAGTGGTTGAACCAATTTTCAGTCCCATCAGCAATGTACGAGTGTGCCTTTTCCCCCATATCCTCATCAACATTAATTGTTACTTGTGTTCTTCATAATTGCTGTTCTGACTGGGGTGAGATGGAATCTCACTGTAGTTTTGATTTGCATTTCTGTAATTGCTAGAGATGTTGAACATTTTTTCATAGGAAACAATTAAGAATGTGAAGAGAGAGCCTACAGAATGGGAAAAAAATCTTTGCTACCTGTACATCAGATGGAGCATTAATCTCCATGGTATGCAAAGAACTCAACATAACACCAAAAAAATAATAACTCAGTTAATAAATGGGCAAAGAACTGAATAGGCACTTCACAGAAGAAGAAACACAAGTGGTTGAAATTGAATTTCTGACCCTGCAAAAGGGAGGATCAGAGCTTTAATATGTACTTAGATTATCCTGTGTGTTAGTTTGGGTAGGTCCTTGATTATCTGTGCAGGAGATTGTGGTGGGATTGAAATTCCCATAAAGAAGAATAGAGAGGGAGCTGGAGGAGTGTGGGAAAGCTGTCAGACTATGGTTTTAGGTGTGATGTCTGAAGAAGAGAGTGGAAGAAGGATGTTTAGGAAAATTCTTGTAATGCAGGTATAAGAAAGTTCCAGCAAGACCATTGGTGGGTTGTTGAGCTAAAGTCACCTTTTAGAAAAGTCCTGCAGGATCAGACCTGATAAATAGTAGTCCTTGCTATTTGCCTCTGTCTCGGCCATTGTGTCTATTTTGTTCATGTGCCCATAGTGCCTGGTCTGTGTTAGCTAGTGACAAAGACCTATGCAGTTGACTGAATCATTTTGCATTGTTGTTTTAAAACATGTGACAGAATTGAATCACACAGTTGAGAGGGCTTGATTAGGTAAGCCTGAAATTCATAAGGTCAGAGTTGACATTGTCGTCCTTAGGCAGAATTTTACCAGGGAACAGTTTTTACTGTTAAGGCTTTCAGCTGATTAGATGAGACCCACTCAGCTCATCAGGGGTAATCTTAAGATCAGTTGATGGTAGATGTTAACCACATCTATAAAATATCTTCCCAACAACACCTAGATTTAGTGTTTTGAACAACTGGAAGCTATAGCCAGCCTAAGACAAATTAACACAAACTAATCATCACAATTTACCATCTTGTCCAAGCGTGGTGTTCAGTTTTAGACACTTCTACTTGGCTTTCCTCATTGGGACAGCTGTTCCTCGACAGGCAGTGGAACCCTTGTGGGGCTTATTCCAACTACTAAGATGATTCCAGTTATATACTTGGGACTAGGAAATGACCACTGAGTAAATCAGTAGGCTCACTATGAGCCCTATTTGAGTCACTCAGAACTTAGTTGTTACTTGGCCTCAATAAATCCTCAGTTTAACGGGCACTGTGATGATGCTTCCAGTCAACTTAGGTTCTCAGTGCACTGTTCATCAAAATGTTGGAATATTCTTTCCCCAGTGTACATACATTCAAGTAAGTGGCTATAGGTTCCTTTGGGGAAGTTTAGGGAAGTCATTGCGTACCATCGTCCTCCCCAGGAACCCAGATACCTCTTTCCAGATCTGAAATGGGCTGAAGAAGTCTGGGAGTTGATTAAGAAATTATAAATTTTAATTAGAGGAAAAGTACTCAGGCTCCTGTTCTTCCACTCTTTTTCAGCCTCTAGATACTGAGTAACACCTTTGTTTGGCTGTTGGAATTGCTCTTGGGGATACCATGTTCCTTTAGCCATTTCCAGACTGCCTGAAAATAAAGCCCTCCTGGCTACCCATCAGACCTTGTAGTTACAGTATTTGTGGCCTCCCTGAGTCTGGTGCTTAAGTGCATCTACCTACTCTCTGTTCCTCTGGAGCCCCTTTATTCCCTTGGATGTTAGAGTCCACCTCTGAGGGTTTCCCTCTGTCCTCTTTGACTTGCAGCAGAGCCTACCACTGACCTTAGGTATGCTGGTGCCCCTGTCACCAGTACATTCCTGATGGCCCTTGTTTTCTCTGACCCCTCTGTGGAGCATTGTCATCTGATGGGGTTTTTGATCACATAGTCCCTCCACTCCAGTATACCCTTTTCTTTTGACTTTTTCTTTCTGTGCTGTTTTCCAAGGCAGCTAAGGCCTCTGTTTTTTTCAGCATTGGCCATTACTTTTACCAGCCTTCCAGGAGCCACCTAGAGGCTGCTTGCCCACTGTGGTCTTTGCCAGGGGGTTAAATCGTGAATCTTGAGAAAGTGCTTCCAAGTCTGAAATCTTGCTTTTCTGGCCTTCTTGATATAGCATCCTTGAAATCCAAACCTAGTGCTTTCTTGTTGGTGGGTGTCAGCTGATTCTAGTAGCTCGCTGATATGTATTCTCTTCCTTAATAAGCCTAGTATTTTGCAGCCAGGCTATGTTGGGATTAAACCCTACTCATCCACTTAATAATCAGGAGAGGCTGCATTCAGCTCCTCTGAGGGGTACATTAGTTCTAGGCTTTGGGAATTAATTTGTAGCCTCTTCTGGTGCAGGGGAAGTGCTATATAATGATATTGCACTAGAGAAGAACATAGTGGTTGCAGGATCAGTACCCTCAGGGATGTCTGGTTAAGTGTTCCCATTCCATATTTCAAGGTGCTAGCACACCTGAAAGGCCATTCCCCTAGACCATCTCCATAGAAATTGTTAGCAGTGGACTGCCACCCTATGTCATAGGTTATTCGTGCCCAATATCCCACTCACAACAGTGTCCAGAACCCCATCTTACCATGGCCTGTTTTCCTATTTCACTGGCACCAGTTGTGCTAGTTTGGCCTCTCTGAGAAGCAGGTGTGAAGATGGGATTAGACATACAAGAGATTAAGGAAAACCGAAGGAAATGGGGAGGAAGCTGGGAAGAGCCTGGATGCAGGTCTAACCCTTGTGGATGAGATTGAAGTTAGGAGAGGTGATAGAAAGAGCCTTGAACTGTGTGGTTCTAAGACCTTTTCAGGCAAAGAAATGTGTCTGTTGGGAGGGGCTGTGTACCTAGACCCTGAGCACACCTTCATGTTCTTGTTGGCTGGCTTAGACTGCAAACTTATCCATCTCCTAATACTGAGCTATTGCTGCAGTCATGTAGGCAACTAAGTATGACAAGGTGATCACAGTGTGAGTACTATTTAAACTTGCTTTCCAGGGGAGGGATACTGGTTTGTTTGCTCATTACACAAAAAGTCCCAAGTCCTTGACCCCAGATTCCTCAGCTGTAATCCAACCCCCCACATATGTTGCATTCATCTGAGCGTATTGCATTGCCCTGGTACTTGGGAGCAGGGGAGTTGGAGAAGCTATGTGGATGTTCATAGTGTTCACTGTGTTTTAATAAACTCTTGTTCTAAACCACGAAGTCTCATTGTCTCCTTTCTGCTTCTGGGAGGTAAATGATAGGTTTACTCCTTGCCATCTTGTACGAGGTTGGGCTCTGGCTCAAAAGTTTTCTGTTAGGGCAGTCTTAGGGTCTTAAAGAAATCGTTTGCTTTAGTGATTCTGCCCTACTGGGGCATGCCCATGGGAAGTCTAGGCTTGGTGAAGATGTGGTGATTGATGGTAGATTTTAGCCATTTGGGTTTCAGCTGCAGCTCAGCCACTGTGGCCAGCTGTCAGTTATGCTCCCAGCATTCAGATTCTAGAGGCACAGATTTAGCCTTCACTAGGCTGAGCCTGAAACAATCCACTTGCCATTATTTTTATTTATTTATTGTTTTGGTACCAGAGGTTGAATCCTGGGTTGCTCAACCACTAAGCCACATCCCCACATTTTTTATATTTTCTTTTGAGACAGGGTCTCACTAAGTTGCTTAGAACCTTGCTAAATATCTGAGGCTGGCCCTGAATTTGTGATCCTCCTGCCTCAGCCTCCCAAGCTGCTGGGATTACAGGCGTGAACCACCATGCCCACTAGCCATTTGTTTTAGTTAACCTTTGGGAACAGTGATTGTTCTCATTCCTTTCACAGGTTCCCTTTACAGAGGACAGTGGAAGTTCATTGGTGGACAGTTTTCCAATGACCTCAATGTTTAACAGCCACATTAAATGAAATGCTCACAAAAATGCTTTTAGTTCTTGGCATATTTATTTTATGATGTGGCCTAATTAATGCCTGAGTCTGTCTGTCTCTGTTCTGTTTCCTGTTAGTTCATGCACCTAGTAAGTACCTATCTTGGCAGTTGATGGACTCATTGACTCTTAAATTGGAAATAATCTTTATCTGGAACAGGCCATCCCTTCTGTAAACATGTTTTGAAGCTCTTTGAAAGGAATGACATGGTCATCATCTAAATCGTATTCTACTGAAGTGTAAAGTGTTTTGCACTGGGCTGTTGTGACCAAATGTTTCCTGGTGTCTTTTATTTGATCTGAAAATGTAAACTTTGAAGATGTAATTTTGGGTGTGATTATTTGCACTATGAAGGATTTAACCTAGAGTTCTTCCTTTACTAAATAAGTGGCTCCTGATTTCTGCAAGTGTTACTGGAAAGTGCATCATAAAATAGATAAGAGCAGGTTTTATATTTTTTTCAGTAGAAAATAATCGGCAATTACATTTGTGATAAGAATTTGGCATTTAATAAATTAAGTATGACCCATAGAATGTCATCCAAGATGCATTGGTCCCTCAATGCATTGGCCCCCTTTCATCTTAAATTCCTGAGGTCTTTGAATTTTTAATAGTATACAACATGATTGTTAAATGACAAATGCATGACAATACTTTGTGATTGTTATTGGAGTGCATATCTTTTTTTTTTCACTTGTATGGACATTTCTGTGTTGTCACTATCCATATCATTTTCAGTGGCTATATAGCATTTCTTACTAATACAGCATACCAATCTCCCACTTGGATTATTTTAATTTTCCATTTTAATAATAGTACTACTTTGGAAATTTTGCAGTCCTTTTAAAATTTTTCCTCCTTTTAGAATTTTCCCAGGACCATATTCTCCAAAATGGAGTTACCAGCTCCAAAAGTACAGATAGAACCATAGCTTGCTTTATTGTCAGTTTGCTTTTCAGAAATGCTAAATTGGTAGAACTATCAGCACTATAGAATTCAAATGCAATTTTTCCCTACATTCTGGACAACCTTGAATTTTATCATTTTATTCCTTTTTATCTTCTCTGAAAGTTATCTTGATACCTTCAGGTTATTCTAATTTGCATTTGCTTTCATTGCAGGTGAGGCCCAGTTTGTGTTGTTATGTGTAGGCTTTAGCTCTTTAAATGGTTCCATCTCCAAGGACTGTAGATACTAGCTCATACATTTTGATGCTTTTTTAGTCATAAAAACCTTTATCATTTTTGGCAATGATAATGTGTATTCATTTAGGAATATGGACAATTCAAATAAACAGGAAAAATTCATAATCCTACCACTGAGATTATACTTTTTGCCTGTCATCCTTCACCAGTTTTTGTGTTCATATATGTAATATACAAATGTACTCTTCAAAAATATAACCTTTTTCATTTTATATATTATCAGAAACCTCTTCTTTTTAAACAAATGAGTAAAACTCTTCTATTAAAAGGCAGAGACTTATAGATTGGTTCAAAATACAATAGATATAGACAACAGGAGAGACATCTAAGACCACTACTAACAGCAACAGGTTAAAAGTAGAAAGATGGACAAAGATATCAGGAAAATGCTAATAAAAAATGTTATGCAGCAATCAGGTAATATAGAAATCAAGGTTAACTATATTAAATAGGGGTAAAGATGGTTTTCATTAACTTCACCAGTGCATCATTATAAGTTTGTTTCTTATTCTCCTTATCTATTTCATCCACTTCCCTAAACATACCTTCATTGCCTAAGTGCCTGTTGTGTATAACTTCTCTAAATTCCTGGAGAGGTTCAATCAATCATTCACGAAAAGTTTCTTCTGCTTTTTCCTCCCAATCTGACTTTTCCTCAGGCTTTGGTTTTACCTCAAGCTTTGGTTCATTTTCATTTTTTGGTTTTCAGGGTTTCATCTTATGCCTTCATCCTTCCTTTTTATTTCCTGCTTATTCTTTGAATGCAATTACTTCTGTCTACTTTTCCAACCTTGGTGGTACTCAGAACAGACCTGCAAAATTTCAGTAAGTTGACTCCTCCTTCTGCTGGCCTCCAGCACAGTGACCTGCACTGTTGAAGGAAACTGATACCCAGATGGGAACAAGGATCAGACTAGCAGGACTTTGGCACACCTAGCTCATAGATTTTAATATATTTTAGCCAGCAGACTTAGAACAGATATGCTAGGCACCTTTCCTCCTATTCTGGTGCTCACTTTTGGATATTGGTCAATTAGCCCAACAGCATTCTGTAAAGGAGGGCTGGCCGACTTTGTTTATTCAAAGGTGGAATTGTGAGCATAGAAACAAGCTCCAAGCAGTGTTACCAGAAAATGATGGCTGTCAAAGAACACATTGATGTTCTTTGTCTTTCCTTCCATTTTCCCCTCCCTCCCTCCCTCCCTCCCTGTTTTCTGCTTTTCTGAAGGGAGGATACTTGAACTTCTTTTTAAAGATAGATGTTAATATACTTTTTTATTTCTCAGATTATCTTGGGAAGGCTATTCATTAGTAGCAGAACTCGTTTCTTAAGAGAAGTGGATAGCATTTGGGTGATGGGAAGGAGAGGAAAGGCTTTTCACTGTATCTTTTGTACTTTGGATTTCTGTACGAGTTTTTGTTACTAACAAAAATGAATTAAAAACACATGTAAGATCAGTGTTTATTATATTGTAGACCTTTAAGAACTGACTTCAAAATTTATGCTGCTGCATTTAATGAATTTTATTTAGTATGTGAGGGCAGGCAGGAATGAGTGAGCAGATGAAGACAGCCAAGTTTGAGTATAGATATGTGGGCATCAGAATTGCCTGGCATTCTAGATACTAAAATTCAGTTCACTTAACATTCATGGAATGCAGGTACACATGAAGGAAATTTACTTGCCAAAAAGTATTTCTCTGAGGAGTTTTGTTTAAGTCTGGGAACTTCCTCTAACCTACCTTTGGATAAAGCCAAGATAGAGAATAACTCGATGAGTGACCATTTTCCTGTTTACTGAGTGGCTCGAGGGAGGCCAGAATGGTTGTTTCAGTACCAAGGTGATGTTTCTGTCTAGAGAAGCTGTTTCTAGACCAGCACTGTGTTTGAGGCCCCCTGGTTAACACAGGTTCTGATTTGCTCTTTGATTTCTTCCTTCAAGATCAAGGTGCCAGCAGGGTTGGTGTTTGGTCAGGCCTAGATGGGGCCTATGCTTTCTCTATTAAATTGAGTTTTGGCAAATATGGATGAACTGGTATGGCTGAAAAGCATGAACTTGCTTCTAGCCACATTGGTGGTGCATGTGTCTTAAAGAGGTCAAGAGGATGACTGAAGGTTTCAGAGATCCTCTGAGGAGTCACATCGCTGCACTGCCTTAGATGTTTGGGGAAAGACTTTGGAAATGAATTTTCAAGGAACCCCTCAGCATCACCTGAATTGGCTTGTGTCCATGAGGCCACATACTGACTAGAACTGCACTATCCAATGAGAGAGCCAACAGCCACATATGGTTACTTAAATTGAGATAAAATGAAAAAATTCCAGTTCCTTAATCACACTAGTGATTCAATGACCACATATGTGTCTGGTGACTGCTATACTAGACTCTGTATATGTAAACCAATCCCCTTATCAGCAAACATTCTCTTGGATAGCACTCAGTTGTAACCTCCAGGCATGGCAGAATTGGAAGTAGATGTGTGGTTCATAGTGCAAGCCTCTTTGGCACTTTCCATGCCCACTTAAACCCATTCATCATTTGAGATTTGGCTGAATTCTAGTCCTAGGAAACTTTTGATCACTCCAGCTCACAGCAATGACTCCCTCCTTGGGATCCCTTAGATCCCTGAAGTACTTCATAGCACACTATGTTATTGGTATCACACCTTTACTTATCAGTCTTATTTTCCCAATAAGGCTTCAGGGCCCTCAAGAGCAGAGCTTAAAACCCATACTGCCTAGGAGATGCATTTGTGTGTGAGGCCCAGTCCTTCTTTCCATGCCAGAATGCTCAACAAAAGCATTGATCAAACTTTCCTTATTTTCAGCATCCATGAGAATCTGCATGTAGGATAGACACTGTGTTGTGCTCAAAAACCCATTTATTTTGAGAGGAAGGTTAGCATGCATATTTATGTCAGTTATAGCTTCAGCTTCTGTCTTCATGAGGAGGTGAGGGTGGGGGTGGGGAAGACTTAGAAATATTGGCGTTAGACCTTGAAAACGCCTTTGCCATAGCTGATGACACCTTCTTCATCATTTCAGAGCCCTGTTTGGAAGTACTAGGCTTAGGGTCTGTAAACAAACCAAGAGAGATACAGATATTGATTAGTCTTCCTAGTTGAGGTGGTCATGATAGGGGATTGATAATTAGGACTCAGTAGCATTTACAGAAAATAACCTTATGCTTTCACAGAGTCTTTATTTGCTGTATTAGATACCCCTGTGAGGAAAGCAGGAGAGGTTGGTGAGTTCAGACCCTTCATCTAAGGTCAGATTGGCAGAAAGTAGCCACGTTGGTACCATGGCAAGCTCTGCATTCCCTGCACCTTGATGTTTCTTTAGCCAACTCTGCAGAACCTGTCTTCCTCATCATAGCTGATAACACTAAAAAAGCCTACTGAGCCAATTCCAAGAATGATGTAGACATTAAAAAGGAAAAAGTCAAAATCTATAGGGGCCAAAGACAGAAGCTTGAATGGGGACCTAAATAGTTTGAAAAAGTTAGACAAAGATTTTAGTTGCAAGACTAAGGCATGCACTGCAAGAACATATTCTGAAAATCTCACTGGAGTGGAAAAAAGAAGCACTATTTTGGAAATATAGGGAATCTTGTTAAAAATGCACTTGCCTGGACATTATTTCCCAGAGATACTGAGTGGGTAAGCCTGGGGAGGGACCAGGATGATGTTGTTAATGACCATCTGGGATGGCAATCGGAAACAATGCCCCTCTATTTGCTAGTTGCTATGCATTCTTTTTATGGGGGGGGCATACTAGGGATTGAACCCAAGGGACACTTTACCATTGAGCTACATCCCTAGCACTTTTAATTTATTTTTTAAATTTTGAGACAGGTTCTCACTAAATTGCCTAGGGCCTCATTAAGTTGCTGAGGCTAACCTTGAACTTGGGATCCTCCTGTCTCTGCCTCCTGAGCTGCTGGGATTATGGGTGTGCATCACTGTGCCCAACTAATTTGCAAGTCACTATGAGATTCTACATATTGCTCTAGATTAGCAGGTGGCTGTTATCCTAGGATCCCAGCACACATGAAGCTCATCTTGAGCACAGCAAACACTTTGGTTACTGATCCATACTCCTTTCAAAGTCAAAGAAAAACCAAGCATTAGATGTGGTGTTCACTCTGTATTGGGAGTAGGAGAGTTAGATTTCATGTTAAAATGAAGTCACCTTGGGATTGGGGTTGTAGCTCAGTGAAGCACTGGGTTCAATCCTCAGGACCACATAAAAAATAATAAATAAATAAAGTTATTGTGTCCATCTACAACTAAAAAATAGAATATTAAAAAATGAAATCACCTTGGTGAGACCAATTCTCTTTGACACAGATATTCCGATGCTTTGATGGGTTTATGGGCAGAGTAGTGGGGTCCATCTGGTTGATACTGGTCACTGTGAAGAGAGACATGTGCCTGAGGTTTGTATGGCTGAAGTGAATAGGCCACAATGCACTCTTAAGTGCATAATGTGAATCAGTGCACCCAATAAACTGATTTAGATTCCCAATAAAACTGTCTTTTTAAAAAATACACTATAAGGGCTGGGGATGTGGCTCAAGCGGTAGCGTGCTCGCCTGGCATGCGTGCGGCCCAGGTTCGATCCTCAGCACCACATACAAACAAAGATGTTGTGCCCGCCGATAACTAAAAAAATGAATATTAAAATTCTCTCTCTCTCTCTCTACCTCTCTCTCTGTTTAAAAAAAATACACTATAAGATGTAATGGGCATGTACTGGTCCAGAAGTCCTTTTTCTTGTGGGTTTTCATAAACAGCATTGCAATTTTTAATAAATTCTCTTATGTGGGACTCTGCCATTTTGAGCATCTTAGCACAAAGTTGGCCATTTGTATTTATTCCTCCCATGGCCCTTATTAGCACAAAAATATAATCTTTGACTTTATAACTGCTGTCCAGTGAGTTTTTGGATCCTGCAGAATATAGTAGTGGGGAAGAGGTATGTTCCTGTCAAATTAAAGGTAAAGAAGAATGTGATTTTACTACTTGATATGTCATGGGAACCTCTATGGGGGTCTTCCTCTCCTTTCCATAAACTTTGCAGGCTGTCCTTGACATTGCCTATTTCTGGGGTGCAGCGTTGACTGGATGTAGCCCCAGGCTGGCAGAAAGAAAGCGTGTGGGATGAAAGCCACAAGTTGTGCAGAGTTTGAGCCCCAGTTCGGCCATTTGCTGGCTATGCAACCTCAGCCAGGTCATTTCCCTTCATTTTTATCTGATGTAAAATGGGACATGACTTGTAGAGGGAGCACATAATGGTAAGCTATTTCACCTCTGGGACTGTTTCCTTATTAACTAAATGGAGACAATGCTTCACAGAGGGTTGTGAGAAAAAGCACTCTGGTATACAACTGGTACCTAATCAATGTATTCAATACCTGTTACCCCTATACTGTGAGGTTCAAGTCAAAGGTTTGCATTAACAACTTGCAAATCATGATTTATATTCATAGTAAATAATATTACTTCAACTCTACAGTGGAGGTGGACGGGGACACTGCAAAACAGGAGTTCCTTGCTCTAGGGGAGTGCATCAGCAAAATGTCTATATTCCAAGTGTCAAATTGAGAGCTGTATTAGAAAAGTATATATATTTTGTACCTGCAAGATCATCACTTGAAGACTGTACATTGCTAAGAATACTTGCACGTTGAAAGAGGGTTGTTAACTGCCAGTACAAAAGGGAAACATTGTGTTAGTCCTCTGTCCTTTGTTGAGTAGTAAACACTAGAAATACCTAGAAACCCTCAAGGGTGGAGCACCACCATTGTGGCATTGTGCCCCGTAATCTGTATGTGCTATAGATTTAAAAAATTGTTCTCTGGGGCTTTAGACGTTTCTATGCTTGACTTCTCATCATTCTAAACAATGATGACATCCAGAAGTGGCCCCAGAATGGGATGCAGAATTTAGCTGCCCTTGTGGGATCATTTCAAGGTCTTCAATGTCTCAAGTCACGAAAATGTCAGTCATGTCTGCTTCCTGCATCCTGGGACATGGAATATATTACAGATCTTCTCTAAGAGAAGGTAATGATGTGATGGACAAGGTCTTAAGGGACATAAGAGTAAAGGGATGTTTATGTTATCATTCCTATTTCCTTTTAGAGAATTCTTAGCAATTGTGTGGTCTGGAGCCAGAAAGTGGTAGGGTGCATGGAAGTGGTAGTCAGGCATGAAGAATGGCTCAGGCCCTAGCTTTCCTCTGTGGACCTTTATCACTTTTTGGAACTAAGAAGCAGCATGGTCTGGAAGGCATAAAATAGGCTATGGCAGATGGCTTGGCTATAGGGTAGCTACTCCATGGTGGTGTCAGTTCCAAAAGAAGTGGAACATCAACAAAGTAATGTCTAAATACATGCAAGATGAGAAATGTGTTCTGTTTGGGTGGAGAGCAAAATATATCTTAAGAGTTTGACTCTAGTTCTTCCAAGAGCATTTGGGACAGCTTATGGGTTAAGATATTACCAAATAGGATACTTAAGGTGATGAACTAGGACAGGGACAATCTAAAGCAGTGGTTCTCAACCCTGCCTGCACAATAGAACCACCTGGTGGAATTTAAATAATACAGGCTTTGGGCTCACCCAACTTAACAGGAATACCTGAGGACAGAGCAAGTACAGGAATGTTTTTTTCAGTTCCCCACATGTGGAGTTATGCAGCCAGGTTGAGAAGCTGGAAGGGCAGATAACACCAAACCCTTTACATGAGTAGATTAAGTCTGTGGTTCTTGGTGTTGGTTATACATTATAATCTCCTGGGGAGCTTTTAATGTACAGTTGGTAGGGGCAGCCTAATGAATAAAAATTTCTGGGGGTAGGAGCTGGGCACCAGTTATTTTTAAAGTTTGCCATATGGTTCTGATGTACAGCGAATGTTGAGACCTTCTCTGTTCTTCGTGGTGGTTCATAAATATAACTGTGCATCACATTCCTGGAGAGAGTGTTTGGGAACTCCTGATAGACCAAATTTGACTCTGAAGCTAAGTCATTATTCCAGTCAACAAATGTTTGTTGAGCATCTACTATGTTAGGGATACTCAGTGTGAGGGATATAGTCATGAACTAAAGAGAAAAGGCCCCCGCCTCATGACTCATAAACACATACACACACGTTTTATATATATGTGTGTGTGTGTGTGTGTGTGTGTGTGTGTGTATAATCTCCAGAGAATAAGAACAGGTGAACAGGTATTTTTGTCAGCTTTGTTTACTGCTGAAACTTCATTGTCTGGCATAGTAGCACTTGATAAATAATTGTCAAATGAATGGTGAATTAAGTACTATGAACAAAATAAAGTGTGATAAGGGGGTTAGTTTATGTATGTGTATTTTTCATGGGGTGCTCAGGAAAGGCCTCACTGAAAAGATAACCTTTAAGCAAAGGCCATAAGAAGATGAGGGAGCAAGCCACACAGCTATCTTGGGGTGGGGAGTTCCTGGCAGAGGAAGAGCAAGTGCAAAGGCTCTGAGGTGGGAGCAGGCATGGAATGTTAGGGGAGCTGGAAGGAGATCATTGTGGCCAGAGTAGAGATTGACAGGTAATGTGGAAAGGAGGGGAAGGAGTGGGTAGCTCATGTAGGGGCTTGTAGACCATGTAAGGAGTTTACCATGAAAAGAAACATGTGGCCTCTTTTTCTGAGTCTGACACTGGAGAACTCCTGCATTCATATATACAGAGACTACCATTTTCCTGGAACTACATACCAGCAGTTATTTCTGGCTACTCAATAAAGCACACTGAGTATCTCAGTGGAGCATACCTTTAACTAGAATTTTATAGCTAAAAAAGAAAAAGTCAGAAGAGCAATTAGAAAAAACAGTCTAGATGAACCAGGGAATCAGCTTGGCAGAAGGAACAGCCTGTCAGTTGGCCTCCAGATGGAGATTCTACCTGTCCTCTATAATTTTACTTGCAAATTGTGGTCTCTAATGAAGCCTGAGGCGGTCACACAAATGTTACTATTGATAAATAAAAAAATGACTGGAAAATTGATGGCTGTGTGTGTGTGTGTGTTCATATGCTAGGAGCGGGATTAGACTGAACCAGAGGGAAAGCAAGGGTGATATAAAACAGAGAAGGTTCTGTACCTTCTGCCCTTGTGGGAGATTTACTGGGGAGGGGGTTTTGTAGGCCAGTCCTCCATAACATTGGGATATGGTTGGAATCAGTATTTGTTTGTCTTAAGAAGTGCCTCGTCCTCTCTGAAGCATCTCTGTCCCAACCAGGCTTCTCCCCAGGTCTACTTGTGAGTGCCATAGGACTCACTCACTGCCTTTCCCTCAGATGTTGCAGGAATAGCATTAATGAGTGGAACTAAACTAAGAGACACCTGTGGCTTACTCTGCACACTAAGACAAGGGCAAGGACTTGAATCACAGATGGGGACTTTGTTGAACGGAATTTTAGGTATCATGAGTGAACCCCAGCTGGGACAGATTTGGGCAAGAGAATGGTGAACAAAGGGTGGTCCCTTAGGGCACAGCACACAGGTATTTTCTATTTCACCTTAATGATCAGGCCATTTCTTCCAGAGTCCCACTGGATAACAATGAGCCTGTGAAAAATACTTACCTTAACACTGCCTGACCTTTCTGGATCTAGCTCTGCAAGACTTTCTGTGATGAAAACAGAGTATTAGGAAACAGTTATTTCTGAGACACAATAGTTATTTTTAGAACAAAAGCAATTTAAATACTTCCATCAAAGAATCATAGAATTTAGGCAAACAAAAAGCTTGAAGAGGCTAGATCTCTAGAATGCTGGGTACAGGTCTTGGCTCTTTCCTCCAATACTGGGAAAGATGGAGTGTGATGTGGTGGAAGGAATCCAGGCTAGAATGCCAAAAGAGGCAATCTCTTCAACTAGCTATGCATCCTTGTATAACTACTCAAACTCCAGGCCTCTTTGCTCATCTGTAAAATGAGAGATTAGGCTGTGGAGGATTTCCAAGAGCCCCTTCAACTCTTTGGTTGTATATAGTTTAAAAGCATAATCTTTCTACTTACTATATCTTGTGCCTGGGACCCTCTTCTAGATCTTCCTGTGGCTGACTCCTTGTCATTAAGGACATGTTTCTGGACTTCATGTTTACTCTTAATTTTCTTTCATATTTATTCAGAGATTCTACAAGCACTTACTGAATACCTACTAAGTGTGTCTTTTCTAGGCATGTGGGAACACAGTGAACAGAACAAAATCCTAACATTCTAGAGAAGGGATATAGATAAATAATAGAAATATGCAGTATATCAGATGGTATAGTGCTAGGGAGAAAATTAAAGCATGGAAAGACATAGGGAATGTTGGGGTAGCTGTGAGGTTTCAATTTTAAAGAGGGTGCTCAGGGAAGGCTTTCACTTAGAAGATGATGTTTGAACAAATATCTAAAGGTGGTGAGGAGTAACCTGTGCAGATATCTGAGAGAAGACCATTGCAGGCAGCCTTGCAAGTGCCCAGGCCCTGAGATAGGAGAATGCCTGGTGTGTCTGAGACTTGGTGTAGCTGGAATGGAAGATTTAAGAGAGATTATCAAGAGAGGTGGTCAGGAAGGTTATGGGGAAGGAGTGGTGTTTAGACCTTCGAGGACCTTGTAAGTCATTGTAAGGGATCTGGATTTTACTCAAGGTAAGAATGGGAAGTACTTATTCATATCTAAAATTTTTGTGTTTATATTTCCTGCTTTACATACACTCCCAAGTTAAGTCCCATGAGGGCAAGCACTTTTTGTTTGATTCACAACCCCAGCACTTGAAATAGTGTCTAGCACAAAGAAAGTGCTCAGTGAATATTTGCTGAATAAATGAATGAATTGTGTAGGTATAGTATTACCAAAAGATGCATTAACTAAGGGTGACTTAAATAATGAAGTTGAACAAAATACTGACATTGGAGTCAGGTTTAGAAGATTTTGAATTTACATTCTGACTCATTGTATAACCTTGGGCAACAACTCTTTATGCTGAACCTCATTTTCTTCATCTCTAAAACTAGGAGGTTTTTTTGTACTCAATGACTTATTTTGGGTTGTATATCCCTTGATTCCACAATGTAGGAAACACATCATGATGTATCACCACCCTTTGCAGTATGATGTGTTCATGGAATTCTGACATACTGCAATTCCATAAATGTCATTTCCACCTTTGGATGGAGAGGACACTTTTCTTGAGTAAATCCTTGAGTGAATTGCAGACTTGAAATAGTCAAGGTCAAAGCAGGTAATGTGGTTTGAGTTTCAAGGCCATCTTTACAGTAAATATGACACTCCTACATCAAGTGCTGTCCTTGTTGGAACCACACTGATGCTGAGGTTTCAACAAACTGAGGACCAAACCTTCAACTCATAAATATTTTAATGAATGGATTCTAACAGATAAAAATAAAGTGGAATCCATCCTAGTTACATTTTAATGTAAGCAAATAAATTCAGGTTTAATCTTTAGCTTTAAATGATTTTTAAAATATATTTTAGTAGGGTTAAGCTACTTATACAAACCAAGCATACACTCTTAAGATGATTAAATTTTAGTAGTGTGGGGTTGGGTCCCCATATAAATTATCGGTGTGATAATTTCTTTTTTCCTGGTAAGTTCCCATAGGAGTACAATAAATGTGAACTTAAATATCATATCATATACTCTATCATTAATAATTAATGAAATTGCCATTTGAAAAGGCAAACTAGTTGGTTCATGTGAATTAATTAACTGTCCTAGTACTCCTCCAAAGTAGGTCAACCTACTGGAAAACCCAGGATTAAATTCAGGTTTGACAATAGGAAAACTCATCAATGCAATTTACAAAGTCGCCTTTTAAATATCATCTAGTTTAAATTAGGGAAAAAAATCAATCCAACCTTCTGTTATTTTGGCACTTGGATCTGGGGGGCGATCATCATCACTACTAAAAATAAAAGGTAAAAGACATTTAATTTTCTATGATTTAATACATGAAGGAATGCTAATTACGCAAACGAACATATGTCAAAGTCATTATTCATATAGAAGCAAGTCTGAAATGATTGTGTCTGTGGGTTCTCAAATCATGTGCAAATGATTGCTATATTGACTTTTATTTGGTCTTATATATATAGCTTCCTCTTCTCCATTGATGCAAATAATTGAAGGTTCGCTACATCACGAATCTTATATGTTAAAACAATCCTGAATGGTGGGCTGGGTGCTTGCTTTGCACATGTGAGGCCCTGGTTTGATCCTCAGCACCACATTAAAAAAATAAACAAAATAAAAATAAAGATATTGTGTCCATCTACAACTAAAAAAATATTTTGAGGGCTGAGGATGTGGCTCAAGCGGTAGCATGCTTGCCTGGCATGCACATGGTGCTGGGTTCGATCCTCAGCACCACATAAAAATAAAATAAAGATGTTGTGTCCACCGAAAACTAAAAAATAAATATTAAAAAACACTCTCTCTCTTTAAAAAATATTTTGAAAAATCATGACTGGAGATAGGGTCAAGAGAGAGTCAAGAGTAAGTGTCCTAAAAGGGTATCAGGTCAAAAAGAAACCTTTATTTCATGGTGCCAAGAAGAAAAGAATGTAGGCACAACCAGGTCAATTTTTCTCCTTATACCCACTATATCTCCCATGATACAAAGTGCTACTCTTCCTAGTTTGTGAATTCTTATAAATGTAAGAACAATTTTAGACATGTTTTGGCCATTCTAGGAAATAGCATCAATCGGACATCAAGTGTACAGTATACTTTGATCCTCTCTGTCCTCTGTAAATTTTGCTTAGCCCAGCCTTTGCTTCTGCTGGCTTTCTCAACTTGGATGGTCTTTTTAATTACATTTTATCCATCCTTAAATGCTAAAATCAAACTCCATTACTTTTGAGATTTCTTCTTGGAATACTTCAACTTACATCTTCTCCTTTATTCTTGAGACTCCTTTGACAGTCAATGCCACATTTAGTTGAGCATTTAGATCCTTAAGGGAATTAAGCTGGACAATCTCTGGGCAAGCCATTAGCACAGGAACTATTGTTTACCCAGTACCTGGCTCCCAGGCTCAAAAACCTAACACATTAAAATCCTAATCTAACTACTCTAATTGGACCACTATATACTAAAAATCAAGTCTGAGGAGAAGGAAGTAGAGTCAGATAAATAGAAATGGGAGAGAAGATGAAATGTGAAGATTCAGGAAGTAACCAGAGCAGGGAAACAGGGGAGATGGGGTGAAGATTGAGAGGCTAAACACTACTTCATAGGTTGACTCAAGGGCCCCATTCTTCCCCTAAGCATAATATTTATTGCAGATTTCTATTTTCTTAACCAACTCATGTTGCTTTAACTGAGGGTACCTGGAATATGAAGGCAAATCATCTTCATTGTATGAGGATGAACTCATGATTCTATGTATGGTAAAATGTATTGGTTCTGTGGAAGATCTCATTTCTTCTACCTGGAAAAGTACCAGTTAAGTATTATACAAAGTAGCATTTATAATAAGTCAAGTCAAAGTATACTGTAGCATTTCCTTAGTTTTCTATATAGCCATCATTTTAGACAAGGCACACTGTGTTTGTGTTTGGTCATGAAATCTCAAATAGCTACCCAGTAAAGAGCAGACTGATTTGGTGAGCTAGCTCCTGCAGTGACCAGACTTGTATCTCTGTTTTCTCTGGTTCACTGCAGCTTCTGGGTTAATCCAGGAAACCCTAAATCATATGCAGTCTCAAAATACATGGTATGATACGACTTTTTGGGTACGGCCAACACAAGAAGTCAATGGCTCCCAGACCATCACTAAGATAAGGAACCAGGGACAGGAGTTGTGTCAAAGTGATTACAGGCTCACAGGCTGATTGCAGGAGGAATGTTCAACATAGTTTGACTAACTTGCTGTATCTTTTAAGGAAAAAGTTGGCTAAGTAGCTTGCCCCAAGGTCACACAGCTAGTTTAAGTGGCAGAAACAGAATTCTAACCCAGAGAGGCTGAATCTGCAAGCCTCATTTCATTTCCTTCAGCCTATCTTCTGATTAAGTTCACTGGCATTTAGTTTTTGTGCACCAAACTTATAATATATTTGCCAACCAGCACACAAGAAATGATAAAACCTATCATTTAAAATAAGTAGCCTGCATTTCTCTTTACTGATTCCCAATTTCTATTGCTTCTATGTAACTTAAGACTCTCTCCATGATCTTTTTTTCCCCTCAATTAAGGCTCCTAACTTTGTCTGTTAATCATTTACCATTCACTGTGAATATCATCAGAGGTAGTAGAGACTCACTAAATTCAGTTTAGTACCTTTTCCTTCTTACCCATGATACATTGCTTGAACCACATTTGTAAAACTCTCTACCTTCTCCAAAAAATCCCAACACTCATATTAGTCATATTCCTCACTTACACTAGATCGTGTCTTTCTCTCCCAATAAGAAGAATTTGTGTCAGTTGAGGATTTCAAGGTAGGGACACGAACTTCAGGAACAGTTTTTTTTGGTTCTGTCATCTTAGATTCTCTCCACTGGGTTGATATTCTTTCAATATTTTTTATAGATGTTCTAGAATTGGGATGATGATATTTGCTAAATGATAGAAATTTTTTCAGACTTCTCTTGCTCACTAGTGGCTTAGGGGATGTCACTGGGTTTGCAATGGGCTTTGTGTCTTCTTCTACTGGGCCTTGAATTGGTTCTTCTGTAAAAGCTTCTTTAACAACTTCTTCTAGAATAACTTCATCTTCGTCAGAAGTTAAGCCCTCTTCTACCTTGTTTTCTGACCCTCTTTTATCAATATCATGAGCTACCAGTCGGATGATAAGATCTTTTTTGTTCTGGACATCCTTTAAAAGTTCCACTTTAGTGATATCCGGTTTTAACAGATTCTGAAAAGAATTCCTACTCGCTGTCTGGAATTGAAGAGACAATGAATATTAAAAACAATTGCCACAGTCACTTTTCCTGTGGTTCATTTATAATAAGGTAATTTCATTATATTTTCTACTTAGTAAATTGTTTATATTCAAGTGATAATTACTTATATATTAGTGATATACTTAAAAGAAGAAATAAATGAACACCTTAAGCAATATTTGCATATCCACCTTCCCACCCCCACATATGTATTGCATTTAGATATTATTCCAGTCTAAAGAAGAGAACCTAACTAATGTTCTTTCTTTTGCTTCAAAGTTTACTTTATACTTGTCAATAAATGCAAAGTACACAATTTAAAAAAAAATTTTTTTTTAGTTGTAGATGAACACAACATCTTCATTTTTATTTATTTTTATGTAGTGCTGAGGATCAAACCCAGGGCCTCACACATGCTAGGCAAGTGCTCTACCACTGAGCTACAACCCCAGTCCCAGTACACAAGTATTTTAATTACATTGTGTTTTGATTATTTGTCTTGAAAGTTTTGTTATCATAGTTATGATTACACTTTTTTTGAACTTCTTAGTAGAGCAATCTAAAGACAGATATTTTCATGAAAAAAAGACAAGGTAGTGGCTGACATGGAGTTTTAAAAATGATGGATAACAGACAAAATTGTGAAGGCCTTTGAATGTTCATTCCTCACCATTCTTCTCTTCTATTTTTCCAAAAGAAGCTTCAAAGTGTAAAACTTCATTGATCCTCCCCCTCTAGTCAAATGTCACTTTCCATTTACAATGTTAAAGACAGCTCAATAAAAAGACAATTATAATTAAATAAATGACTTTCCCCATTTAAGTAGCCTTTGATGATGCCACAGACCCTTTAAATTCATTTGAGTTATCAATCTTAGATCTAAAAAACTCTTAATAACATTACAGACCAGTTTTTCATATAAATGCTACTCTAAAGGAATGTCTTTTGTGCAAAACAAAATGAAAGAGGGACTTCTGTGAGAAATGGAAACAATCAATTTTGATTATCTGTGCTGATGGAGGGAAACAGTGGTTCAAAAGATTGCATTATTCATTCTATATGGCTTTGGAATTTGTCACTGTGTGAGCCTTTAATATGCATGTGTCTGGTGTGTCAGCAAATGTTGTATATCAAAACAGCAAATGAAGCCTTGATGGTAGATTCCAAACTGCAGAGTAGCCTGCAACTCATCTGGGTTCCCTAAACTCATGTACGATTCTTTCCGAAACCTCCTCCCCCATGCTGAGGATGGATAGGGGATTGCTATCCAGATCACTGCAAAGCATCTGTTGTAGCTGAGCTGCCTGTGTCTGTTTATTTTCCTTAAGATACCATTTGCTTCCATGAATAGTGGCAGGAGTTGTTGGTTTGAATTAAAAATTCTCTTCCAACTTTCTCTGGGCTATAAAGAGATGAAGTACTGGTAAAGGATATAAGTGAAGAGAACAGCTAAGCAAGAATAAGAACTGTGACAGATATTTCTGCACATGATAAAGCATCAACTTGGAGTAAGTTCTACAGTTTAGTTACACAGATACATGCACAGGGAATTACTTACCTATAAATGATACTACCTATTAAATGCAAATATAAATTTGAGAACCCAGAGAGAAAAGGACACTTTAGAGCAGAAAAGGAACTTCATATGATCTAAGAAACTAAGGAACAAGGAGATTCCATTAGTGTCCTAACCCCTAAAAATCTCTATAGTTGGCACTGAAAAAAAAGTAGCCAGTAATGTACTCCATAGCTCTGAAACTTAGTTGAATGTTTTGGAAAATAATGCTAAGAAAAACATGCTCCTAGGCTTATGCTCCAGGCAGGCTGGTGTTTTAGAACTTTGCATAGTTTTTTAAGTCACAAGCTACATCCCCAGTATGAAAGCATATCATCAATGCTAGAGACTCATTTATAGCAAGGGGCGTGGTATTAAATGAAATGTGGGGATGGATCAATATAAGTCCATCTCTGGGAAAAATCTTATGGAATGAAATAATAACAGTGAAATCAAAAGAGTGTGCAGTCTAGTTGGTCACCATGGTGCGTGCCTGTATCCCAGCCTCTCCAGAGACTGAGGCAGGAAGATCGTGAATTCAAAGCCAACCTCAGCAATTTAGCGATGTCCTGAGCAGTTTAGCAAGACCCTGTCTCAAAATAAAATATAAAGAAGAACTGGGAATGTGGCTCATTGGTTAAATGACCCTGGATTCAATCCCTGATACCATAAAAAAGAAAAGAAAAAAGAAAAAGAAAAAGAAAAAAGTATGCAGTCTATTATTTGTCAATGAATGTTGCTAAGTCAAAACAGAACTAGTGTGGATCATTAAGTTTGTGGATTTAAATGTCAAGTAAAGACTGGTTTAACTGATATTCTAACTGGTCCTTTTGCACCCCTAAGGACAGGTAGCCAAGAATAAGAACTGTGACAGATATTTCTGTAGATGATTAAGCTTTGACTTAGGGTAATGTTCTATGGTGTAGTTACACAGATATGTGTACAAGGAATTACTTACCTATAAATGAAGACTAAGACAATGTATATCCATAAAAGAGAGATATGAGAATTGTTAAAGATTATATTTCTTCTGAATTGCCATATGTAAACAATTCCTCTCAGTTTGGTTGCTGTCCAGGGCACTTCACTATATTCCTATTCCTCAAGAAATAATAGTTCAGTCTGACTGGCGAGTGAAAACTGGTTTACACTTTTATACTGAGCCACAGAAGTGATAAAGTAAGTTCTAGCAAGGCAGAGGATTTTACTGAATGAATCAGGAGTATTTCATTCTACTGGACTGGGCAAGAGAAAACTGACCATATCTTACAAATGCATTCCATAGACCAACCCAAGGAAAGGAGTCACAGAAAGGGAACCTAGCCAGTAGCCACTCATTTATTATCACCATTGCCTTTTGTACTTACCTCTAATGGCTTTACATTCAGTCGTCCAGTCTTATCCAATGAGATCCGAGTATCCTTCCTCTGCATTGTTGCAATAGATGAGTATTTGGAGTGACCTATCCCACTTATTGATGCTCTTCTAAGGGCTTCTATGGTATGTCCAGTTCTAGCTAAACACTTCACTTGCAGTTTTTCAAGAGATTGTGTTTTTATAGAAATGACTCCTAAGTGTTCTGCGACAATGTGTGGATCAATATTGATTGGTTTTTTCCCATGGTGAGGAATTATTTTAATTGGGAGTTGCTCTTGAGGTAAATCTTGATATGACTCTTTTTTCTCTAGCCTAGTATCCATTTTAACAGCACGTTCATGTGTCTTTTCAATAATTCGACCAATGTCCAGATTGCCAAAGAGATTAGCATAAACATTTTTTGAGGTAAATATTTCTTGTGGGCAATTTAAAATTTTATTAATAATCAAAGAAGCCACCTTATTAGGAAAGAAGTTTGTATTTTTTATATCATAATAGAGTTCTTCAGGTGTTCCACACTGTTGTAGTATATGATTATATAAAGAATCAACAATCTGAGAAATAATTTCTATACTTTCTGAATTTAATTGTTCTTTAGGGTTAGCAGGTATGACACTGATATTATTTCTGGCAATTTCATCTATCACAGATTTTGTCAAATGAGATGCAATTCTATTTAACTCAGGTTTTGATAAGTTTTTAGCATCTTTGTTTGAGGTAGTTGGCAACTTCGCTATTTTGGCCAAGAACAAGGCCAACATTTCCTCTAAAATTGTGGCATCTAACACACCATTTTTTCTGAATGAAGGCTTTTCCTTTGACCTTAGGTTATCAATTATCTTAACCACTTTTTCCATAATTGTGACAGCTTCCAGAACTAATTCTGAACTTGATGGTTCTTCCTCCACTTGAGGATGAAATTCAGAATTGGAAATTTCCTTCACCATTAAATATCCTATTATGTCAGAGAGCATATTGCTTTTACCCATTAAGTCTTTATACATTGCAACATGTGAACCAGATTGCTTTAAAACAGTATTATAAACAGAAGTAACTACTTTTTCAATAGTTGCACTGTCTGCTAAAGATATAGTATGTGCTTCTTTGGCCTGTGGTACAACTTTAATCTGACTTTTAGACATATATTCTTGGAATGAGTTTAATATTTTTGAAGTTATATTTTGCACTTCATCATTCATATAATTTTCTGGCTCGCTATCCACATTTGGAAACACAGATAAAATCTTTGATAAAAATTTTACAGCGATTTCTTCTATTATGTTAAAAGGCAATTCATAAGCCAGCAATTGTGGAAGCTGAGGAAATTCAGTAGTTTGGATAACAGATCTAAGGATATTTTCAACAACATTGTCAACTTCTGTACACTGTTGTGGAGTTAGCTCTCCAGAAAAATAGTTTTGCAACTGATTGCCAGCCATTTCTCGCACAACTAAATTAACTATAGTTTCTGAAAGCATTCTGCATCCACTGGTGAAACAATTTTGTATGCTCTCTTGAGATACAAATTGAGACAAGAGATTATTATAAATAGTCTGAACCACTAATTGAACAATTTCATCATCATTAGGATGTAAGGATTCTACATACTGTACAATCATATTTTCATCTTTGGAGATCTCTGTCATAATTGTATTTACTAACTTCATTTGAAGGAAATTTAGTTCTGTGGATGAATAATCAGATTCTCCTGCATTAGTGTTCAAGAAAATTTTCGAAAGGAGAGAAGAAGTTACACTTTCTAAAAATTCATAAGGTAGCATTATGGTATATGGACAAGATGTCTGGCATTCTTTGTAGGCTTTTTGGGACACTTTTTGGATCCTTCTCACAAACTCCTCTGATTCTAAAGGCAAACATACTGAAGCTGGAACCTGGTTGCAAAGTAGCATGTTTACCTGATGCTGAAGTAGTTCTTCTATTACTGCATTGGCTAACCTTTTTGCTACAATTTCACTGTTTCTATTTATGTCCTTACAAATGCACTCTTGAGATCTATATTCCTGCAAAATATTGCATATAGAGGAATGAACAACTTTATTGACTAGCATTTTATCAATTGATGGTGTTTGAGCCATTAAAGTTTTACTATCTGAAAAAGGCATGTGAGTTACAGGTGGTATTCTATGTGTGAATGGTATTTTGTCCATAATTATCATTTTTATCTCTGATGGTCCTTTAGCCACAGATGTTTCTTTCTGCCTAAGAGATACTTTATGAACTGATGGAACTTTATCTGCAGTTGGGATGGACTGATTTCCCTGATCTGGGTTTAATATTTTAATTTGAGCATCTGAAAACTCCTTTAATAGGGAATCAATCAGTTTCATAGCTGTAACATGGAGCTCATCTTTATTTATATCACTGGTTATATTTTTACATGCATCATCTGTGCCTGGTGAGGAATAAAATATCAACTTATTAACTATTTCAGAGATAACATCTTCTAAAAAGTTGGCAGGCAAAATCCCAGAATTTTTTCCTGGTAGGTCCAGGGGATAGACTGGTTTACTCAGTTTACTTTTAGTCTGTTCATCTTTACATTTCTCATTCTTTTCCTTGGGAGCTGGAGCATCTTGGCTAGCTGAATTTGTTGACACAGGCTGTACCAAATCCCTACCAGCCTCTTGAGTTATATTTGCTGCTTTATCATCTAGGCAGCTTTGGAATGTTGAATCATTGATTGGTCCTTGAAAAGAAGATGTTTCTATAATGTTGCTGTAAATACTTTCAGTGATATTTTTTTGAACTTGTTTAGGATGGAAGATTGTTTTGTCATCTATAACTTTGTAAGCTGGAGAATGTCTCCTCTTTCCTTTCACCTTGGACTTCCGAGATGGTAATTCAAAAGATACATCCTCTTTTTTGAATGTACCTTCTCTTTCTTCATTATTCTTTTTATCATCTATTTTAAAATCTAGTTCCAGTAGAACATTCTTATTTTTCTCGTCAATGGTAGCAGGTGAAAAATGTTGGTATATCTCATCATCATGCCCTTTCTCATCTTCTCTACTGGAACTTTCCTTTTTACCCCCTTTATTTTTATATGCCACACCTCCATCTAACTCTGATTCTATGGTAATTACTTCGTTCTTCATTATACTAGTTATAGCAGTACATATTGGCTCATAGATGCTGCCTTTTTTCATTGATGTGTCTTCCTTTTTGAAATCCTCTTTTACAATAATTGTTCCTCTATATATCTTTGAAGTGTCCATTTTGTTTTTCAGGCCTGAGGTAGATGGTTGTTTTGGTGAACAAATTGGGTTCTCCTTTAAGCTTCTGTTTATCTTTGTAAAGGATTTATATGGCAGGCATTGAACTTTTTGGATGATGTTATCCACATCCAGAAATGAAAAGATGGTGGAAGACCAGTCTCCCCAAAAAAGTGGTTGAATTTTAAAAGCAGAGATTGCATTCTTAGCTAAAGCAGCAATCATCTCTGCAACAATTTTACTCCTATCATCTTTCTGAACATTGTTAGGCCTATATAGTTCCATGACTTGTTCATACACAGAATCTGATACTTTATCAACTATCTCTTTATCTATTGGTGGACAAGAAAATGTTTCTTCGGCATTCTCTAGAACTTTAACTTCACTTTTCTTAAATTCCCCTATCAGGATATTTGCAAAATTTATAGCCATGCCCACAAGTTGGTCTTCTGACATTTCTTTGTCCTTAGGATTTTCAGAAATACTTTGGAGAGTAGAAAACTTGTGAACAAGGTCAATTATAACATCTTCCAAAAATGAAGCAGAATACACAGAAGCCTCCTGTGGTAAGGACGAGGTTTTTTCCTTAACAGAATTTGAGAGTTCAATGGCGTAGTTATTTTCAGGTAAGTTATTTGAAGATGATGCTTCATCATGTAAAAATGGCCGGAGATGGTGGTCTACAATTTCCTTCATAATGAAACCAGCTATTTTCTCAAGGAATGACCCTCCCCTTTGGCATACATCTTTTTGTGTGTCAGCTTGAAATTTAATTTTTTTCATATTGTTACATATGGAGTCAACAAAGTCCTCAATTACATCTAATTGTATACTTTCTGCATACTCCTCTGCAGTGGCAAGTCTAATCTGATGTTCAGAAATTTCTGTTATGATTTCATCAGTCAATTTTGAAGCTGCACCCACAAAATCATAATCTGGCGACACTTCTTCCTCTTTTAGTTCAGTTTCAGTCACAGATGAAGGGAATATATATGCTAGCAGCTTGTAAATCATATCTTCTAAAAAGGCACGAGGCAAAACAGTGATGCATGATGGTAAGATATGGCTATCATCATTGATGATACTGAGCACATTTCTGATGATGTTCTCCTCTTGCAGAGAGGTGTAAGATGACATTGCAAATTCTCCTGAAATTAATGCTTCCACCTGATAATCATAAATTTCTCCTAATAGCAAACAATATATCTGCCTTCCAAAATTGGTGACATCACTTTTTATGGCACTATAGACATGAATTAGAGATTTATATTCATCTAATATTTTCTCATAAATTAGGTTAACAGTTTTTTGAACCATTTCTTTATATTCTTCTGAAAGATACAGATTTTCATCCAAGTTATCTACAACTAAAATCTCCGATGCATTGAACTCTGACACAATCGATCTTACTAACGCTGTAGCAATATCAGTAATGTTGGCTGTTGCCAAGAGACTATGTGAGAATACATAAAGGATTTTGCATAAAACTTCAGAAATTACTTCCTCCAAAAAGGCAGCTGAATTTATAATGAAAGACAGTTCTCTTTTTTTAGGATCTCTAGCTTCGTGTTTATAAGTTTGATCAAGAGTGCCTGAAGGGAGAGTTTTATCTTCTGGTAAAAATGACTGAAGGTGATGGTTAAATATTTCTTTTATTATATAACTTGCTATTTTTGTAACAGGTATGTTATTTATGTCTTTTTTATCTTTTGTAAGTGAGTGGTACAGATTTGAATGAGAAATATCAGTATAAATGGCATCTACCATAGCCTGAATATCTTTTTCTGAAACTATATGTTGTTTTTCACATCCATGTTTAGTGATGCATATTGCATGTTTAGAAATTATTGACATGATTTTGTCAGTCAGTCCCATAATTGTGTTACTTAAGTCCAACTGCAAGAGTTCTGGATCTTCTGCACTGAAGTCCAGTGGACTTATCTGAGATAAAACTTTGGTGACTATTTTTTCCAAATGTGTGTGTGATAATATGGTGGTATATGTTGTAGAAGTCTGTCTTAGCAATCTTGATTTAGTAATATTGTCATGAACTCTTTTTATCAAAACATCAATATTGAGTCTTGAATATGATTTAAAAGGAAGCTTTGCCACAAGATCTGGATGAATTTGGAAATCAACAACTTCAGCCAGGATAATTTTAGTTATCCTCTCAGACAATTTCATTGTGTCACTGAGAAAATCCTTATCAGGTGATGGTTCTAATTCATATTCTTGTAAAACTTTGCTATACACTGTGTCAGTAATTTTAAGGATTACATCTCTATCTACTGTTGGCAGACATAATTGTTCTTGAACATTTTCTAGGATGATAACTTGGGCTTTTGAGAATTCTTCTGTTATCAAATATATGAGTTCTTCAGATGTTTCCAAAAGTTCATTTTCTGAATTTGTAACTGATTTTGTTTGCACAATGCCTAACACTCTATGGAATATTTTTCTTAAAACCCCACAGATCACATCTTCCAAAAAGACTGAGGGGTAAGCATTGGAAAAACTCTGTTGCCTTCTTGTATCATTGACATATGTACATTTTGAAGGAGGTGATAGATTTCCATACACAAATGGATGAAGATGTTGTTGGCAGATATTTTTAATGATAAAACCTGCTATTCTATCAATAAGAACCTCATTACTACTTGTGATATTGTGCTCAATTTCTTCTTGAGACCCAGAGTTTTGCAAAATATTTCTGAATACTGAATCAATGAGATGCTGAGCATCATCATCTGAATAAACAGAGTCAGTATCTCTATCTTTTGAAAATCGAATTTCATGTTGGGAAATTTTCCCCTTAATGTCATTGATTAGTTTCGAAGAGAATTCATTGACATTAATTTGTGATCTGTCTTCTGGAGTTTTTGCATATGAAAGCATGCACAAAGAAGGATGAAAAATTCTAGATAATAGTACTTTGATTAGGTCTTCTAAAAATGTGTATGGTAGCATGGTGTTATATGGAGATAAATGCTGGGTTGACTTTGTAGATTTACTGATCCCACTAAAGATGTTCTGAATAACATTCTGTACTGTTAAAGTAGCATAGGAAGATGCTGACAAATCCCCAGAAAACAGTGGATGGAAAAGATAGCCAGAAATATCTTCCACAATTAAATTGGTAAGATGTTCTGCAAAAAGTTCACTGTCTTTGAGTTGTTTATTAACAGTTTCA
This sequence comes from Callospermophilus lateralis, assembly GCF_048772815.1. Lineage (NCBI taxonomy): Eukaryota > Metazoa > Chordata > Mammalia > Rodentia > Sciuridae > Callospermophilus > Callospermophilus lateralis. Next base: position 105,891,152 of record NC_135325.1, read on the forward strand.
GGATCCAGCCCATACTGTTTCAGAACATTCTTATAGACTGAATTGACAAGTTCATCCACAGTGTCTGTATCTATAGTAGGAAAAGAGTGTTTTTGATCATCACGAAGAATATAGATTTTAGCTTTGCTAAAATGTTTATTAATTGAGTTTACCAATTTTTGGGTCATTTTATCCAATTCAGTCTCAGTGTTATAGTTTGGGTTGAAGATTCTTGATAAAAGCCTGCCAACAACAACTTCTACAAATGCATTAGGATAAAAACTCATACCTAGTGATGATGGAGTCTTGCAGTGTCTTTGTGGTTGTGTGACTTCACTGAGAACCTCTTTAACCATATTAGATATTTCATCCAATGGGGTCTTCGAATGAGGTAAGGCATCTCCACACAAAAAGGGCTGAAGATGATTTTCAATGATCTCTTGAATAATAAGACTAGCCATTTGGTCAACCAGAATTGGGCTTTGGCTTGCTATGATTTTCTGTATTGACACAAGAGAATCATACATCCGCATAATATTACCATAAATAGAATCCACCATATTTTGGAGGTTACTTTCCATATATAAATTTTGACAATCATATTTAGTGAGCCAAATCTTATGCTTTGAAATGGACAGCATAACTTTATTTATTATACAAGTGGATATTTCATCAAAATCTGAAGTCATTAGATTATTCCCCAAGCATGAAGCCTTGCTGGATAGAGGAAGGAGTTGAAATAATAGCTTTCTAATGACATCTTCTAAAAATGAGTGTGATAGCATGGTAGTATAACCTGGTGAATGTTGAACTTGATAATTAAGTTCTTTCATGTTATTTTGAAGTTTTTGCAGTATCTTTTCTGCTTTGAGAGGGCAGTATGAATTAGGTGTGAGATTTTCTAGAAGGTACAGTGGGAGTTGGTAGTCTAAAATCTCTATCAGTATGCCATTTGTTATCTGTTCTGCTATTGATGTAATAGCATGGGTCAGATTATCACCACAGGCCACTTGCAATTCATATTCCCATAAAACATCATTATAAACTGAATCAACAATCTTATTCACAATTTCTTTAGAGACTGATGGAAAATAGATCTTTTCTTCAACATCCCGGAGAACAGTGACTTGAGCATTATTAAACTTATTCACCACGGAGTTCACCCCTAATCCATTCATCTCATTGAGCTGGATCTCAGTGATATTTACATTTTTGGCCCACAATGAGGTATAGAAGCTAAGAAAAATTCCTGAAATTATTTCTTCCAAAAATGTGGCAGAATAAACTCCTATTTCATTCATTGCCTTTTTACCTAGTCTTTGAAGAGGAGGTAGACAAGAGGATTTTCTTGGAATATGCCTACTAAAAGGGGCTTGTATTTTGGGAAAAATCTCCCTGACATTATTGAATGCCCCTATTAAAGGCTTGTTGTCATCACTCTTGACCTTTGCAGAGCCTTTACCCTGCCTTGATTCATTTAATTCTGGCCTTTTTGTTTTTGGAAAACTGGAAAATGTCTTTCTTGTCTCATATGTTAAATGTTTTTTTGCAAAGATTGGACTTCTCAGAGGTTGCTGTACATTGTGTGACAGTTTTTCCATTAAGGATTTTACCAAATTATGGGAAATGATACTAACCATGGATTCTTGATCTATTTCTTCTAGATTTTCCAAAAGGTTTGACATATCATATCCTTCAAATGGTGAGCATACATTCTGAAGTATGTTGAACAGTTGACATTCAGCTGATATTTCATCAGAAAGAGGGTCACTTTTAAAAGAGTTGTTAGGTGCACATTCTTCCAACAGCATTGTAATAAGTTTTTCACATACAACATTTAGAAGAAAAGCAGATTTGGGAGAGAGCATTAGGTTTTCTCTGGGTGTGCTATGACTTTGCTGATTACTTAGAGATGGGTACATTGTCATTGCTATTTGACCAGAATCCATATCCCAATTTGGAGATTTGTCTGATAAAAACAAATCTAAAACAATATTAAAAATTTTATTGACTACTATTTTGGATTCACGAGTTTTTAGGCTACCAATCAGGGTGCCTAATTTACATGCCAGAGAATTCAGCTTACTTTTCTGTATGAGTTGGTCCATTCGAGGAATAAGAACTGATTTCCAATCTCTGGGGCCTATCTGTCTTTTCATACTTTTGGTTTTGTTATGAATGGTCTCACTACAGCTTGTAAGCATGGACAATGACTTATTTCTTCCTTTGCTGTCAGACTGCTCATTTATTCCCATGTCTTTGGACAGAACATGGATCACTCCTATTAAGAGATTCTGAAAGACATTCTTGAAGTCTGTTACATCTACTCTTGGGCAGTAAATATATTTGATTTTTCGAGAAACCATTTGTTGCCTAATGTCTACCTTTAAAATGTCACTATTAAGAAGGATTTGAATAATGATTTCAGAAATGTTTAAGGCAAGTTTTCTGATAGATATTGACCGACTTTCAAACGGTTGGGAATGAATTAAAATAATCTTGTTAAGAGCTGCATTTTGGCTTTCTAGGGATTTCTGTCTTGTTTCACTGTCTTGGTTGCAATCAGAAATTCTTGAAAGTATATATGAAATAACCAATTTTGTGAGATGCTCACAAAACTCATTAAGTGAAAAATCACTGTTTATGCTCCTTAGAGGTTGTTTTGATTCATATTTTTTCCTTAACAGTGTGGAAGCATTAGATACTTTTTCATCCTGAGGACCTTAAAAGAGAAAAAAAACATTGATTGCTATTTTTAACAAGCAAAATATGGACGATTAAAAGCACTGGCAATATTTTATATATGAATTTCACCTCACTCAAGAAATAGAAAAACCTAGTCCAGAAAGAAACTGTTTTTTTTTTTTTTTTTCAAATCTCTTTTTCCCATCTGTGGAATCCTTACTTCAGCTAGGAAGTTAAGAAGAGAGCCCAGCAGAGTTCAAATCTCTAAGTGCTGGTTTCTTCCTTGAATAACTACATTGCTTTAAGGAAGCTGGAAATTCAGAGGCAGAGAAATGATTTCTAGCTTTAGTGTTGATATGCCTTAGTTAGATTCTAGTGATTTGTTTGTTTGTTTTTGGATTTGAACTCAGGGGCACTCAGCCACTGAACCACATCCCCAGCCTATTTTGTATTTTATGTAGAGAGAGGGTCTCACTGAGTTGCTTAGCATCTTGCTTTTGCTGAGGCTGGCTTTGAACTCATGATCCTCCTGCCTCAGGCCTCCCAAGCCACTGGGATTATAGGCATGTGCCACTTCACCTGGCTAGATTCCAATTATCTTTAGAGTCAACACAATTCTTGAAAAATGTTTTGGCTAGGCAACTAATTATCCAATTGAACATATGTTGAATTGAACTAAATGAAAACTGATATTCAAAGGTTTTTGAAAAACAAATGTGGTATGTGCATGTAAAATGCAGAAAGGGAGTGCAAATACCATTTTTGCAAGCATGGGTTTAAAGTATCATGCCTAAAAAGAACTTAAGATAGGCACTGGAACATGAGCAGAACCAGAAGTTTAATGCCACTGGTCTTAAACTCTGTCAAGAATAATGGTAATGACTAACTATGCACCTCAAAAAAAAGTGTACATGAGTTATTACTATACATTATTGTAAGCAAGTTTTTAAGGAACTTTAAAAAACCCTTAGAACTTTTTCAAAAAGTTATTTATGTATTTATATTTTAGAAATTGCCTTTAGAGCAGTTGTATGTACCACACAAAGAAACTTGTCTCATCATTTCATAGACATACCACATGTCCAACCATAATCTCCTGCTTTAAATTATGTCAATTTAATCACATCTGTAGATGGGTAAAACTGAACAACAGCTCTCCAAATGACAATTATGTGAATGCATAACGTATTTTCTTTTAGCATACTGTCCAGATGAAGAACACAAGTAGATAAAGAGCTGCCTCAAATGCAAGACTATTAAAGAGAAACAGTGAATGCAGCTTCTCAGAGGTGAGGGTAGTAAGAAATTCTTAATTTTTAAAAGTTAAAATTCTGAATTCTTAAAATGATCATTGATTTTGTTTTCTAAAATTATGCCAACTTTTTATAGTTCGTATCTTACTCACCTGTGGCTTCAAACTTCTTAAAATGTGTGATCACAGATGTAGTAATATATCTTGCTATTAGATGGATTTCATTAGGTCCCAGTTCTTGGTCTGTAAAGGCAACAACTTGAACCTCTTTGAAAGCTGTGATTTCCTCTAAACTTGGAGACTTATTTTTCCATTTGTCCAGTAAAGTGAAATTTCTACTTGTTTCAAGGCTTTTGTTTTCCTTTTCAGTTTTATAGCCAATCCTTTCTCTCCAAATTTTCAGCAAACTTTTCTTCTCATTCTTTTGTTCTTTAGATATAACAAACAAAGCCTTCTCCTTTGATTCCAAAAATGACTTCATTGTTTCCATATTTTCATTAGTGTGAGTGAATGATCCTGGAAGGTCATAACTCAACAGAATGCTATTGACAATATTTTCTGCAGCTAACCCTATTTTGAGTGAAGAAACAGTTGTCTGTATTTTATTTGAGTAAAGCATTCTTTGATTTTCACCTTCTTCCATTTTCGTGAAGCACAAGGTGTGTTCCAGTGCTGATTGTTCAGGGACACCAGATTTCTGAGATAGTTTTGGCAAGACACTGTCTCTAAGGAAATGGGTGTTTCCTTTTATGGATTGATTAAAATGTCTGAGGTCTTGTGCTTCACTTCTAGAACATGATGGTCTAACTTCTCTTTCAATCTTTTCCATTGCATCTGTAGTTTTACTTGTATCTCCTGCAGAATATCTGACATACATAGGGGGCTTTGAGGAAGCCCTGCCCTTTCTTCTATCTTCCTCTGAATAAAATACCAAGCCAGATGTCTGTGAAGGATTATCCCTTGGGCTAAGTCCATTTGGTGTTGAGGTGAGCATTTCCACACCATTTGAGGATTTGGCCCAATTAACAGTGTAGGCATTTTCAGTTCCTCGGAGTAGATGTTCTTTGGGATGATTTTTGATCAATGATTCATAGAAATGGGTACACTGCTCCATCAAAGTGCTGATAATCTGACTTGTCACAGTATTTTCTTCAAGTGCATGAATTGAAGATGGTTCCACTTGCTGTTTTTCTTTGTCTGTCTTGTTCTTAATTATTCCGAGCATGTCGTTCACAGTATTAACAGCATAAGTAAGCAATTCTGAATGGAATGAATATAACTGCCGAAGGGTATCCTGTATATTTTCCTGGGAAATCATAGTATTTGACTTAGAGTCTTGAGGAAACTTGCTTAGTGGTTGTAATTTTGGCAACAGTTTTTTCATTGATGGTTTCTGTTGATCAGCAAGGAAGTTTTCAATAGGCATTTTCACAATTTCAGAAAAAGCATATGTAGAGACATGCTTAAACTGTAAGTCTGCAAATGACTCTAAGATATTTAGAACTCCTTCAATGATCTCTTGAGCAATTTTGTGGCAGGAGCCCAAATAAATTTTGTCTTTTAATTCTGTGTTATAGATTGATGCATCATTGCTATTGTTAGTTCTTACTAGAGTTTGTCTTTTGCTTACTTGAGTTTCTTTACTTTCTGTTGTGAGTACCTGATTCAAGAAACACAATTTTAATTTTTCAAACAATATTTCAACAATTTCATGGCTAAATATATTAATTTGTTTTTGGAAATCCTCAGTTCCTGCAGAGGCTCTTCTAAAATTATGGTACCTGCTTTCACAAGTCTCAAGAGGTGCCAAATTTAAAAGTGAAACGGACTGCTCTAATTCTTTTGCTTTTATTAGAATTTCATTCAAAACAGTCTCAGCTACTACCAACAGCTTACATTTTTCATTTTTCATGTCACTTGATTCTGTTTGCCATATATCAAACATTTGTTTAAAAATAACTTCTTTAGGAAAAATTTTTTCTAGCTGTGAAGAAACATTTTCCAAAGAAAAACGTGCTTCTGGGTTTGAAAGAGAAATTGTAGTTAAATTCTTCTGTGACAGTTTGAATTTATCTGGCTGTGAGCCTTTTGTTGGATTCACCAAATTGTTCTTGGTTGCATATAATCCTTCCAGAATATTATTGACTATTTCACTTGCTGTCATGAGTCGATTGAGGGGTAAAGCTTTTATGTTTATTGTTGCTCGATTTTGCTTCACCTTTTGAAATTCATTCACAATTGTTTCCAGAATAGTACAAACTATATTGATGGCATGCATTTTTAATTCTTCATGGGGAAGTTTTGTTTTCACTAATGAATTTTGGGCATCTTCTGCTGAGACTAGGTGTTGTGGCCCAGTGGCTAACTTAGACTGGCTGCCTCGTGGAAGCTTCTCTGTAGAACTTGACTTGGTCTTGCTTTTTGCCTTACCACCACTAGGTCTGGACTGTGGTTTGGTCCCAAATTTAGACACAGAGATAGCTTTTGATTTTGTTTTAAAATTTTTTCTAATTCCTGGTCCAGGGCTGCCCTTAGGACCAGCTTTAGAACTGCCTGGCCTTTGAGGTGGTGTTTCATCAGACTGATGGCTAGGGGATGAACTTTCATCTAGATTTAGCCAAACAAAATTTGTGATCTTTTGGAGAATCATTTGGACCAACTCATTGCCCACATGTAGTGGAGAAAGTTCCAATAATGTGGTTTCCAACAAAATGACACTTTGGAAGTCTGTGAAAGAATAAACTTGTGATGTTACACATTCAGGGGAAGGACTTCTTTTTTCTGCTTGTTTCAATCCCCTAAAGCATGATGGCTTCATTGGTGATTCATCACTGCCAGGTATTTCCAATTCTCTTTTGCTGTCCTTATTTTCATACAAGGTTGTCACAACTATTGAGAACATTTTTCCATAAACACATTCAACTATGTCATTTGTGACTCTGCTTATTTGTGACAGCAAGGGTTTTTTTCGTACTGCTGTTGTTTTAATTTTAGAATCAGTTGTACAGTGGGAGAGTTCACCAGATGGAGACCCATGGTCTATGTCTTCCATTACCCTTTGATATGCCTTCTTTAAAATGTCCTTTACTGAACCTAACACAGCAGGTGTTTTCTCCTGCCCAGATTCTCTATTTCTAAATATTTCCTCTAGAATTCTTTCAAGATTCTCTTCTTCTGATATGATTTGGTTTTGATTTGGGCATTTTGAAATGAGAGACAATTCAGGGTTGAAGTCCATCTTTCTTTGTCCTGGCAATATTTCATTTTGTACAGCCAATTGAGTAATGACATCAGAGTTCTGTTTTGAGTAAAAACTACTGTCCTTTGAAGATAGTTTTTTGTTCAAATTCTTCAAGATATTGTTGATGGTTTCATTTACAATGATGTTTTCTTGGAATAAAGCATTATTTGAATATGAATATGTCTTTTGGATTTCTAGGTCTATGTCACTTTTAATAAGCATCAAAATGGTACTGGCAATGATGTCAGCATATTCCTTAAGACTGCCTTGTGATACATGAATTGTGTGTCCATGCCTTTCTTTGTAACTGCCAAATGTGTAATTTGTGGCCTCTTGACTGAGAATGGTTTTATCTGTAGATATTTTCAGGATGTTTACATCTGATGGCATTTGCTTTGATTCAAGAAAGACCCTGTCATTTTGTTTATAATTTGTAATTTCAGGGATAACAAATGATTTTTCCCCATTCTGGGGATTGAAGGTAAGTAGTGACTGTATTCTCTCTGTGACAAATACATTTAGCCTATTAAAAATAGTTTTTGTAATGAAGTGAGCAATTCCCTCACATGGGTTAGGGGTAAATGGCTTGGTATCATGTTTTTTCAGTATAGTTGTCTGACTATCATCAGAGAAAGCTGATTTCAGCAATGTATCTCTTCTTGAAAATGGAAATCTCTGCTTTTTCCTTTCGTGTGTTGGGTCCATAACAAGTGATTGTTGACATTCTGCTGTTGGAAATTCACCACACAATGTCAGGGATGATCTCACAGAAACAGAATCCTTCGCCTGTATGCCAAGCATCACAGCAGAACTAAGATTTTTAAGAACAATATCCACCATATCATTGGAAATCATAGTAACACATGACTTAGGAACCAAAGTTATTTGAATATTGGGGACAGTTCCAGAATTTATTTCTAGATACCTCCCACCTACATTATATTTAACACTTGGCACAAAATATGATAAATTATTCTCCTCAAGTGTTTTCTCACAAATGTCACTTAAAATTCTTTCAATGGTGTCTAGTACTTGAAACTGAAGTTTTTTTCGATAGTTACTCTTCTTGAATAGTTTTTCCACAACATTTTCTGGCTTGCTTGGATCAGTCTTCCTGCCAGCTGTATTTTCTATGTGCTTGCCTTTAGTAGATATGATATCTAATGTTGTGTTAACGATCTGACTTGTAATACTTCCAGAAACTACATTATGATTCAAGACTGGATTTTTTACTTCTTTGTCTAACATATGTTTGATTCCCTGCAAAATATGTCTAGTCAGTTGTGTTGCATACATACTTAATTGAGAGCCAGTCAATTGACATATTGAGGTTGTCTTTTGTGACTTTTGTGACTTTTTATGATCCACTGAGCAACTGGAGACTTGATCATCAGAACATGAATCTTCATTTGATAAACATGATTGGCTGCAAGTGGTCACTTCCTTCTGTAAAGGGAAAGTCATTGGAACTGTGAAGTTGATCTGAGGATAAAAGAGAGATTTTACTTTGGAAGTAACAAATGCTTCTAAATTTGTCAATACTGACTGTATAATATCTTCAACTACATTTGTTCTGGTCAATTTGCCAATATTGAATCTGGTCTGAAGAGTACATGAATTTCTATCCAGTATGGTAGAAAAAGCAGAGGACTTTCCTCCACTGGTGTATTCATGAAAAGATACATTTGATGGAATGGTGATAGTGTTATACCTATTTTCACAGGCATTTCTATCTGTCATGGTAGCAGAGTAAAGTTTTTGAAATATGATTCTAATAATACCATCTGCAACAATGGTTACATCTGCTTCTGACACTAAATGAGCCATCTTTTTCTCCAGAGCTCTAACAGATGTTTGAGCAAATGGCTCATCACCAGCATGAAGGATGTCACGTAAACGGGACTGTGGCAAAGAAAGTGCATTTAATTGATCAATTAAATCATTCTGAAAAATTTCATTCAAAATATTTCTTATAATTGGCACAGCTGGGGACTTCTGTGGCTCTTTGAGTTCTATTTCAATTTTTTTCAATATTCTTTCTAGTTCCTGTTGTTCAAAAGAATCAGATTTAGCTTCTAATTCTAGTGGTCTTTGCTCCCCAGCACTTTCTTTCTCCGTGTCTGCATTATCTTCTAGATATGATTCTGGTCCAGCTCCACCAGGAAGAAAATTTCCATAGATTGGCCTGTATCTGTAACTCAATTCATTGTCTTTCTCTTCTGGTTCAGTTTTATCACATGAATCTGGAAGCATTCCATCTAAAACTAAATTGACTAGCTTCTTAAGCATTTGTTTCTCTTGTAGTGGGTTGTGTACACATGTTTCCAAATCTGGCAAGCTCACATTTAATTCAGTTTGGATAGCCTTCAAAATAGCACTTGCTATCTTCTTTGTATGCATTTGTAAAGCAGAATGCAATCGTTCTTCATGTGTACTGGCCCCCATGTTGGTACTTTCATTTTCCCAGTCCATCTTGTTGCTCTTTTTATTTCCATTGGTTATAGAACCCAGAGTTTTAAAATTTTTATTGACAAACCTTTCTAGTTTAACAAAAACTGATTCAAGGATATCTAAAGTCCTGATTTTTGGTTCATCTGAATACTTTTCTTTTGCACTCACGGTTTTGGGGGCAGTAGTTTTTCTGTTATTGGCAGTCACCTCTTGACTGTCTTGCCTATTTACACCAGAAATCAGGGAGGAGATGATGTTAGAGCACCTGTTCATTTCCTCAATAAGTGAAAAAAAGGATAGACTGTCAGTGTCAATATACTTGGAGATATCTTTAAATTCAGAATATATGAAACTGCTATTCTCAGTGCTACATAACTTCCTAATGATATCTTCTAGAATTGATTGAGAAATATGCTGTATGTCAGGTTCCAATGCAGGTGTCATTCTCAAATCAATCCACTCTCTGTTTGACTCATCAGATGAGAGAGGATGAAGTTGGTCTCCTGCGAGCTTGCATAACATGTCATATAAGGTATCTTCAATTCTATCTAGTATTTGCAATCCAGCATTTTCGTGAACTTCTTTTTGTGTAGGAGGCCAATGAAAAGGAGAAAATGTTTGTTGATCAATGTCAGCAGTTCCACATAAGAATTTAGACCTTAGCTCCTTTGAAGGCAGTAGAGTATTGCTTTTATCTGTCACTCCACTTAACACCTCACAAATACAAGTTACTAATGAACTTGTCATAATGTTATTGCTTAGCTTCATAACAGCAGAGTCTAATTCTTTCTCAGTGTTAAGAGGAAATTCTGTATCCTTAAAGTTTCTGGGAAGTCCCCTTATTCTAAGATTTCGATTTTTCTTATTACATTTTAGTCCTTTCTGGATACCATCCAGTACAATTTTTACCACTTTGGTTGCATATTTACTAACAAGAGGTTGAAAAAAAGATTTCTTGCCAGGTACAGCACTGCTTCCTGGTTTGAAGCATTTTTGCAATTTTGGACTAATAAATGAGTTCAACTTCTTAAAAATTGTGTGAGTGATCTTATCAGTAATATGAACTATAGGTTCAGATGTTGATATGCTTTCTTCATGTTCTAATTGGGGATGCCTTGTTGAGTCTTTACGAAGTGCAGATAAAAATATCTTCTTTTTACTCTCCAACCATATTTCTAGTGGCTCTTTATTTGGTACATCGGAGATAAATACAGAAGTTTGGTGTAATGATTTGGTGGCACTGGTGATGTGACTAGAACTCATGTGAAGTATTTTTAATACAGCATCTGCTAATTCTTCAGCTACTGTGTGGATTTCGGTTGTAGAGAACAACTGATCCATCCATTCTTGATGTGATAAAACTTGTGGTTTTCCTGAGGTAAGCAGTGAAGCTTCTTGACCATTTTTATTGGCCAGGTAACCAAGGGACAGAGAAGGTATGTCTTTAAGCACTTCTGCTAAAGTACTTGTTATTACATTCTCTGAGGCTATTTCTATTTTATGCTTTTCATCTTGGCTGAAAATCCAAATGTCTTTCTTCAAACATGGCTTGTCCTTGAGAAAATCTGTATTGTTAAAAGCTGGAAGGTCAGTACTTAACCTCCAGACTTGAAATGCTTCTTTGCCTGGACAAGCAGATGTTGTAGGTAAGTCGATATTTCTTTTGTATTCAAGATCAGCATTTCCTCTTTTTGACCAGTCATCAGGAAATTGTCCTTGTGATTTTCCTTTTTCATCCTTGATAGATGAAATCAGCGCATTTTCCACAATATTGTTTATTTCTTCATTTTCATCTTCAGAATAAAGGACCATACCAGGAACATTAATAGGTGTAAGTAGTTGCCCATATCTAGGACCATCAGCTACTCTAGTGCCAGTGAGCCTGTTCTCTTCTTCAGGGTCAGAAAGCCCGCTCAGTCTGGAGCATCTATGTATTTGGACATCTCTTTGCCTTGACTTCTGATGCAACTGAGTCAAGATATCATCAAGTACCTGAAGGGTGAACACTGTTTCTTCAGTTGAAGTAAGCCTTTCATTATTAAGTCCAATTTGTATATAATCTAGTATAGTGCTGATTGCTTCCTCTATGTGACCAAACAGAGAAGATTGGGACAAAATATTTGACACTAAATTTTGTAAAATGGCTGCATCAGGTTCAGTACTGGATTTTCTTATGCTGGAAATCTTTCTCTGAAGGAGAGAACATGTTGGATCTTTTGTGTGTTGCTGATAAGCATGTTTGGGTGTGACTTGAAGGTGAACAAATTCATTTTGCTTGGAAGATGCAAGAGCCTTTAGCTTTTCTAAAATCATACGAACCAGATCGTCTGCAATATCACGCATGTTCTCTAAAGTACAAGGCAGTGAATTATTTAAAGATTTTTCTTTTGGTGAAATGAAATATTCTCCACTAGGTGTTAAGTCTGATTTAAAGTGGACTGACACATCTTTTTGGGAAAATACCTCAGAACATTTTTTCTCAATTGCATACTGTAGCTTCCCAAGCACATTTTCCACAATTTCAGAAGCTGCTGAGGAGATATTGACATTAGAGATTATTTGTTTTGTGTTGGCATCAGTGTGGTTAACAGAAACTTCAGCCGTAGTAGAGGTGAGTGTAGGAATGGTCTGGGTTAAATCAGACATCATTTCTCGAAAAATGTTTTCTAAAGTCAACTCAGTTTCCTCTTTTAGGTAATATTTAAAGTTAACAAAAATATCCTTTAACTCCTGCATCTCATTTACAACATTTGCTTTTTCATCAGAAGATGGTGGGTATTCTAAGTCATCTGTTTTTGTAGCAGCATCCTTAGGTATCTTGGTGCCTGCTTTACTTGGTACAAAAAGGTCACTATCGGATTCACAGACTTTCACCTTGGGGTGGTCAAAGGTCTCACTATAATCACTTTCAAGGGCTATATATTTGTTTTTCTTCTGATGACTTTTTCCCACAAATTTTATTTCTGTGTCATCAGATGAGAATTTTGAAGGTGTGGGTAGGTTCTCCATTGACCTGTTAGGTACCTTTGCAAAAGGCTCTGCCTGAAATGTCATATTTGGTTCGTATACCAATATTTCACTGCATGTGCTACAGCATCTTGAACTATCTGAAGATAGGGAAGAGTCATAAGACTTTAAGCCTGTATTATTTTTTATCCTTTCTTCATAATTTGTGACGACTGGGTATAATATACTGGTCACTGCAGCCACAACCCATGTCATTATATTATGAATTATAGTGTTCAGTTCTTCATAAGTTACCTGGAAGGGAAGTGAGCAGGAATACAACAAAAATCAAATATAATTGTTCTCTGTGTCAGAGAAAGGGGTAAACTTTAATTCTGTATGTTAATGTGCAGCTAGAGTAGTCATGTATAGAGAGAGACAATATGAAAGGGTATTTTTAGAACCTCAGATTAATTTCAACTGGTTTATTTTCTATGGCTGTAATCTATTCTTTGATTCAAAAGCCCTTGGAAATTTTATTTTTAGTATTTATTACTGGAGATAAATTGGCTTTCTGGGAAAAGTCAGATAGATGTCTAAACTCATACCAAACAAATGCTTTGGTGAGAAATAAAATTGTATTTATGATCTGGGCAATATTTCTTAAAAATACAAATAAGATTACCTCAAAAAACTATTTCATGAAGCAGATTTGCAGTCAAAATTGTGTTCATGTCACAGCTGACACTGGCCCATGGGTAGATGCAAAGTGTATTTTTAAAACTCTGCATCTGTTCATATTATTGTTATAGATATATTTTGGAAACATAAAAATCCTCTTGCCTATATTAAATAGTAAGTTTTTAAAGTTTTTTTTACACTCAACACAGCTAGGCCAAGAGTGCTTAACTGTTGCAGGAACTCTGTTTTTCAAGGTTTGAACACCAGTCAATGGCAGCAAAGGCCAGGTGCCTGACATTTGGGCAGCACAGGTAATGATAGAATCCTTATAATGTAGTTGTTGCCTACACCCTCTTTCTCCCCAGAGTTGGCTCCAAGACTGCTCAGATTCAGGCCAACGTTCAAAGGAAAGTTTACACGTTGTTATATATTACATACTCTCTCTTGATCTCCTGTCAAAGGGTTGCAAGCCAACTCAATGGAGAGTCATTTCATTCCACTTTAATTACCAAATACCTCAATGCATTTTTATTGTAATAAAATACATGACATAAACTTTACCATATTACTACTTTAAAGTGTATAGTTCAGCAGCATCATGTACATTCACAATGTTGTGCAACAGTCATCACTATCTAGTTCTTTTATTGCATTTTTTAACCCACTATCCCGACTGGAAAATGGCAATTGAGTTGGAAAACTATACTTTGGGATGACAGTATATAGTTTAAAAATACTTTTTTAGAGAAACATATTCTAAATCAAACACTTCTAAGAATAACATCTAAATATTAATAACATCTAAATATTAATAACATCTAAATATTAATAAGAAAGTCACTCACCTTCTTGGTCTAATTTTTCTAAATCTATTCCAATATACATAAGTTAAGCATTTCAATATATATTATTTGCTTATTGCCAGAGGTCACGTGCATCATTCTTACATTTAATTTTTTTTAGTTGTCAATGAACCTTTATTTATTTATATGCAGTGCTGAGAATCAAATCCAGTGTCTCACACATGCCAGGCAAGTAAGTGCTGTACCATGGATCCACAATCCCAGCTGTCATACCTACATTTTTACTCTTAGCATAGTTGAGAAGAAGCATTTCCAACTTTGATTGAAAAAATATAGGCATTCTTAGACATTTTTCATTAAGTGAAATGTGATAAATAGAATTTGCTTTTTCAGTTGATTTTCATCACAAAACTGAGAAATACCTTTTAGTGATAGTGTATATTTGTGTTTATCACATGGTCTATGAACTGAATAGACATTTATGAAAAAGTGTGAGAGAATGTATGCCACTCCTCTGTACCCTCCTCCCCTACATGTTTGCTGTCTAGCCCCTGAGTTGGGTCTCATCACCCTCTTAGCTTGCAATAGTCCAAGTTTCAGTTCTCAGGTCACCAGGTTCTTTCTTTAGGTGGAGTAGCCGAACTACATTCATTTTACTCCCAGGAAAAGTAAGAGACAGATTTCAAGTATCATGGCTCAGTCTTGAGCAAGGTCTGTAAAGGCATTTCCCTTAATGGCTTCCCATTATATGGAGTGCATTTTGGGTATTTGATGCTTTTCCTGTGATGGATGAACCTCTTAAGGCTACCCCAACCTACCCTCCTCACTCCCCTGTCCTAAGGGCAAACATCTTCTTTTATAAATAACTTTGAACCACTGCAAAACCCAAGATTAACTGAGAATGAAAATCAAGGAAGAGAAAAAGGCAGAGGGAGACTAATGTGAACAGATGATATAGCTGGTTGTCTGATTCACAGATTTTTCTATTTTAAGATATGAGACAATATCCTTAATATGTTACTTTATCAGTGTATCTCATCATACATACTTTTTCTTGACAATAATCTTGATAAGAGGTCCATTGTCTAAAGAGTCAAGAGATTGATTTTATTACTTAATAATTCATGGAACTTCCCCCCAAATCTGATATTATACCCTTGATTCATGTTAGTCATGTTTATTTTGTAGTTGAGCAGTAGTAAAAGATCTACAGATAATGATTTGATAATGATGAATGAAAATTATGGTTTTCATAATAATAAAATCAGTATCAAATTAGATGTAACTCTTTTCAAGGTATCATAATATTCCAATATGTTCTAATCAGAATTATCACCTACCACACAGAAACAAAAATACATTTTACTAAGTTGTAACAAAAAAGAGACCACTGAAATCATGCACATTATAGACTTAAAGTTGAAAAAAAACCCCTAAGGTCTAAAGATGCAATTCTGATTCATTTTCATATTTTTGCCAATATGGATACACTGTTTCTCTTCATCCTGAATTTATTAAAAGAAAAATGATACTCCATCTTCATTGTTACTTGGCCTACACCTTGCATTATTGAATTTACTTTTCCCCCAAGGCTTACAATTCAATTTTGAGAAGTTCAGCCAGACTGAGATATTATAACCTAACTTTTGGTAGAAAAAGAAAATTTTACAGTTTCATAATATGGTTAGTAGCAATACCCCATCCTCAGATGAGTACTTTGTTTTGCAATTTAGACCTGGAACCTGAATGCTGTTAGTGACATAGTTTCTATCCTGGACTTCATTTATTTTTCTGAGACCTGGTTTTGAAGGACAACTGTGGCACAATATACTTCCCTGCAGATCTCCTGCAATATATTGTTCCCAGAATCATTTTTTTTCTTTCTCTACCTTGTATCACAGGCATCAAGTGGAATCCAGTGATTCCTGTGTATTCATTACTACCTGACCCCATAGGCTTTCATCCTAAAGGCATGCATTTAGATAAAAGGAGAAAGTAAAGCCTCATGAACAAATCTAACTAGATAAATGAGAAAAGCCTCATGTAAGAGTACTAGAAAGTAGTCACAATATTGATATAATCTGGAATTATGATTTAATCATCTTGTTGGGGTCAACTGAGCAGAAACATGCAAGTGAATGGGGTTGTTAGATCTGAAAGTTCTACCGTAATTCCAGGAGTAATGGGATAGTCCATCTATTTTTCCCTAGTCTGAGGTGGTTTTTCATGATAGAGCTATGGTTATGTTGATGTTACTTAGAGTAAAGCATCTAAGATTTAGGTCATTTTTGGTGTCAACTCTCTATGTCTTAAGTAAAAAGAGCAGAGATATTAATGACAATTAATTCAGAATCCCCAAAGAGAAGGCACATTTTCACATGCCATAAAACTATAAATATGCTTATCTACTTCTGACTTTCCTTCCATTTAAACTCACTTTAGTCCAGAAGATAACTTCAAGATATCTTTACTTGGTTGACCAACTACCATCTACTGAAGACTATTATGACAAGACTAAATTTTAGTCAGTTTGCATAACCCTTCTGAATATATAATCTTAAAATCTGATCAGTTGTATTCTACCTGTAACTCAGGCCTATAGCTTTGGGGTAATTTCTGACACCTCTTGATTATCTACACCACGGAGTTCATTCTATTGCCAAATCCATACATTCATTACAGAGGCTGTGTGGGATTTGAAAGCAGCATCTCTGCACTCTAACTTTGGTGTTCTACTCTAAGAGCTAAAGACTAGGTAGAGTTTTGTGGGTGGCTGACATTTTGTCCACTATCCTTTTTGTCCTCAACTCACTCTCTGTTACTATGCATGTCTCTCTTTTTTCCTGATGAATGTGTAGCACAGCTAAAGTCAAGGTAGTGTTTCATTGATCTTGGTGTCTACCTGATACCCAGAACTATGCTGTGAACATGGTATGTTATTTAAAAAGTGTGATAAGTCCCATTCAACATGTTTTGGGTCTGTGCATATTTCTCTCTACTCCAAAATTGAGGTCTTTGTACAGGCCACAAATCACTGATGAACTTGTACAACTGACTCCTAGTTAATGGTCCTTAATTTATCCTACATGTTGTTGGCAGAGGCATTTAGCAGAGTTGTTGACTTGAGAATATCCTCTTCCTCCTTGCAACTATCAGAATGTCACCCAATGAATCAGATAGAAACTATTGAGCACAGTCTTTAGGGAAATAGACTCACTATATTTTTGACTCTTCTCATCCTC